>NC_060141.1:405347644-405672190 GCF_021461385.2 Schistocerca piceifrons | reverse complement strand
AGACTCGGCTCCAATGGACCCCTCCAGTCGCGGATGTTCTGACTGTCGTCGGCGCCCGTTCTGGCCGTCCTCAACGGATGTGGTTGTCATCTGAGATGTGTCAGACCCGATCTGAGATGTTGGGTACTCTGACTGTTACTATGATTTCCACTTCTGTTTCGTGCTGGGCGCTCCCTAATCGGTCCGCGCCGCGTCGTGTGTTCCGTCTGGGGTCCGCGCCCGCCAGACGCGGCTACATTGTCCCTCTCTGGTCGCCGGTGTTCCCTCCGCCGTCCACGCCCGGCCTGGCCGTCTTCTGAAGTCGAGTTCATGATCTGGGGTGTGTCAGATCTAGTCTCTAATGTCCGACACCTTGTCTCACGGCTGTTCTCTCGATCTCCACTTCTATTTCTTGTAGAATCCCGGAGTGTCCTGCGTTGAGTTTTCACAAGCTCAAGCGCTGGATTCCAGACAGTGCTGGTTTGGTATCCCGAGTCACGGTTGATTAGATTGTCTGTGGCCTTAATCTCAATGGCTTCTTTAATGACACTGTCCCAAAATCTTGAGGTCTGTGTCACAATCTTGGTGTCATTGTAATCCATTGAATGACCAAGTTCCAGACAATGCTCTGCTATGGCTGATTTAGTTGCCTGCCTGAGTCTGGTATGTCTCTGGTGTTCTTTACACCTGATGTCCACAGTTCTGGCTTCCATAGCCCCAGGTCATCTTTTACATTGCCCAGCATAGCCCCAAAATTGGGGAAATCATAGTAACAGTCAGGAGATAGAGTACCCAACATCTCAGATCGGGTCTGACACTTCTCAGATGACAACCACATCCGTTGAGGACGGCCAGAACGGGTGCCGACGACAGTCAGAACATCCGCGACTGGAGGGGTCCACTGAAGCCGAGTCTGGCGGGCGCGGACCACAGATGGAACACTCGACCCGGCGCGGACCGATTAAGGAACGCCCAGCTCCTCCCAGGCATAAATACTGGACTCGATCGACCCAAGGACCAGTCTCAGGTAGCACCTGAAGAAGACAGGGAGGCACGCTGTTGAAATATCGTGCGAGAACGACGCGAATATCCGGCTGGATTCCCGAATATCCAAGATGTCAACAGATCGCCGGGAAAGCATGAAGAATTACACTCTGTAAGTTTGCTATCCGGTGTCAATTAAACAGGAAGAAATCTCCACACTCACTGGTCGATGGAGACTACATCATCATTCGCTAACGAGCCCTCTCATAGCTGAGAATAAATTGAATACAGAACGCTATTTTTAGTAGCTTCTCACTACTTTATTTCAATACCTGCCCGAATAATTAGAAAATCTGGATGAGGACGCGTTAAAAAAAGGAAGGAAGATTAGAGTTCAACGTCCAATCGACACTGGCGTCATTAGGGACGGAGCTCAAGATGCGTCAAGGATGAGGTGGATATCTGCCGTGCCCTTTCAAATGAACGATCCCGGAATTTGCCTGGAGCCATTTAGGGAACTCACAGTAAACCTAAATGTGGATAGCCGGTTGTGAATTTCTACCGTCGTGCTCCCGAATGCGGGTCGAGTGTACTAACTACTACGCCAGCTCGCTCGGTGCAGTTGCGCTAAGACCACGCACGACGTTTTGGAAAGTAATTTGTCATACTTTTTTATTTTACTACGTATGGGTAGGTACATTGAAGCGACTAAAATAACTCGACAAAGCGTTACTGGATCGGAGATTTTCTCTGCTCGGGGGCTGGGTGTAGTACTGTTCTTAACTTCTTACCGTCATATGTGAAGCGAAAGCCGTATCCTTGGCGTCACATGACAAGTACAAGGCTACATAACTTCTTGAAGCGTATGGCTTGACACTAATGAACGTTCTGAATTGTCGGATCACAATGTCGTATCATCTTTCCACTGTTGAGATGTCTGTATGGGCACGTCGCGAAAGCTAATTAATGATTAAAAAAAATGTGGTACCCATACTAGATAGTATTAGAAGACGATGTAGAGAAGATACAAAGAAGAGCGTCACGTTTCATTACGGAGTCATTCATTAGTTTTGATACTGTTACGTGCATGCTCTCCTTCACGGAGAAGGCTGATGTTTACATTTTGAAATCTTACGTTGCATGAAGAGTCAGACAACTTCGTCCCTAGTATATCTCGCTATACGACCACGAGGAATAAACCTGGGAAAAGAGAGCTCGTACGGAGGCTTAGCAACAGTCGCTGCTCCTTCGCACCATTCGTATATGGGACAGGACGTGGGGAAAAGATATTGGTACAACAAGAACCCTCCGCCACACATCTTAAATTGCCATTTGGATTAAAAATGTGAAGATGTACGTCGTGACTGTCGTGTGGAAAGGAAGGACTCTCATTGTTCAACGTTCGTCGAAATCCAAACAATTAGAAACGGAGCGAGTTGAAAAAGTATGGAGACAGTGAGCAGTCACCATAACCTGTTTAAAGAACCCTCCTACCGTTCACCTTTTGTGATTTAGAAAAATGATGGGAAGTGTAAGAATCAGAATTGCCGGAGTGTTGTGTGATCCATTATTTCCTGTTAAGGCGCACCGCATCCTTCGCTAAGCAAAATTACGTCTCTCCCATGAACAACATTCATCTGTTTTGTAATGTTATTTCCTGTATTGTCGCAACGTAACTATGGCAATGCTTGACGCTCATTCGCGTTGCTCAGTTGCTCTGTGCAAGCTGGTTAGGTATTATTCAAGTCGCTCAGCTGTTGAAACTATTCTTTCTAATTCTGAAACAATCCTCAGCACGAAGTGCCTTCATGATGTCAGGTAAGCAGTATTCTTGCAGATACTAAATAATTTCCTTTACGTTATCTTCCTTTTAAGTCTCAAGTGTCAAACTGCTGTATTAGTCGGGATCGAAAGAAAACTGTAACTCTGTTCAGTGGAAATGATGTCTTCTCTTCCGGAAAATGTACGAAGTAAGCACAAATATTGAAATTGCGATATGCTTTTGTCTCTCTGGAAGCGGGTGTTAGAATCTAAGCGGAGGTACAACAACGCATTAACGATGTTTCTTTTGCGTCTAGGTCTTTTCTTGATTTGTAGGTTGTAATAAGAGACTTATCTCTAGCTTAGGCAGACGATTAGTTCGGGTTGAAACGTCATAGTTTGGTTGTGAGTTCGCGAAGTCAATGACTGTCTCGTCACGAGAGGAATTGAAGAGTGAGAATGTTAAACGGTTCAAGGGCCATATTTTCACAAAGTTCGTTTTTAGTGGTGTGTTCTCGCAACTCTGTTGTATGTTGCTATCCTTATTCCAAGTTTAAAATGAGGGGAAAATGTTTCAAACATTACTAGATGGCTCATTATCTTTCTGCCAAGCAGAGCCTCTCTCTGGAGTTCCAAGCGCTGACAACAATGTTTCCACAGCATCTTTAAAATTAAAGAAGTCAGCTGTTTGCGTTGGAATTGCATGGAAGGGTCTCGTAGTTTTAGCATGCAAAATCTGCAAATGCATTATGCTATACCTCAAGAACACCATTTAGTTTGTAATTATCTTTCTGGTAAGCCTGGAATGAGATACCACACAAGCTTTTTGGTGAGTGGGGCGAAACTTTTCCAGCTGCGCCAAAGATTATGCAATTTTAGAAAAACGAAGAAAGGTAAGCAAGGCCTTTGTTCTGCAAGATTTACACAACAGTGTAGAGTCAACTAAAGCTACGAACCCATTCCATGCAATTCCAATACAAACAACTGACTTCTTTGATTTTAAAGATGCTGTTGAAACACTGTTGTCAATGCGGCATGTAAGATTTTGAAATGCAGTATCAATCAAACTATCTCATACTGTTCCATTTCAAATAGCTGCTGAAAATTTTTGCTCTGAAACAGAAGAATGGAAAAATGTCAGTGTATTCTAAAGAGGAAAGGCCCTGGCTGATGTATGCCGCGCCGTACTTCATCTGAAAGACCAGTCATGTTTATCAGTTGCAAAACAGAAAAAGTTGCTGACTATGTTGTCATTTGTTCCTCAATATAAGAAGGAGTTCTACAGTAAATATTGTAACATCAGATCCAAAGTATGGACGTGTGTAAGAAATAGAAGGCAATAGTGAGAGAGTTTTTCTTGGATTTAACTCTTTTAATCTCTTGAAAAACATAAAAAAGACATGAGAAATGCTTTTTGTTGAGTACAATTCTACTAGTTAATATATCATTGCTGTATTTCAGAACTTTTATTATCTCAAACAGGACGTAGTACCTCAGTATTAGTGGCACTTAGAACAACTCAGTTCCCTGGTATTACATCGAGAACGTTCTTAACAAATTATGTATTTTCTGTATTTTCTGCTTTGTCTTATTATTTTTTGTAGTGATGAGGTGAGCAGCGTAATTCTGTACTATCAGAATACTTTCTCAGTCTCTTACGTGAAAATATGAATACAATCTTTTTTATTCGTCTGGCAAATGTAAAATCTAGGACTTAGAAGTTTGACGTTTCCACTCTTCAATTATATTTCTTGCAAAACTTAAGGATGAAAGTAACTCTCGCATGATATCTCACTGCCAAGTAATATAGCAGGAAACGTGGATCATATATAGGAAGAACTGTTACAGCACAGTACGGTATGGTATAGTATAGAAGGCAACTGAAACAAATAGGCAATGAGAAGAACATAAATGACGCTTTTATTCATAGATAGTAATGACACTATAGTCATCACGATTGATGCTGGTCCCCTGGACATTACAAATGTTTCTTAATAGGATGTGTGATCACCACGAACGACAATATATGTTCTGCAGTATATGCTCTGCAACGTGCACCCATACTGGTCACAAGAGTGATGACGGGTTATTGTGATAGGACTTTCCATTTCTCCACCAGCGAGGTTGACAAGTGCTGCATGGTCGTTGGTACATGCCATAACTACCTTTCATTAGGGTTTTATTGACAATAATCGAAAAAATTTGTAACATGAAAATTTAGCGGATCATCACATACTTGCAAAATAAACATAGTCCATTGAGTGGTAATTATACAGGATGGGTCACATAAGACGTAACACCCCTTTTATTTCGTGAACGGTTAGACATACCGAAACGCTGTTTTCGGAAAATGTTAGAGCGTCGAGAGGCACGTATTTTTCTATTTGATTAGTGTTTTTAGTGTTGATGTCAACGGAGATATTGAAGCAAGTACGTTCTTTTAAACGGAACCGTATACTTTCTATAACTACATTCGATAGCTCTTGAGAAGACAGTTACAGTGATATAGCGTCTGTCAATGCTGACGTTGAAACCTGTTGTAAAAACATTCGACAAATGACCTAGAATTTGAGATCACGGTGGCCGGAGTGGGCATTAGTGGTGCGAACACCGCCAAGCAGAGCTTTCGCGCTATCCTGGGTCACAATGTCAACACATTTGCCTATTTACTTGTCAACACTGCAGGCCACTCGTTTGCTTCAACATTCGTTGCGTGAAGACATGTACACCAATTAGGAGAAGTTGTATCTACTAATTTATGGCGAATTTAAAATAAACGCAGTAAGCACAGTACAGCGGTACAGGGCTATCTATCCCGATCGTCAATGTCCGACGCACCAGACAATTGCACGAATTATTAAGACGCTAGTGCGGATAGGCTACTTGAACACGATAAAGAGTACAAGAAAGAAAACTGCAACTGACAGAGAACACGAAGAAGCTGTTCTGGCTACAATGCTAATGAATCCGCAGACCGGTACGAGAAATATTGCCAAGGAATGTGGAAGCAGCCAGACGAGTGTCAGTCGATTCTTGTATCGACAGAATTTCCAACAGGCCCTCGACGACCGTAATTTCGAACGTCATACAGAGATACGACTCTTCTTTTTCCACCGTGTGCTCCTTACCGATGAATCAACACTTAATAACCACGCTAATGTAAATTTGCATAACATGAGCTCCTGGGCAGCCCAAAATCCACACTGGCTTCGTTAGGTGCAACATAAACGGCCGTGGAAAGTAAACGTATGGTGCGGAATCATAGGAAATTACATTGTGGGACCTTTCTTCTTCTCATACCTTCTAAATGGACATTCGTTCAAATCCTGGCGATTCCTGTAGAAGAGGTACCACTGGATATTCGACAGTGCATGTGGCTGTAACACGACGGTTTTCCATCTCACTCGTTGCGTGCTGCGACGCAAATACTGAATGAGAATTTCACTCGAAAACTGGACGGAGTGGTCCTGCCAATTTGGATTCCATCTCGCCGCCTACATAATTCAAGGCAACGAGCGTCAGACTTTCTTTTGTCGTCCGTCGGTGTGCAAACCTACCGTGTAATAGTCAAATTACTGGACGTTGGAGAGGACGAAATTTTGTTGTCAAATAGGTTGCGAGGCCCTCCGGCTTGACTTCTCTCGATTTCTTTCTTCGGGGAACACTCAAAGGGGCAGTCCGTGACGAAGCTCCAGCTTAGTTGGCCAGACGATATGTGCCGTTGAATCGCCAGTGCATGCTCTACCATATCATCCACTGTAATTACATCTGTTCATCGTTCTTTCACACGGTTATAGCATATGTGCCTTTCAGCCCATGGTCAGCAGTTTGAACACATACTTAAATATAGGATGAAAGTTATGTTTTGGAAGACAAAATTTATGTTATGTGATTTGGGTGGTTACAAATCATTGTTAGCAAATTGTTTATTTCATTGACGTGGGTCCGAAATTACACTGCACTGTCAAATAAGTCTACAGCGTGTATTGCGCGTAGTGATAAAACTGTCATTACGCGCTTACGTTCAGCGTGAAACGACGTTTCTTTAAGAAGAATATTTATTTTGCTGTATATAGGTGGTCACCAAAGTATTTTTAACAAAATGTTTACTTCAATGAGGGATGATAGACAAATGTGAAAGAATTTTCCTAACCCATTTGTGATACGCTAGATTCTAGCCTATGTAGTATTTCCATATCCAATATTCGTAGTTGGACCTGCATCTAGGTCGTAAGTTAGTTCAAGGACAAATAAAGCTTTATTCTCGTAGCTGAGGCCTCCCTTACGGTATACAACTACGCAGCATGGTCCCAGACGCCTGCTTAGCAGTGTTTGCACCGCGAACGCCGTATCCGGTCACCGTGCCCACACATTCTAGGCAATTTCTCGAATTTTTTTACGACAAGTTTCAACGTTAACTTTAACAAACGCTATACCACTGTAACTGTCTCCTCAAGAGCTATCGAATGCAGTTGTAAAAAGTATATGGTACGATTAAAAAAAAGGACATACTTCCATACCTCCGCTAGTACCAGAGCAAAAAACATTAACGAAATAAACACATAAGTGTCCTTCGACGCTCTAAAATTTGCCGAAACCGCATTCCGATATGTGCAACCGTTCACGAAACAGAAGGGGTGTTACGTCTTAGGTGACTCACTCTGTATAAAAAGTCGATCTCCACTTCTACTGTTGATGGCTTCAGCAGTCCAGGAGCTAAAATTCGTTTATTAATACTTTGCAGTACGGAGTCCGGGGTTTGCTTTGTTAATGACTGAAAACTAATTGTTTGTTGTAGCTGATTTATTTCGCCGTTTTTTAATGCAAACGTGTTCCATGTCACGCTTTTTATCACATAGCTCTTTAAATAAAATTTGTATCTTTAACAGTCAAAACAAACAAGGTACGTACACCATAACTTCGCAGAACAGAGGCGTAACAAGGCGAACCGAGCGGAACAATAACCACAGCAAAAAAATGATTCAAATGGCTCTGAGCACTATGGGACTTAATTTCTGAGGTCATCATTCCCCTAGAACTTAGAACTTCTTAAACCTAACTAACCTAAGGACATTACACACATCCATGCCCGAGGCAGGATTCGAACCTGTGACCGTAGCGGTCGCGCGGTTCCAGACTGTAGCGCCTAGAACCGCTCGGTCACACCGGCCGGATAGCTACAGCAACCTATTAACTCAGACTGCCTTACAAGGCGTCAACTTATGAACAAAAATCATAATACCCCAGACATAATTTTCAAAGAAGTTAATTGATCTATATTGTGAAATTAAGATTGTACGTTATAAAAATATAGATTCGTGCATTATTGTAAAATATAATTTGCATTAACATCAGTAATTATTTGTATGCGATTCTGTTTAATTTAAATATAACAAGCACGTGTTTGTTTAAAAAAATCGTACCGAATATTTTCATAACAAACCAACAGGATAAGGAAATAGAAATAATTGGATAAATACAGTAAAAAACTAGCTCCCTAGCAAAAGTCGTGAATTACGCAAATATCGACCAAAAGTGGTATCGTACAATTCATTAAAAGTGATACCAGAGTCAATAGAATCAATTTGGTAAAGAGAAAATCGCCCTTAGGTTGTTACAATGTCGATGTGCTGCAGTACATCATCCCAACGCATCCCACACGTGTTCAACAGGATTTGAGACGGGGGAACAGGCAAACTACTCCATCAGCTGAATATCATCTCATTCCAAGAGCTCCTCCGGCTGCGCAATTCGATAAGGTCGCGCACTGTAATCCACAAAAATGAACTCAAGAACGAACGCACACTAAAAAGTCACACATAGGGAAGGATTACAGTGTCATAATAACGTTGACGTTTACCTGTTCAAAGATTTAGAGGTCAGTACGCCCACGCAACGTAATGTCTGCACACACCCTAACACTTGGACCATCGAAACGGTCGCGTACGACAGTGGTCCTGGATGTATTATAAATCTTCATATGGAGAGAGGTGGGAACACGTAATGCACCCTAGAAAACTGTCAGACATGATCGTTTTGCTGGTCCATGTGTTAGGTTTTTGGAGGCACAATGTTGCATGAACGTCCTGGTTTCCAAGCCTTTGAACACTCATCAGTCATCGTTATTGCGACACTGCACTTCCTTCCCCTTGTAAGTTTTCTCAGGGGTGCATTCGACCTTGCCTCCATTTTTATGAGTGGTAATGTGCGACAACATCGAACAGAACCAGTAGAGGAGCACTTGGAACGAGAACGAATTTGGCGGATGGACTGGCCAGTGCATTCCCCTGTCAAAATTCCATCGAGCATTGGGGAGACGTATTTCAGAACGTCCACATGCATCAATAGCCATCCAGTAGTTGACAACCACGCTGGTGGAGGAATAGAACTCCCTACCACCAGAATTCCTTGCCAAATTTGTGGCCAGCATGAGAGCACGTTACAGAGCATAAATTTACGTCCGTGGTGATCAGACACCCTATTAAGAAACATATGACGTCTTTTGTAATATCTAGGGAACCCGCATAAATCGCAGTGACTACAGTGTCATAATTTTCTTAGAATAAAACTCTCATTTCTGTTAGTGTCACAATTTTCTTTGAATAAAACTCTCATTTCTGTTAGTCTCATTGCGTATTTGTTTCTGTTCTGTTCTGTACTGTAGCGGTTCTTTCTATGTATGGTCCAAATACCATCGGGCCATGTTGCTTGCCAGTGACACATCGTGCGAAAGTTACTTTCCTGCTTAAGTTTCGCAAACTGGTGTAGTTGCAGTTAAGAGTTGGGTTACTTGCACGCAGAAACTGTACAGCTTCGTTACAGGTCCAAGCAGGGTTAGGGAACATCTATGGCAAAGTGATGGCAACACAGATTGGCAACCGTTTACTATGGTTAATTTTGCAACTGTACATGACTTAACTGTAATATGAAGATGGTGTGTGGCAGTAGTTCGATGGTCATTTGCAGTGATCTGTCTTTAATTCTGGTGTAGTCATGAGAACAGTGAATAATGAATGAGGTAACTTGTAGTACGGCCAGCTTGGCGCTTCTTGGCGGCGGCTGTGGATGAGTTCTGGTGCTGTCTTTAGGTGCTGCTTATACCGCGCGATGCTGTCATGAGAGAAATCGTGTGTCCGCTTATACCGGTGTTTGACGGATGGATGTCTACTTGGCAACTACTTGTGTGACGTAAGACGGCAGTGTAAAGTAGTCCTTGCCTTGTGCGCCCTCTGTTGGAGGCTGGTTTAAACTCAGTTGCACCTGAGCACAAGGTGGCTCGGCATTCTTCTACGTACCCTGCGTTCCGTATCTTCTGGAGGGCACAGAAGAGCCACTTTTTACCTACAATTTAAAAGGGCAGTAAATGAAAACGAGACAGATGGAAAAAAGTAAGTAAACTGTTTATTATTTCAAAATTAATAGCCATAAGTGTTTATACATTTTTTCCCACTGTGAAACAAGTTGGTCAATGGCTTCATGGAAAAATGTCTGCGGTTGCCTACAGAGCCACGATTGAGCGCAGGCGTGCATCTCTTCGTCCGAAGCAAAGCGATTGTCTTTCTTCAGGGCCCAAAAAATATGAAAATCGCTTGAGGACAGATGGGGACTGTACGGAGGATGTGTATGGGCTTCCTAGAGAAACGTCTGCAGCGTACTCCAAACAACGTTGGCAACATTGTGGGCCCACAGACGATTTGCTTTGGACGAAGAAGTCCAAGCCTGGGTGCCATCATGGTTCCGCAGGCAACCGCAAACATTTTTCCATGAAGCCATTGATCGTCTTGTATCGTAGTGGGAAACATGTATTAACGGTTATGGCGATTACTTTTGTAGTAGTAAATAATTTTCTTACCTTTTTCCCATCTGTCTCGTTTTCATTTGACTACCCCTTACAGTATCAGAAGGTAAAACTAACCTCAGCCCTCAGATAGGTTGCGGAACATCGAGTTCTGTTAATTTTCCACCCAACTATTCTTGTGTCTACTTCGTATGCAACCAAATTTGAAGCCAAACACGGCTTCTCTCTCAGACACCTCGGTACTTGCCTATGTATTTCACCTCGATAACTGCGCCCAAATGCTTCAAGACAAAGCCTTGAAAGGCTTCCAAATTGAATGCAAATAAAGCAGACAACAAACACAGCTGAATGTAAAATTATTTCGTGAATAGCGTGTGTACTTTACTGCTGAAGTCCCTATTATCCAGCGTCATGGAAGTAGCACGATTACTGAGCACGGTCCTATTGGAAGTCGTATGCCATTTTCTCCCTCTAACTTTCGAACTGACTCTGAAGCATTCCTTCCGAATATTTCTTGGGATCTTCCGTAGCGTGGGGTGACACACTGGCGACCACGAGCAGAATCCACGCACTTTTAGCGCCGCGCGACGAGTGAGACAAATTACACAAAGCGTAAACTTCTTCAGTACCTTTTTGTTGCGACATTGTCTCGAGCGTGCCTCGACAGTGGAACAAGCTGGGCGCCAGTTACGAAGCACCAATGGCAAGCACTGTAACATCGCTACTTCCATCCTGCACTCCGCGATCTCCCATTGTAGGGAGATGGGTCGGGATTGCTCCACGTCGACACCTGGGGCAGCGCTTTTCAGATACATGTCACAACAAGCATAGCTTTTGCCACAACAACGCCTACCTGACAAGTATATCTGATCCTCCAGACCAACGGAAGATCACTTGCACTGGGGATTTGTCTCTCGCCACTCAACGTTAGACAGGGATTCTGATGTGTCTATCGCCGGCGTCGTGCTGCACTTCAACATCAGTTCTGACTTCAACTCCAGCCTGGGCACCAGTTCACACTCCAGTGCCCTCCACAGTCCGCATCTGCTATGTAGTCTAGTCAGCGTAACATGTTGTTTTGTAGGGAGGGCAACCACAGCCAAACTTCGACATCTTTTCAAAGAAAGCGTAAGAAGATCTCTGACAGCTGCCGTGGGCTGGGCACGACCGCTTTGTGCGCCAGCCTCAATCTGTAATATATAAAATGAAATGATCGTATGGCATTGTTGGCCGGGATGTCCCATTCGGGTTCGGCCGCCCAGTGCATGTCTTATTTCTTTCGCCGCCACATTAGGCTACTTACGGCCGATGATGAGGATGAAATGATGATGAGGACAACACAACACCCAGTCTACGAGCGGAGAAAATCTCCGACCCTTCCGGCAATCTATTCCGGGCCCAGTGCATGAGAGGTAAGCACGTTACCACCCAGCTAAGCAGGCGGACGATCTGTCACATAATATGGTTTTGTAAACTTCTCTGTGGCAATGCCTTAATGTTGTTGCAGTTCCATAAACTGCTATTCTTTTCACCTAAAGCCTTTCGCGCTTTGGGGCTGAAAGCAGACAACAGCGCTGGTCATTGTCAGGAATCATCTTATGCCGACTCGACTATAAACAGCCACGTTCCTGCTAGCACGGACTAGCTGATGCTCTTCGTCGCCAAACTGAGACCATCCCATAGGCGCTGTTCGGCGCACGCCGGCAATTACAACTCCATTATCTCTGGAGAGCCTAGGGTCGACCTGACGCACGCCGAACCCAACTTGCGACCACCCTGCTACTTGCTACTGGCCACGTCTCTTCTACGAGGTTGTGTTGGCACCGTTTACATCAGCAAGGCCACCCAGCCAGCTGCCGCCAGCATTCCAGTCCAAGCATGTCACTGCATCAGCATTTCCTGCGCTTGAGCACTGGCCGACTTTGCTGTATAGAATATCTTCTTTTTTCTGTGCCGTAGTCCCAAACTACGTGGGGTTGGCATGGTTATTATTGGATGTGGTATGGTTAATTAAATGGGTGTACGAAAACCCATCCTATCGCCATCACGATACTCTTTGGGATGGAATAGTTCTACTTCAACTGTCTGCATGTAGTGTTATCCATGTGAAAGAGTGCGAACGTTTTTCTGAATGTTTGCAAATCGTGTAACTGACGCGGGCCTTGGATACCAGCCTGGTATTCACCTAGTCGGATGTGTGAAATCACGTAAAAACCACTTTCTGGCCCGGCACATCAGCCCTCGTCGTTAGTCGGCCAGATGGTTTCGATCTGGGCGCATCGCATCTCTACATCCTACCAGCGGCGCTTTAAAAAGCACAGTTATCCTGGCGGGTTTCTTTATTGTATGGAATGTGCTGCCAATAAAAGATGTTTCTTTTCTGAGAGCGATCTCTGGCTTCGTAATCACCATCGAGCCAGCATTACTCTTTTCCTGAGGTCACCCATACTCGATATACTGATGGGCAGGCGGCCATCCTCCTATGCTTGGGTGACTATGTGGCAGTCGGCAACAGCCTACGTTCGTTTAGTAAGCCAGTCAGTTGGATCCAGCTCTCAGCTGATACACATGTACAGAGCGGCAAGTTAAGTGTTTATCTTTTCCTGTTTTCTCCTCGTAGTATATTTCTAAAATTTCGTGCGTGTTTCCGTTTAAGAACTGTAAGCTCGCATTTTATAAGTGTAAATTTGGGCAGTCTGTAGCGCAGTTTTCATTTCTTCTGACTAGCCATCTACATAGCTCATTGAGGCATCACACACATCAGGAGGGTAGCAAATTGCGTATCTACGATTTGTCTGCTTCTTCATTTACTTTTTCGGCTAGTCTTGCTAGGATGGGTAGGATGTGTGCATGCTGTGTGCAGACGCAGGAGGAGCTGGCCACAATTGTCGAACAGCTGAATGCGCTTTTGGTTATGGTCAATCACCTTCAGGCTGCTGCCTCAGGGGGTAGCGGTGGTGGAGACTCTGGCAGAACGCATGGGACACATCAGGTGTCGTTTGTTTCGCCCACCGGCTCTGCTACCAAGACACCTCATAGTGTACGCGACGCGGGTGATCCGTCCTCAGAGCAGAATGAATGGCTGGTGGTAACGTATTTGGCAGTGTGGAGACTAGTCGTCTGGCCTTTCCCACTCACCCTGAATGGACAGGCTGCTGCTCTTTCAGCAGGGTCGAAGCAGGCTCACCGGGGAAGGAGTTCACCAGTTATCTGTAGCTCCAACGTTAGGCATGGTACGGATCCCCTTAGGCAGGTAGCGTTCAGCGCTGGAAAGAAAGCCAATGAGCACTCTGCATGTCCGCCGGGGAGCCTCATCCGAGATGTGGAGGCCGCCTTGCCTGCGGCTATCGAGCATGTAGAGTACAGTCGTCTGCAAGTTGTGGCTCACATCGGTACCAACTACGCCTGTTGCATGTGTTCTGAGGCCATCCTCAGCTCATACAAATAGTTAGCGGAAATGGTGAAGGTTGCTGGCTCACGCGTGGGGTGCAAGCAAAGTAAGAATTTTGCAGCATTGTTCCTAGTGTTGATCGGAGTCCATTGGCTCGGAGCCGATTGGAGGGTCTGCACCAAAGGATTCGTCGTCTCTGTGACAGTTTTTGCTACAGATTTCTAAACCTGTGTTATCGGTTGGGGATTTTTAGGACCCCTTGATAGGTCAGGGGTGCACTACACAAGCAACTACTCAGAGAGCAGAGTACTTGTGGGGCGCAAATGAGGGTTTTTCAGGCTAGATGGTAGTTTGAGGTACTCTGATGAACACTCACCACTCGATACACACCTAAGGAAATCAAACCGCCTTCAGAGTTTATCAGTAAATTGTTGAAGCATTCGTAACAATGTTCCTGAATTTATTGCCTTCCAGGAAAATTCTCTTGCTCGGATTATTCTCGCGATCGAGAGCTGTTTGAAACCAGAAGCGGAACGCTCTGAAGTATTTAGCGAGTCATGGAACCTATTTCGGAAAGACAGATTAGAAGCCATGGGAGTGGGAGTGTTTATTGTAGTCGACAAAAATGTCTCTATTGAGGTCAAAGTTGAGTGTGACAGTGAAGCTATATGGTCGCGTATAACAGGTCTTGGTAAAACCAGCTTAATTGTTGGGTATTTTTACCGGCCTCGCGATTCTGCTGTGACAGTCCTAGAGTCATTTAAAGAATGTCTATGGTCAGTAGGGCGTAAATACCCAGATCATGCATTGCTAGTCGGAGGCATCTTTAACCGACCGAGTATAGCCTGGGATGTCTATGGACTTTAGGGGTACAGTCGTGAAAGTACTTTTGAACACGTTTTCTGAAAACCGCCTTGAGCAATTAGTTCGACAGCCCACATGCAATGTAAATTATAGACCTTGTGGCTACAAATAGATCGGACCATATAGACATCGTCAGTATTAAAAAGGGGATTAGCGATCATGATGTCATTATAGCAACTATGGTCACGAAAGTTAATAAATGAATTTAGAAAAATGATCAAATGTGTGTGAAATCTTAAGGGATTTAACTGCTAAGGTCATCAGTCCCTAAGCTTACACACTACTTAACCTAAATTATCCTAAGGACAAACACACACACCCATGCCCGAGGGAGGACTCGAATCTCCGCCGGGACCAGCTGCACAGTCCATGACTGCATCTTCTCAGACCGCTCGGCTAATCCCACGCGGCTGAATTTGGAAGGCTACGAAAGTTTTTCTATTAGAAAGAGCAGACAAGAATTTGTTAGCATCACTTAGTTCCAGTAAGATGGACGTAGAGGAATTCTGAGCAAAGTCTAAGCAAACTGTAGTTCGTGGTCTGGAGAGTTATGTGCCTAATAAGTAAGGACGGAAAAGATCCGCCATGGATTAATAACGAGTTTCGGAAAATGCTGAGGAAGCAGAGGCTTTTGCGCTTTCGGTTCAAAAGAGTGCGCGCAAATGACGACAAGCAAGGGTTTGCAGAGATTCATGCATCTGTGAAAAGATCTATACGCAAAGTATACAGCTACTACTACTGTCATACTTTAGCAAAAGATCTAGTAGAGAATCCAAGAAATTCTGGTCCTATGTAAAATCGCTAAATGGGCCTAAGACTTTCATCTAGTCCCTTGTTGGCCAATCTGGTGTGGCAGTCGAAAATAGCCAAAAGAAAGCAGAATATGAAATCATCACGGGTTATCAGCCGAGTGGCGTCGTCTTCTAGTCGCAACGTTTCAATGGATTGCGTATCCATCATCCTTAGGCGAAGATAATGGTTACGCAATCCATTGAAACGTTGCGACTAGAAGACGACGCCCCTCGGCTGATAACCCGTGAAGATTTCATAGATGAAATACGCCAAGAAAGCCTGAAATCGCATATGAAAGCAGAAGTTTTAAATTTCACGTTCAAGAAATCGTTCACCCAGGAGACTCGTACAAAGACGCTGTCGTTTGACCATCCCACAGTCATGTACGAACGACATTGCAATAAGCATGCCTGGCGAAGAGAAACAACTGAAGCGCTTGAAAACAAGAAAGTCGCCAAATCACTGGTTTGTTTTTCCTGCTCATCCGCATTTGTCTACGTTTAGAGCTAGCTGCCATTCATCACACCAACTAGAAATTTTGTCTAAGCCATCTTGCATCCTCCTACAGTCACTCAACCTCGACACGGATGGAATCCCTAATCGGTTTTTTAAAAAGAGCTTTACGGCATTGACCTCTTACTTAGCTTGAATTTATAGCGAATCTCTTGCTCAGCGCCAAGTCCCAAGTGACTCGAAAAAAACGCAGATGACTCTTGTGTATAAGAAGGTTAAAAGAAAGCACCAATATCCGTAACATCGTATTGCTGCAGAATTCTTGTACATATTCTCAGTTCGAATATAATAAATTTTCCTGAAACCGAGAAGTTTATGTCAGCGAATCAGCATGGTTTTCGAAACCATCGCTGGCGCGAAACTCAGCCTGCCCTTTTTTCACATGATATGAAAACAGTGGATTAAGGACAACAGTTAAATTCCATATTTCTAGATTTCCGGAAAGCATTTGACACGATGCCCCATTGCAGGCTGTTAACGAAGGTGCGATCATATAGATTAAGTTCACAGATATGTGAGTGGCTAGAAGACTTCTTATGTAATACGAGTAAAATCCAGTATGTTGTCGTCGCTACAGTATGGAACCGCGCGACCGCTACGGTCGCAGGTTCGAATCCTGCCTCGGGCATGGATGTGTGTGATGTCCTTAGGTTAGTTAGGTTTAAGTAGTTCTAAGCTCTAGGGGACTGATGACCTCAGAAGTTAAGTCCCATAGTGCTCAGAGCCATTTGAACCATTTTTGTTGTCGTCGACCGCAAATGTTCATCAGAGACAAGGGTACCGTCAGGAGTGCCCCAGGGAAGTGTGACAGGACCGCTATTATGCTCTATATGCGTAAATAATTTGGCGGACAGGACGGGGAGGAACTTGCTGTTAGAGCCGGCCACTGTGGCCGAGCGGTTCTAGGCGCTTCAGTCCGGAAACGCGCTGCTACTACGGTCGCAGGTTCGAATCCTGCCTCGGGCATGGATGTGTGTGATGTCCTTAGGTTAGTTAGGTTTAAGTAGTTCTAAGTCTAGGGGACTGATGACCTCAGATGTTAAGTCCTATAGTGTTCCGAGCCATTTGAACCATTTTGAACTTGCGGTTGTTTGCTGATTATGCTGAGGTGTACTGTAAAGTGTCGAGGCTGAGTAATTGTAGGAGGATGCAAGATGGCTTAGACAAAATTTCTAGTTGGTGTGATTAATGGCAGCTAGCTCTAAATGTAGACAAATTTAAATTACTGAGGATCAGTAGGAAAAACAAACCCTTAATGTCCGGATACAGCATTAGTTGGCACAGTCACATCGTTTAAATGCGTGGGCGCAACGTTGCAAAGCGATATGAAATGGAACAAGCATGTGAGGATTGTGGTAAAAGGCAATTGGTCGACTTCTGTTTATTGGGAGAATTGTAGGAAAATGTGGTTAATCTGTGAAGGAGACGCATATAGGACGCCAGAGCGAACTGTTCTTGAATACTGCTCGAGTATTTGGGATCCGTACCAGATAGGATTAAAGGAAGACCTCGAAGCAATTCAGAGGTGGACTGCTGTATTTATTCCGGTAGAGGCGAACAACGCGCAGATGTTACGGAGACGCGCTGAGAACTCAGGTGGAAATCCGTGGAGGGAAGGCGATATCCTTTTCGAGGAACACTGTTGAGAAAATTTAGAGAAACGGCATTTGAAGCTGACTGCAGAAAATCCTTTTGTCTCCAACATACCTTGCGCCGAAGATAAGACACGAGAAGTTAGGACTCATATGGAAGCATATAGATAGTCATTTTTTCCCTCGTTGTACGAGTATTTGCGAGTGAAACAGGAAAACAAATGACTAGTAGTAGTACAGGGTACCCTCCGCCAAGCGCCGTACGGTGGACTGCCGAGTATCGATGTAGATGTAGTTGTAGATGGACGGTGGGCGGAAAAAGTTCATGGACAGACCTAGATTAATACTCTGCCCCGCTATAAAAATACAATCAGTCTAAAGTAAGGTCATCAAGCTCACTTTGTCCCATGACACAGCGTTGAAATTGTTGCTTTCAAAATACTGTGAGATCTGAGCAATGGACTGGAAAACGAGCACCACAAACAGTACTGCACTTTCTCCATTAGGTTACTGGCATCGCCTCCATAAACAAAACATAACAACAGTCTAAAGTTAAAAGAGAAAAACATACACACACAAGAACACGACAAGTTTCCACTAGTGCAATGCAATTTATTCCCTCCTGTAAGACCTCGGCATGACCGCTTCGCTGTTATCAAGCAATACCTCCAGCAGGTGGTGTCTCCACGTTCTGCTATGAGACCTATGTCCATCTTGCAAATACTCACTCATTTACTCGCCCTTTATCACAAAAAACAGACAACAGCTGAGCGCTTCATACCGGTGAACGGGAAACGCACTTATCAATATTTTCAGTTTTCCATATCAGAGCAACTACTTTATTGATCACTGACAGTCACTTACTCGCACCTTCATACACGCAACAGTTTCAGAACACAGCTCCACCTCGCTCGGCTCACGACTGCGGTCCAGCCTCGCGAAGGCTCCCAGCTGACTTCAGGTTTCCGGAGTTATAAACTGCCTCGCGAAGTTATCTGAACATACAGGGGTTTCGGACAGTCTCCCTCCAAAGCAGAACGAGAGAGAACTTCAGTCTACAATTACCTGATAACGCTCATAGTACTTCCTATGAGGTGTTGGATCGTGCCAACACTCTCGGAAGTATCTTTCCTAGAGGGTATCAGGAAACACCGAACATCCTTTAGAAATCACTTGCCTTTAAATCCGGAAAACCGGCGCTGGCATTTACAACAGCGACCAGTACTAGACAATGGCCCAAGAAATCGTGTTACCTTTCACACAGTATGTTATAATGAGGCCTACAGTTTAACGTGGACTCCAAAGCACGGTGCAGCTCCGTATTTTTCACACACACAAATCGCTGACAAGGATGAAGAAAGTGATAAATGATCGAAAAAAATCCTAGGAGGCACTAAATCCCAGACTTTCGGATTTGTAGAATGGCACGTAGCCACTGAACTACAGAACCACTTTTGTACCATATACACCTACATAGTAAATTACTATGTCTTTAAATTCCCTCGAATAGACCCAGTTTGATTTTTCAGACTTTTCCAGGTTTCGTTAAAACTTTCTTTCCTTGTCTAATTAATGTTAACAAGTTTTCGTAGGCAGATCTGTAAGAATGATCTAACACGGCAAGCAGTAACTCTAGGAGAAGTTATTCGTTTTCACGCCGCATACACTAATTTTAGAGTACAAGAGATCGCAAATGACATCAGTAACGCTGAACATTTCTGACTTCCATAGAAAGTAATACATTCATTTAGGAGTTGACAAATATACGAAAAGAGATGGATCATTGTTTGATTTTTTTTGGGGGGGGGGAGGGGGGCGGAGCCACTGACGTCACGTCACTCTCATTTAGGTTTTTCACCATTTTGAAAATCATCTTCAGGTGGGTGCCGGGATCGTTCCTTCGGAAAAGGTGCACCCCGTTTTCTGCCACATCCTTGTTTATTTCGGGCTTATGCTGCCTCTGTTGTCAATATTATGGTTGGTTTGAGGGATAAAGGCACCAAACTACAGGGTCATCAGTCCCTTGTTCCAGACCCAAAATGGGCTCAGGGTAAAACAATTTCCAAAGTACGTTTGTGAAAGTAAAAGGGGGAAAATGAATGAGGAACTACATCTAAAAAGAAAACGAATGGTACGAACAAAAAACGGGGATGACATACACCATAATAAAAACTAGAAGATTATATTAAAACCATAGAGGAGATGGTCTGGGCTGGCTGATCACAAGAATAAAAGAGGATGAGCCAGTCACCCTGCAACTCATTAAAATGCCCACCCCAAAAATACAAGGCGAGATGAACAAATGAATGGAAAAGACAAACACCAAAGAAACCAATGCAAAGGAAGTGACAGAGTTAAAATGGAGGGAGGGTGGAGGCCCCAGAGAGAAGGTCAAACGCCCACCCTTAGATGGTATGATAATAACCCCCCTCACGAATGAAACTTAAAACTAAATCTGCCGTTGAGGCATTGTCGCCCAACACCGAAGGAAGGGTGCTGGGAAGGTTATAAGTCCGCCGCAGAGCGGCTAAAATTGTGAAGTCAAGCAAGATGTGCACGACAGTCAGAAGGGAGCCACAGTGACACCGAGGTGGGTCCTCGCGACGGAGAAGGTAACCATGTGTGAGCCACGTATGGCCAATACGGAGCCGGCAAAGGAGCACAGATTCCCTGCGAGTGACTCGCATGGATGACCGCCACACATTCGTCGTCTCCTTGATAGCACGGAGTTTATTTGGTGTACTCAGAGTGCGCCATTCAGTATCCCAGATCGCTAAAACTTTGCGGCGGAAGACTGCTCGCAAATCGGTTTCCGGTAGGGCAGTCTCCAGAGATGGTTTACTGGTGGCCTGTTTGACCAGGCGGTCAGCAAGTTCGTTGCCCGGTATCCCGACATGGCCTGGGGTCCATACTGGTGCAGAGGACATAAAGAGACTCCTGCTTTAACATTGCCAAAGGATGCCTAGGAAAGCACTCTTCGAGAGCTTGTAGGCTGCTTAAGGAGTCACTACAAATGATAAAGGACTCACCATAGCAGGAGCGGATATGATGAAGAGTGCGATAGATGGCAACAACTCTGCAGTGAAAATACTGCAGCCATCCAGCAAGGAGCGTTGTTCAGTATGGCTAACGAGAGCCTAAGCGTAGCCGACAAGACCGTCGACCAGTGATCCACCGGTGTAGATTATTTCTGAGCCCTCAAACTGGCCAGGAAGATCAGCATTATGCTAAACACTAACCATTTTGTAACATGATTCTTACATATCATTTCAAGATTTTCGTATCAGTTGTGTTACGTTTACTTGATAATTTATTGTGTGAGCTTGGTAATTTTGCTGGGAGTGGAAAGTCGTTCCATTTCTCACAGGTAGGGACTGAGGCTGGATTTCTTGGCAGTGTACCGTTTGGTCAGCAGAAATCTTTCAATCTGTCTCAAACGCAGGGAATGGCAGTGCCCTGGTTTTTACAGAAAGATCTTGTTTCCCGAAATGTTACTGTGGTCAGTTACTGACTTTAATCCATTGCAACAGGCGCAGTGCCGCCGACCACCGCATCGTTCCCCAGTAGATACTTGAGTGTGAAATTTGCCTTTCTGACTGATGAGCTAGAACATTGTGGCCACCGACCACCATCGATATAAACCCGTCCCGGCGATAGCAGCGTCACCTGGCTGACTGCTACTCAGACACACGCACTGTGCATGTAGTGCAGTGAGCGTCTGTCCGTATGTAGAACGCGCGCGATCTACCTGAGTTAGACCGACGGCAGATTGTGATGTCACGGAGGCTCGGCACAAGCGTTTCGGAACCTGCAAGACTTGTTGGATGTTCGAGGAGTGCTGTGATGAGTGTGTTCAACACATGTCGAGAGCAAAGTGAAACCGTGTCCAGCTGTCGTGGGATTGGGCGGCCATCCCCCATTACAGATGCGGACGTCGTGGGCTGGGCAGCCTGGTAAAACAGGACAGGCGGCGAACTGTGGAGGAACTAACATGAGACTTCATTGATGGGGAAAGTACAAGTGTGGCTAAACACACAATGCACCGAACGCCCCTAACGATGCCCCATCGCATCCGACGGCCGATGCAGGTGCCAGTGTTAACCCGACGACTTTGGTAACCACGACTGAAATGGGCACGTGACTGGATTTTGGCGCAGTGGCAGAGCGTTGCTTGGTCTGATGAATCCCGAGACCTTCTTCACCATGTCGATGGGAGGCCGCGAATCCACCATCTTCCAGGGGAACGTCTCCTTGACGCCTGTTCTGCGTGACGGAGGCAAGCTGCCGGCGGCTCCATTATGTTCTAGGAAACATTCCCGTGGGCATCCATGGGTCCAGCAGAGCTCGTGCACGGCAACAGGATGGCCAAGGAGTATCGTAAATTCCTTGCAGATCACGTACGCCCCTTCATGACGATCATGTTTTCCAACGGCAGTGGCATGTTTCAGCAAGATAATGCGCCGTGTCACGGGGCCAGGAGTGTGTTGAAGTGGTCCGAAGAACACAGTAGCGAGTTCAAGTTGATGTGCTGCTCCCCCTCCCCCAACTCCCCAAATCTGAACCCGATCGAACATATTTGGAATATGATTGAACGTGGCGTCAAAGCTTATCGCCCCCTCCCCGGAATTTACGGGAATTAGGTGAATTGTATGTGCAGATGTGGTGCCAACTTCCGCCAGCGACCTACCAAGGCCTCATTACTTCCACGCCACTGTTATCCATGCCAAAGGTGGATGTGGTGTCACCGCCAGACACCACACTTACTAGGTGGTAGCCTTTAAATCGGCCGCGGTCCGTTAGTATACGTCGCCACTATCAGTGATTGCAGACCGAGCGCCGCCACACGGCAGGTCTAGTCTAGAGAGACTCCCTAGCACTCGCCCCAGTTGTACAGCCGACTTTGCTAGCGATGGTTCACTGTCTACATACGCTCTCATTTACAGAGACGACAGTTTAGCATAGCCTTCAGCTACGTCATTTGCTACGACCTAGCAAGGCGCCATATTCAGTTACTATAATTACTTCAAGAATGTATTCTGAACAGATAATATTGTGAATCATGTACCGTCAAGAGCGACGTTCATCATTAATGGATTAAAGTTAAGTATCAAACTAATTACGTCCGCTTTCTGAATTCTCATTCCTTGTCATGTTCCAGTCCTCACGTCAGTATAGTTCTTCCCTCCTTACGCTAGCCTGCTTGAGCTAAAACGCGTGCATTTTGGCCTCCACTCGTAACACGGTGTTGGCTCTTCTGCTAACACAAAAGTGGACATACCGCTATTAGATAGGTGGTCATAATGCTCTGGCTAGTCAGTGTAAAGAGAGCCATCTGTCAGTGCTACCCAGACAGCGTTAGGAAGTTCTTTGGTGTCCCTCCAATTTACAGACTGTCTAAAGTATCGCCACCGCCAATAAACACGGTGCGAACGGTACTAACCATTGGGGAGGTCCTATTCGCTAGCAGTACCAACGTAATAAATTGTAATAATTGCACTGTCTCCTTTATCTTGAATTTGCAAGCAGTCCAGAAGAGGAAACCTTATTACTTTTTCTTCGTGCGGTTCTCCAATACAAATGCAAGCCCCACAGTGCTTAGATACTTTTTCTTCAGTTTGCTCCATTTTTTAAGAAAATTGGTCTGTGCTGTTTCGGCGTAATTAATCACTTGACGAGAGTAAATAAAAGTTTTGATGCCGCATTCTTGACTTACATTTTAAGATCCCTAACGTACTACAACTTCCATATGGGTAGGTGATTCTCAAATAACAAGTACAACGAGCTATGTTTTAGGACGTTGGTTAATTGTGCTACTGTTCATTTTAACCGTTTCATGCCTTTTGTGACGGAACATTTGCAGAGCTCCCTTTAACTTCTGCATTCATTTATCATAACTGTGCAGTATTTATCCTACTCTCATCCTCACGATCCCTATCTCAGCGATACGTAGGGGGTGGTAGTATACTCCTAGAGTCATCACATAAAGTCGGTTCTTGAAACTTTGTTAACAGATTTTCTCGGGATACTTTACGTCAATTTTCAAGAGTGTTACAGCTGAGTACTTTCACTATCTCTTCGACACTCTCCCACAGATCAAACAAACCTGTGACCATTCGTGCTGCACTTCGCTGTATACGTTCTATATCTGCTGCAAGTCGTATTTGGTACGGATCTCACACACTTCAGCAGTATTCTAGAACCCGTCGCACGAGTGATTTGTAAGCTATCTCCTTTACTGCACTTCCACAGGACTCTGTCAATGAACTAAAGTATACCGTAGGCTTCACCCACGACTGAGCCTATGTGTTCATTCCATTTTATATTCCTGCAAAGTGTTGTTGTTCTTGTTGTTGTTGTCTTCAGTCCTGAGACTGGTTTGATGCAGCTCTCCATGCTACTCTATCCTGTGCAAGCTTCTTCATCTCCCAGTACTTACTGCAGCCTACATCCTTCTGAATCTGCTTAGTGTATTCATCTATTGGTCTCCCTCTACGATTTTTACCCTCCACGCTGCCCTCCAATGCTAAATTCGTGATCCCTTGATGCCTCAGAACATGTCCTACCAACCGGTCCCTTCTTCTTGTCAAGTTGTGCCACAAACTCCTCTTCTTCCCAATTCTGTTCAATACCTCCTCATTAGTTATGTGATCTACACATCTAATCTTCAGCATTCTTCTGCAGCATCACATTTCGAAAGCTTCTATTCTCTTCTTGTCCAAACTATTTATCGTCCATGTTTCACTTCCATACATTGCTACACTCCATACAAATACTTTCAGAAACGACTTCCTGACACTTAAATCTATACTTGATGTTAACAAAATTCTCTTCTTCAGAAACGCTTTCCTTCCCATTGCCAGTCTACATTTTATATCCTCTCTACTTCGACCATCATCAGTTATTTTGCTCCTCAAATAGCAAAACTCCTTTACTACTTTAAGTGTCTCATTTCCTAATCTAATTCCGTCAGCATCACCCGACTTAATTCGACTAAATTCCATTATCCTCGTTTTGTTTTTGTTGATGTTCATTTTATATCCTCCTTTCAAGACACTGTCCATTCCGTTCAACTGCTCTTCCAAGTCCTTTGCTGTCTCTGACAGAATTACAATGTCATCGGCAAACCTCAAAGTTTGTATTACTTCTCCATGGATTTTAATACCTACTCCGAATTTTTCTTTTGTTTCCTTTACTACTTGCTCAATATACAAATTGAATAACATAGGGGATAGGCTACAACCCTGTCTCACTCCCTTTCCAACCACTGCTTCCCTTTCATGTCCCTCGACTCTTATAACTGCCATCTGGTTTCTGTACAAATTGTAAATAGCCTTTCGCTCCCTGTATTTTACCCCTGCCACCTTCAGAATTTGAAATTCCAGACAACATTGTCAAAAGCTTTCTCTATGTCTATAAATGCGAGAAACGTAGGTTTGGCTTTCCTTAATCTATTTTCTAAGTCGTAGCGTCAGTATTGCCTCACGTGTTCCAACATTTCTGCGGAGTCCAAACTGATCTTCCCTGAGGTCTGCTTCTACCAGTTTTTCCATTCGTCTGTAAAGAATTCGCGTTAGTATTTTGCAGCTGTGACTTATTAAACTGATAGTTCGGTAATTTTCACATCTGTCAACACCTGCTTTCTTTGGGATTGGAATTAATATATTCTTCTTGAAGTCTGAGGGTATTTCGCCTCTCTCATACATCTTGCTCACCAGATGGTAGAGTTTTGTCAGGACTGGCTCTCCCGGGGCCTTGCTTCAGCTCAGGCCTTTCAGTGCTCTGTCAGACTCTTCACGCAGTATCGTATCTCCGATTTCATCTTCATCTACATCCTCTTCCATTTCCATAATATGGTCCTCAAGTATATCGCCCTTGTATAGACCCTCTATGTACTCATACCACCTTTCTCCTTTCCCTTCTTTGCTTAGAACTGGGTTTCCATCTGAGCTCTTGATATTCATACAACTGGCTCTCTTTCCTCCAAAGGTCTCTTTAATTTTCCTGTAGGCAGTATCTATCTTACCCCTAGTGAGACAAGCCTCTACATCCTTACATTTGTCCTCTAGCCATCCCTGCTTAGCCATTTTGCACTTCCTGTCGATCTCATTTTTGAGACGTTTGTATTCCTTTTTGCCTGCTTCATTTAGTGCGTTTTTATATTTTCTCCTTTCATCAATTAAATTCAATATTTCTTCTGTTACCCAAGAATTTCTACTAGCCCTCGTCTTTTTACCTACTTGATCCTCTGCTGCCTTCACTACTTCATCCCTCAGAGCTACCCATTCTTCTTCTACGGTATTTCTTTCCCCCTTCCTGTCAATTGTTCCCTTATGCTCTCCCTGAAACTCTGAACAACCTCTGGTTTAGTCAGTTTATCCAGTCCTATCTCTTTACATTCCCACCATTTGCAGTTTCTTCAGTTTTAATCTACAGTTCATAACCAATAGATTGTGGTCAGAATCCACATCTGCCCTTGGAACTGTCTTACAATTTAAAACCTGGTTCCTAAATCTCTGTCTTACCATTATATAATCTATCTGATACCTTCTAGTATCTCCAGGATTGGTTCAAAATGGTTAAAATGATTCAAATGGCTCTGAGCACTATGGGACTTAACTTCTGAGGTCATCAGTCCCCTAGAACTTGGAACTACTTAAACCTAACTAACCTAAGGACATCACACACATCCATGCCCGAGGCAGGATTCGAACCTGCGACCGTAGCGGCCACGCGATTACAAACTGTAGCGTCTAGAATCGCGCGGCCACACCGGCCGGCTCTCCGGGATTCTTCCGTGTGCACAACCTTCTTTTATGATTCTTGAACCAAGTGTTAGCTATGATTAATTATGCTCTGTGCAAAATTCTATCAGACGGCTTCCTCTTTCAGTTCTCTCCCCCAATCCATATTCACCCACTATGTTTCCTTCTCTCCCTTTTCCTACTCTCGAATTCCAGTCACCCATGACTATTAAATTTTTGTCTCTCTTCACTGCCTGAATAATCTCTTTTATCTCATCATAAATGTCATCAGTTTCTTCGTCATCTGCAGAGCTAGCTGGCATATAAACTTGTAGTACTGTAGTAGGCATGGGCTTCGTGTCTATCTTGGCCACAATAATGCGTTCACTGTGCTGTTTGTAGTAGCTTACCCGCACTCCTATTTCTTTATCCATTATTAAACCTACTCCTGCATTTTGTTTGTCACCCTTTATTCACATGACCAAAAGTCTTGTTCCTCCTGCCACCGAACTTCACTAATTCCCACTATATCTAACATTAACCTATCCATTTCCCTTTTTAAATTTTCTAACCTACCTGCCCTATTAAGGGATATGACATTCCACGCTCCGATCCGTGGAACGCCAGTTTTCTTTCTCCTGATAACGACGTCCTCTTGAGTAGTCCCCGCCCGGAGATCCGAATGGGGGACTATTTTACCTCCAGAATATTTTACCCAAGAGGACGCCATCATCATTTAACCATACAGTAAAGCTGCATGCCCTCGGGAAGGTGTTACACCCAGGTATTTGTATGAGTTGGCCGAGTCCAAGAGTGACTCATTGACACTATAGTCATAGGATTATACGTTTTCCTGTTTTGTAAAGCGAACAGTTTTACATTTCTGAATATTTATAGCAAGTTGACAATCTTTGTACCACTTTGAAACCTTATCAAGATCTGACTGCATATTTATGCAGCTTCCTTGAGATAGCACATCGTCGTAGATAACTGCATCATCTGAAAAGAGTCTGAGGTTACTACTAATATTGTCTGCAAGGTCACTGATATACAACGTGGGCAGCAAGGGTCCAACACACTTCCCTGGTCGCAGCTGAAGTTACTTCTACATCTGACCATGGCTCTCCGTCCAAGATAACATGCCGCAGCCTCCCTACCGAAAAATTCTCAATCCAGTCACAAATATCACGTGATACCCCATATGATTGTACTTTTGACAGTAAACGTAGGTGTGATACTGTGTAAAATGCTTTTGGAAATTCAAGAAATGCTGCATCTACCCGACTGCTTTGCTCCAACGCTTTCAGTATGTTCATGTGAGAATAGTGCGAGTTGGGTTTCACATGGTCGACGTTTCCAGAATCCATGCTGGTTGGCACGGAGGAGGTAATTCTGTTCGAAATACCTCATTATGTTTGAGCTCAGGATATGTTCTAAGATTCTACAACAAATCGATGTCAAGGATATTGGACGGTACTTTTGAGGATCACGTCTACTACCCTTCTTGTAGTCGGGTGTGACCTGTGATTTTCCAAGAACTGTTCACGGTTTTTTGTTCAACGGATCTAAGATAGATTGTAGTTAGAAGATGGGCTAGCACAGCCACTAATGCGGTATAGAATCTGACAGGGATCCCATCGGGGCCTGGAGCTTTGTTCAATTTTAACGATTTTGCTGTTTCTCAACGCCAGTTGTATTAATACTGATTTGACTCATCTTTTTCAGTAGTACGAGGATTAAATTGGGACAGTTCTCATGAGTTTTCCTTTGTAAAGATTAACCTTTAATCACACAGTGTTAACACAAATGTATAGCTTTGAACAAATAAAATGATTTAAAAGAGTCTCTAAAATTCACAGATTCTCATTAACAAAAAAATTCAAAACTAACTTCAAATGGTACCATTACTCAAAAGTTATAAATCTAATTATGCAGTGGTACACACTTAGATTTTGATAATTAATGAAACTATTTAAATTTCCATTTCAGCAGGTTTCCACCATACAGTAACCAGAGGCATGTGTATCTATAATTATTTAATTTGTCCTCGTTGCCGAGAATCACTCCACCAAAACAGGTTACATCACATAGGAAAAGTAATGAACCCTGATCACCTATTACCATCGGACACAACATACATAACCCAGAACTAAGAACTGTTGGTGTTGTTGTTGTGGTGGTCTGATGCAGCTCTCTATTCTGCTCTATCCTGTGCGAGCCTCTTTATCTCCGAATAACTACTGCAACCCACATCCTTCTGAATCTGCTTACTGTAGTCATCTATTTTTATGTTCCGCGTCTTTCCCCGATACTAAATTGGTGATCCCTTGAGTTCTCAAAACAGATCCTGTCACCCGACCCCTTCTTCTAGTCAAGTTGTGCCACAAATTACTTATCTCCCCATTTCTGTTCAGTACCTTCTCATTAGTTACGTGATCTACCCATCTAATTTTCGACATTCTTCTGCAACAACACTTTTCGAAAGCTTCTATTCTGTTTTTGTCTAAACTGTTTATCGTCCCTATTTCATTTCCGTACATAGCTACACTCCATACAAGCTCTTTCAGAAGACTTCCTAACACTTAAGTCTATATTCAATGTTCAGAAATTTTTCTGATTCAGAAACGCTTTTCTTGCTATTGCCAGTCTACATCTCTTCTTCAGCCATCGTCAGGTATTTTGCTGGCCAACTTCTATTTTAATTGCCTCGCTTCCTAATCTAATTCTCTTAACATCACCTGATTTAATTCGGCTACATTCCACTATCCTTGTTTTGCTATAGCTGATGTTCATCTTATATCCTCCTTTCAAGACAATGTCCATTCTGTTCAACTGCTCTTCCAAGTCGTTTGCTGTCTCTGACAGAATTAGCATATCATCAACAAACCTCAAAGTTTTTATTTCTTTTCCTTGAAGTTTAATTCCTACTCCATATCTTTCTTTGGTTTGCTTTACTGCTGTTCAGTGTACAGATTGAATAACATCGGGGCTACAACCCTGTCCCTTCTCAACCACTGCTTCCCTTTAATGACCTCTTATCGTGTAACTGCCGTCTGGTTTCCGTACGAGTTGTAAATAGGCTTTTGCTACCTGTATTTTATTCCTGCTTCTTCCAGAATTTCAAAGAGATTATTCCAGTCTACACTGTCAAAAGCTTTCTCTAAGTCTACAAACGCTATGATCGTATGTTTGCTGTTTGTTAACCTATATTCTAAGTTAAACTGTAGGGGCAGTATTGCCTCGCGTGTTCCTACATTTCCCGGAATCCAAACTGACTTCCCCGACGTCGGCTTCTTCCAGGTTTCCATTCTTGTGTAAAGAATTCGTGTTAGCATTTTGTAACATTTGAAGGTATTTCGCCTGTCTCAAATGTTGCACACCAGAAGGAAGAGTTTTGTCCTGGCTTTCTCTCCCAAGACTATCTGTAGCCCTAACGGAATATCATCTACCCCCGGGGCTTTGTTTTGACTTATATCTTTCAGGGTTCCGTCAAATTTTGCTCACAGTACCATATCTCCCATCTCATCTTCATCTACGTCCACTTCCCTTTCCATAATATCGCCTTCAAGTTCAGGTCCCTTGTATACAGGGTGTTACAAAAAGGTACGGCCAAACTTTCAGGAAACAATCCTCACACACAAAGAAAGAAAATATGTCATGTGGATATGTGTCCGGAAACGCTTACTTTCCATGTTAGAGCTCATTTTATGACTTCTTTTCAAATCACATTAATCATGGAATGGAAAGACACAGCAACAGAACGTACCAGCGTGACTTCAAATACTTTGTTACAGGAAATGTGCAAAATTTCCTTCGTTAGCGAGGATACATGCATCCACTCTCCGTCGGATGGAATCCCTAATGCGCTGATGCAGCCCTGGAGAATGGCGTATTGTATCACAGCCGTCCACAATACGAGCACGAAGAGTCTCTACATTGGGTACCAAGGTTGCGTAGACAAGAGCTTTCAAATGCCCCCATAAATGAAAGTCAAGAGGGTTGAGGTCAGGAGAGCGTGGAGGCCATGGAATTGGTCCGCCTCTACCAATCCATCGGTCACCGAATCTGTTGTTGAGAAGCGTACGAACACTTCGACTGAAATGTGCAGGAGCTCCATCGTGCATGAACCACATGCTGTGTCGTACCTGTAAAGGCACATGTTCTAGCAGCACAGGTAGAGTATCCCGTATGAAATCATGGCGGTGAATCGAGGAAGTACAGTACATACTGACGAAACTAAAATGAGCTCTAACATGGAAATTAAGCGTTTCCGGACACATGTCCACATAACATATTTTCTTTCTTTTTGTGTGAGGAATGTTTCCTCAAAGTTTGGCCGTACCTTTTTGTAACACCCTGTAAAGACCCTCTAGACACCTTCCACCTTTCAGATTTCTCTTCTTTGCTTAGGACTGGTGTTCCACCTGAGCCCTTGATATCCATACAGCTGCTTCTCTTTTCTTCAGCTGCCTCTTTAATTTTCCTGTAGGCAGTATAATTTTCCCCTAGTGACCTATGTTTCTACATCTTTATATTTGTCCTATAGCCATTCCTGCTAAGCCACTTTACACTTTCTGTCATTCTCATTCTTTAAACGTTCGTATTCCCTGTCGCATGCTTCATTTGTTATATTTTATCCTTGCGTCAGTTAAGATAAACATCTCCTGTGTTATCCAAGGATTTCTACTAGACTTTGTCTTTTTACCTATTTGATCCTCTGTTGCCTTTATTATTTCGTCTCTTAAAGCTATCCATTCGCCCTTTTCTGTATTCCTTTACCTTGTGCCTTATGCTCTCTTTGAAACTCTCGCAACCTCTGATTCTTTCAACTTTTCCAGGTCCCATCTCCTTAATTTCCTATCTTTTCCCAATTTTCTTAGTTTTAATCTACAATACCTATCCAATAAATTGTGGTCAGAGTCTACATCTTCTCCTGGAAATGTCTTACAATTTAAAATCTGGTTCCTAAATCTCTGTCTTAACATTATGTAACCAATCTGAAACCTTCCAGAGTCTCCAGGCCACTTCCACATATACAGTCTTCTTTTATGAATCTTAAACTAAGTTTTAACGATAGTTAAATCATGCTATGTTCAAAATTCTACCAGGCCGCTTCCTCTTTCATTCCTTTCACCAAGTCGATATTCACCTACTGGTTTTGCTTCTCTTTTTTTTTCTACTATCAAATTACATTGTCATCGTCTTAACTATCTGAATAATTTCTTTTATCTCATCGTATATATCCTCAATACCTTCATCATCTGGGGAGCTAGTCGGCATATTAACTTGTACTACTTTAGTAGGGGTGGGCTTCGTGTCTATTTTGGCAACAATAATGCGTTCATTATGCTGAGCATAATAGGTTACCTGCATTCCCGTTTTCTTGTTCATTATTAAACCCACTCCTGCAGCACCGCTATTTGATTCTGTGTTTATAACCTTGCATTCACCTGACCAGAAGTCCCTCCTGCCACCGAACTTCAGTAATTCCCACTATATCTAACTACAAACTATCCATTTCCCTCAGTATATTTTCTAGTTTACCTGCCCAATTAAGATATCTAAGATTTCACACTCCGATCCGTAGAACGCCAGTTTTGTTTCTGCTGGTGAGACATCCTCCTGAGTAGCCCGCACCTTAAGATCCGAATGTGCGACTCTTTTATCTCCGGAACATTTTACCCAAGAGAACGTCATCATAATTTAACCATCCAGTAGAGATGCATGCACTGGGCAAAAATTGTGACTGTAGTTTCTCATTGCTCTTAACCATTCGCAGTTCAAGTACAACAAGGCCGTTTTGGTTGATGTGACGATGCCAGATCATCAGTTATCTAGACTTACCCCAGCAACTACTTCAAGAACCACATGTTTGTCTGGCCTCTCAACAGATACTCATCCGCTGCGATTGCATGTACTGTACGACTACACGTATCGCTGAGGCACGCAAGCCACCCCACTGACGGCTACTAGTGCACAATGCATCACATTTACTTGTGGAATGGGCCATGCCACTTACTCGAACTACCAATCTGCGTTCAAAGTCTGTTAATTCCCGCCGTGCTCCCACAATCACGTCAGGAACCTTTACACGTGAATCACCTGAGTGCAAATGACAGCTCCGCCAATGAACTGACCTTTTATATCTCGTGTAGCCGACAGTGCCGCCGTCTGTATATGTGCATATCGCTATCCCACGGCTTCTGTCACCTCAGTGTATAACTCGCTCGTAAGCGTGACGTAGCTTTTTGTAGGTTCATCAGTTTCGGATGGCAGTAGAAAATAATACCAACCGCTACAGCATGTTGTCTTTTTGACTAGACAGAGTCTTTAAGCAGGGTCCAGTTGGATCCCACAGTCTTAAAGTTGTCGAGATTTCTGAAGCAGCCTGCATGTAAAGCACGCAACGCATAGTTAGTGTTCGTCATAGTCGACCTCGTCCGACGCACCGTGCTGGCTAAAGTACTGTACTGAAAACTCACGTACTAACAGAGGAGAGTAGCGATAACATTTAATGTAGACAATAACGTTGCCATTCGAAAAGTAATCAATATTGCCTGACGAAAAAAGTGAAACCTTGGCCGAATGCCAGTGTAACTTCGTACATTCACGCACGACCAGCAGGCACGTAAGTCGTTAGAGTTGCAGTACAACACATATAGAATCGCCACTGGGGTGCAATAGGATAATATCCAGATTTGTGGGGCATACAGATGTGACAGTGGTGTAATATCGGACTGCATGGCAAAGTGCGAGTAGGCATATTCGTCGTCAAGGTTTCGTCGACCACGTCTGACCAGCACGGGGGAGGATCGCCCTGTTGTGTATCAAGTACACCGTAACCACTTCACGTCTAAACCTGCCATCCGAAAATAAGTAATGGACTATTGATAATTTTTACTTATGGACCGTCTGACAGCAACTGAATAAAACACAATTTTAGTGCCATACGCGTTTCGCCTTTATTTTCTGCAAGGCATCATCAGTGGCAGGTTGCGTGGACAATTTCTTACATATTAAGCTCCTGTTGCATTTTATGTGTTGTTTTTCTTCTTATGAACGACAATTTGCGGTTTTTTTGCAATGATTGCATTAAAACAAGCGTTCAGTTCACAGTGCTGTCGAATGTGGAAAAAAACAACTTGCATGTAAGGCATTGCGTGCTGGACTTTCATCGTGTTTGTGCCACCTTGGCGGTACTTTGTAAACCTCCGTCTTCGGTTATTTTAGATTATTTTTTGCGTTTATCGGACTATAGGATTCGAGTCTGAAAGATTTACACAGAGAACATGCTTCGTTACGAAATAAATCTGAGCATGTGCCTAACACGAACACATCTCTCCTATACTTTTCAAATAATAAAGTTGTTCAGTTGAAAAATGGAAAATACCATTTTGAAATAATAGTAGTATAAGTCAAATTATTTTGTTTTATTGTACCCTTAGCAGGTAATACTCTTCTCTAACAACGTCTAAACTCATCCAGTCTCGCGTTAACAGTTATGCCTGTTTCACATTCACACTATAGTAACAATTGTTGCGTTTCTTTTCCACACTAATTAACAGCGTTTTCATTTGCGTTCTACTATCAATATATTCCTCCTCGAAAATTATTGATTCAAACTCACGATAATGTTTCAGTCATAAATCCCAAAACTAATCCCGCGCGTTCTTTTCGCGGAATGACCGAATTACTCAAACATCTTGCTCCTACGAACTGACGAAACACTTTCAACTCTTAGTTATACGTTGCAGCAAATCATTTCTATCATTTGACGGCGGCGCGGCTGCGCGCGACCGCTCCGTGCAGAGCCCCAGATGACTCTCTTGCACACAACATGACGGCGCGTGACCACTACCGCTGGAGCGCTGCTGACATGATGCAACAAGATGACGCTCCATCTAGAGCAAAGGGCGCTTAGCTTCGAAAATTCCAGAAGCCAGCGAGAAGTAAGAAGTACAACATAGATAAGTTATGAAGTCAAAGATAGCAGTACTCCTTAGAACTTCGTGTTGAAGACTGGGAGCCGGCCGGAGTGACCGAGCGGTTCTAGGCGCTACAGTCTGGAACTGCGCGACCGCTACGGTCGCAGGTTCGAATCCTGCCTCGGGCATGGATGTGTGTGATGTCCTTAGGTTAGTTAGGTTTAAGTAGTTCTAAGTTCTAGGGGACTGATGACCTCAGAAGTTAAGTCCCATAGCGCTCAGAGCCATTTTGAAGACAGGGAAGAATTCGTGTGACAATGATGATAAGTGCCCTGCCATTTAGGTTAACGTTTATGAAAAAAGGGCCACAAAAGACATTAACTTCCCATTGGCGCTAACGTTCCTCCTGGCTAAGCCATAGTAGATTTTCGCTTGACGAGTAATGCATATTCTGTGTATTTACCTGTCCTTTGTTTGAGGACGAAAATTTGCTCGCAAAAGGCGAAGATTTGTTGCTGTGTCCACTGACAGAAGTGTATATGATTTGGGTCTAAGCGTACATAGCAATGGAACTTGTGGCTTATTAGAAAAGTTGTACGACTACACTGGATTTAGAAATCCCAATCTCCTGTTCAAGCTGTCGTGTGTTGACGTCTGGTTTCACCAGGCGAGGTGGCGCAGTGGTTAGCACACTGGACTCGCGTTCGGGAGGACGACTGTTCAAACCCGCATCCAGCCTTTCTGATTTAGGTTTTCTGTGATTTCCCTAAATCGCTTCAGGCAAATGCCGGGATGGCTGCTTTGAAAGACTACGGTCGAATTCCTTCCCCATCCTTCCCTAACCCGATAGGACTGATGACATCCTGTTTGATCCCCTCTCTCAAATCAACCCACCAACCAACCAACACCTGGTTTCATTACAATAGAAGCGAGAACATAAAGTTCGACGACTTCATCTGTGCGAATTCTACGACGGCTGCATTGTCTGGGGTTGAAACTTCGCGTTTCCTGAATTGTTACAAGTCAAGAAAACATCCGTCGAGAAGGTGGGTTCGTGACAGGATATCGCTCTCTTTTGAGTTCTTCTGCAGGAATAACATGACGCCTACGTACAAAAATAATGATGGCACTGTCTGTGATCAAGGACTGCCTTTACTGTACGGAACATGTCGTTTAAAAGTAATACAGTAAGTACTATAGCAATAAATGTACCCATAACAAAACATTAATGTAATTACTATCCTTTTAACGTACATTCTCCACCGATGAGTAGCATTTCTACTTTCTATTCGATGATGTAAATTGTAACCGCACAAAGCTTCAGCTGAAAGCATTTGACTGAACTACCGGTGTGCATTTGCCCTGTATATCCATTTGTTTATTGTCAACTCCACCAACTGGACAAGATACGTTACACTGAATACCTTCATTTTGAGCTTGTAAAGGAGGAGTCAGTTTTGTGTCATGGTTTTAATAACTTCACATTTATGTGAACGGTACACTGTTACAAGGTTTCAACAAGCCTTGAGGAGAGGAAGTGGATTGCCGAATAAAAGATACAGGGTGCCGCCTCGTATTTAAAGAAGACGTACTGCTGTGCACATCTTTGTAATGAACGAAGTTATAACAAAAACAGTCATACTGGTTACAGTCTCTCCAGCAGGTAAACAACTTTCGCTTGATGCATTTTTTATTTTGCTTCTAGGCAAAGCGTTATTTTGGGTGGTGAAGGTAAATGAGACACTCTTACAGGTCTAGTTTGGCAAGAATAAGATAGATAGTCGGCCGTGGCTTCGTAGAACTAAGAAACATACCGGAAATTTCCTGAAGTAATTTAGGGAAACCATGGAAAACCTAAATCAGGATGACCGGGTGAAGACTGGAGCCTCCAGCTTCCATAATGCAAGACCAGTGTGTTTAAAACAGAATAACTTTATTCGATTTATCCGTTTTGTACAATACTGTTCTGATTTTACATTCTTGAACAGAAGTTACTTGATATTGAAAAAGTTAATGCTACACTGTTCATTCATTTCTCAGCACCAAGAGCTGCAGACGCTAGACCTACTATACAAGCATTATTTCGTAACATACGCTACATAGCCTACCAACCGATGTCAGGCCCAACGCGACAATGTTTCTTTTCGACATTGTGCACCGCTACTTCTCATTTGCTCGCTTGAAGACCTGAAGAGCTGAATCAGCATCCGACCATAACGAGTAAGATGTTGAGCTGAGAAAGATGATAATATTTCAGTATTATCGATAGAAGAGCTTCTGAGTAACGTTTTCAAAAAAAAAAAAAAAAAAAAAAAAAAAAGATCATTATACAACAAGAACGTGATGTGAAATAACAGATATGTGCTATTGTTATTATTATTATTATTATTTACCTGTGCTGCTCTGTGTTACCTGAGTAATCATTCACCGTATAGAATATATTGCTTAATAGGTAATTTATGACTGTCTTTTTATATAAGTTTATTTTAGTAATGTCTAACCTTCTTGGGCAGTTTGTTCAACAATATTATTCCTTGGCTAAAAAAGATTTTTATGAATTTTATACTTCTTCTTTCGTGGTAAATGTCAGCTCACCCCACATCTTGTTTCGCGATGAGTGCAGTTTTCTTTAGAAAAAAAGGTGGGGGAGACATCCTACAAGGCAACTTGTTGTTGACTCGTAAACTTTCCGCACCTTTTATTTGATGGAGGACGTCGCTGTGTGTCAGATAGCGTAGCACTGTTCGCTTAATCCTTCGCTTTTTCAGTGTGCTTCTGTGAATAAAATATTTCCCTCTCCCTCTTTCGCTTCTTCCTGGTGTTGTCGCGATATGCCAGACCCGCACCTGTCGACTCTTTTACTCGTATCAAACATCGGAGATCCTCGGGACACTGGCTAGATAGCTGATGAAGCGTACTCACAGCTCACTCTTAGGAGAAGGATATCATGCGGAATCTTTAATTTAAAAATCCGACGTGGCGGGGAGGAAAAATAATAGCAGTTTTTCTTTAAATTGGTCAGATTAGTACCTTCAGGCCCTCTCTTACATCGGATCAGGCTTGTACATATACAGTTCTTCCTGCATCATAATTACTTAAACTTATAATAATTGTAACGTGATAAATAGTAATTAAATGGTGGTCATAGGTTTCAAAAAAGATTTTCATACACAGCGTTTGGACAAAATTATGGAAGCACCGCAAGAAATGCTTGCATGGACAAAAATTCAGATGCTAGACAAGCCTGCAGGCGGGACTGTTGTGTTTGAACACGAAAGGCGGCTGTGCACTGTCCTCAATAGATACCAAGTGTCAGTCGTGGTCAGAACCGTGTTCTGTGTAGTTGTGAGTGCGTTGTGTCGGAGATATGTGAATCCCGTGGGCCAATTTTTGATGCTCGTATGGTGCTTGCTTCCGTAACAAAGATAGCGAAAGTGTTTGGTGTTTTGAGTGTGGTAGGCAATGGGAAAAACAGGATCTACCGAGTCACAATGCGGACGACAGTGCGTGTTAAGTGATCACGACGGACGCTCATTGGAGAGGATCCTGACGACAACTCCAGAAATGAATGTCGCATTCGCGAGTACTGTCAGCACCATAACAATACGAAGGGAATTCCGTAAGTATGGAATTGCAGCGCGAGCTGGAATTCCAAAACCACCCTCCAATGATGCAAATGTTTGCAACCTGGAAACGTAAAACCATAAAACGTGGGCTATGGAGCAATGGAAGCGTGTGATCTGGTCGGATGAGTCGTACTACTCACTCTTTCCAACTTCTGGGAGAGTTTGCGCCTGAGGGGAAATATGACGAAGATTCGGGATTTGGGCAGCCATGTCGTGGTATTCCATGGGCCCCTTGGTTACTCTGCAAGGTCGCATTATTGCCAAGGACTACGTGGACATTTAGCTGATCAGATCCATCCCATTGTAGATTGTTTGTTCCCCAATGGTGTTGCTGTGTTCCAAGACGACAGGTCCCCTGTTCACTCAGCTCCCACCATCCAGGACTGGTGTTGCGAGCACCAGGATGAATTTAGCGATTTCGAGACCACTGGAAACTGTTTCGAGTGCCAACAATTTTCCTACACCGTATTAAGCGTGATGGTTGTGTTGTGTTTTTGATGTTTCCATATATTTGTTTGTGCCCTGTAGCTGTTGACGATGTAACCGTAGCGACTAAAAACTAATTGCCATAATACTAGCGGTACTATTACTACTACTGCTGTTGCTGCTGTTAATAATAATAATAAGAAAATAATAGTAATAGTAGTAATAGAAGTAGTAGTAGTAATAGTAGTATTAAATATAACATGTATTTATGGGTGTATAAAAGTTATATTTTCTGACATAGTGAGTTCTGACGGAGAGATATTTAGCTATACTACACCAACCATGAGATGTTGGAAATGAGCAAGGTCTAGTAGGAAAAAACAGTAGTTTGTTGTAATGAGATAAGGGATCCATACAGAACTACGACAGATATTATTGCTGTTTTATTAGACATTTCTGTAGTTGTTTATCATAGTTAAAGGTGTTATTCAGTACGGTATTCTGACGTAGTGGCGAGATCATTCCAGAGTCTGCTTCCTGCTGCCGAAAAGACTTAGAGGAGGCGACTGATCGACAGAATGCGAGATTGCACATCGGACAGACACTGTAATGGCGAGCAGTTCCTGATATACCAGTTTGAGGTTAAGTATTTGACAGTTCTTAAAATTTTAAAAAGGATTTCCCAAACGTTTCCTAGTCAAGCGAGAAGGGGAGATATACCATTGAATTTCCTGAGTGCTTACCCACTTGTCGGTGTAACTAGATATGAGCTAACTGTCTGGGTACGGAAATTAATAAAGAAAGTGGATGAACGTTGTAAGGAACTCCTGTGGCATGTGATCCCACCCCGGCTGATATACATCGGTCACGAGAACGTCTGGAGAGCAGGAGAGTCTAGAGTAAGAAAGCTGAAAATGTTTTTCGGTGTTTGCAGTGCTGTTCAGGACCAGGGCGTTTACTATATCGATGGTAGAGAAAATAATGCCTTCCCTTGCTGGAGCTTTTTTAGGCTCCAAACCGAGTTTATTTAACTAGCCGGATCGGTCGCCTTTCTCAGACGTTCTCGAGGGGTGGCAGGCTACTATCAATACATGAGAATTACGATCATTGGTTATTAAAAAAAAGTCAGTAAGGCTAGCAATGGCATTCCTGTAAGAAGAAATTAATTTTGGCTACAGTTTGATTCGTGACGTTATATGTATTGCTAGCAATGATATTCCTGTATGAAGAAATCAGTTTTGGCTGCAGTTTGATTCGGGACTTTATGTGTGTTACCAACAATGATACTCATGTATGAAGAAATTAATTTTGATTACAGTTTGATTCTGGACTTGAGTGTGTCGTTAGCAATTACACTCCTATATGAAGAAATTAATTTTGGCTGCAGTTTGGTTTGGGACTTCATGTGTGTTGCTAAATGAGAGGTAGCACAGAGACAGTAATGATGTCCCAGCATAGAGGTATTGAACATAATTTATGCTTGTCGTGATTGCAGTTAATTCAGAAGTTATTAATTTTCACCAAGACTGCATTTTCCGTCGTAAGGAAACCCTATGCGGCTCTTCGCACATGAATACACGAGAGAGGTGCCCGCGAAGCATGAAACCTCCCCTTAGAAAAATTTATGAATTACTGTGCTGGTAAACCCCTAACGTATTTGATTTTCAAACAGATGAGCAAAACTGAACGTACTCAGACATTTCTTTCTTTACTTATTCTGATCATCACTAAACTGACACACAATACAGGGTGATTCAAAAAGAATACCACAACTTTAAAAATGTGTATTTAATGAAAGAAACATAATATAACCTTCTGTTATACATCATTACAAAGAGTATTTAAAAAGGTTTTTTTTCACTCAAAAACAAGTTCAGAGATGTTCAATATGGCCCCCTCCAGACACACGAGCAATATCAACCCGATACTCCAACTCGTTCCACACTCTCTTTAGCATATCAGGCGTAACAGTTTGGATAGCTGCTGTTATTTCTCGTTTCAAATCATCAATGGTGGCTGGGAGAGGTGGCCGAAACACCATATCCTTAACATACCCCCATAAGAAAAAATCGCAGGGGGTAAGATCAGGGCTTCTTGGAGGCCAGTGATGAAGTGCTCTGTCACGGGCTGCCTGGCGGCCGATCCATCGCCTCGGGTAGTTGACGTTCAGGTAGTTACGGACAGATAAGTGCCAATGAGGTGGCGCTCTATCCTGCTGAAATATGAATTGTTGTGCTTCTTGTTCGAGCTGAGGGAACAGCCAATTCTCTAACATCTCCAGATACTGTAGTCCAGTTACAGTAGCACCTTCGAAGAAAAAGGGACCAAAAACTTTATTGGCTGAAATGGCGAACAAATTTACAACTAAATGAAACTTTATAGCTCCCTTAATTCGCCGACGATAGTGCTTAGCTCTGCCTTTTGTCGTTGCAGAGTTTTAAATTCCTAAAGTTGTGGTATTCTTTTTGAATCACCCCGTATTTTTAGCGCAACGCAATCTGACTTTCAATAATCCCTACAAAAGAATGGCCGTGACTAACAATAACCTATACCTTTCATGAATCACTTACCTTACAAAAATCTTCGTTACTCGAACTACTGCAATACAGCGAGCGCCAATAGTGCCAGCTAAATAGAGGATTCTAACTACTGAAGGCACTAACTACTCATAGGCATAGCTAGCAAATGAAAGATTTTCATACAGAACAAAAAATGCATTTACCTTAATAGTGTTCAAAAGTCATAATATATACATAGAGTTCATGACATCCAGTCTTACATATATCGTTTAAAACTCTGCCATCTCTCTTCTCACATCCACCACTGCTGGCGGCTCACCTCCAACTGCGCAACTCTACGTGCTGTTCACATCCAACCGCCCAACACTACAATAGCGAATATTCCAACAATGCCAACCAGCCACAGACTGCACACAGAACAGCCAGTGATTTTCATACAGAGCGCTACGTGGCGTTACCAACACAAAAACCTGAACAGCCTACTTACAAGCGGTTCTGGCCGCTGTAGGAAGTCAGTGTCTGACGTCGTAAAGTAGCCAAAAAGCCTACCCAGAACGGTGCAAATGAACACAGATGCGCTACCTATGATGCGTAGAGCACCCTGCGCAGTCGGCTATTTTCTTTGAAACCCCAGCTTTTAAACAGCCTCCATAGCATGGGCTCTGCATCACTCGGACCCGAGTTGTTCTCCCGTCAAGACGCTTTTCCGTGGCTGGTTCAAAATGGTTCAAATGGCTCTGAGCACTATGGGACTTAACATCTGAGGTCATCAGTCCCCTAGAACTTAGAACTACTTAAACCTAACTAACCTAAGGACATCACACACATCCATGCCCGAGTCAGGATTCGTACCTGCGACCGTAGCGATAGCGCGGTTCCAGACTGAAGCGCCTAGAACCGCTCGTCCACCACGGCCGGCTCCGTGGCTGGTACAGTCAGTCTCCAGACCCCATGGTACCACCGTTTGGGCGCCATGTCGTGATAGTTAAACTGGGTACTACTGCCACCAGATTGGCCGACAGAAGATTACCAGTTAGTCGGTGAAATATAGTCTGGAATATATATATATATATATATATATATATATATATATATATATATATATATATATATAGTTTGGAATGTATGCCGCGCGGGATTAGCAGAGCGGTCTGGGGCGCTGCAGTCATGGACTGTACGGCTGTCCCGGCGGAGGTTCGAGTCCTCCCTCGGGCATGGGTGTGTGTGTTTGTCCTTAGGATAATCTAGGTTAAGTAGTGTGTAAGCTTAGGGACTGATGACCTTAGCAGTTAAGTCCCATGAGATTTCACACACACTTGAACATTTGGAATATATAGGGTGTTTAGGGAGGAAAAGTCAGTATTCTAAACAGTGATAGTATAAGTAATTCTGAACAAAAAATGTTATATGAACAAAGGTCCGCAAATGCTTCGTTAGGGTGATATGGATGTTGGAAGGAACTTTATTTCTGCAAAACTGATGTGCACAACGTGAATGTATACGCAATACAACTGGACCGTAACGTGATTTTCTTGCAAACATTGCACGGGTACATGCCATGTTTACGCTATGCGACCTACCACGTATTATAGTCATGTGACGTACGTAGTACGCAGTACAATCAACCGTAGTTTGCGCAGTTGTGCCGTGTAAGCTGCATTGTGTAGTGTAACGGCAACGGATCGGTTATCTGTGTAGTGTATGATGTTAACTGTGTTCGTACAAGCGCTGCTAACAATGCCAAACGTCTATAGTAATGAGGAATACACAGATATGGTGTATGTTTATGGCTTCTGCGACGGTAGTGCTACCGCTGCAAGAGAAAAATACCACAGGCGCTTTCCGACTCGACGATTACCTGATCTCAGGGTGTTCACCAAAGTGTTTACCATTTTGCGTGCAACAGGCTCTCTTCCAAACAGACTTTTTTCGTCCGAGCGTACACGTCAACAAACTTTGCAGTTCAGGAAGAAATTATCGCAATTGTTGAGCGAATTCCCAGTACGAGCATACGTATGAATGTCCCACAGACACGTGTATGGGAAACATTATATGCGGAAAACCTGTATCCATTTCACATACAGAGTGTCCAAAATCTCCAAATTGGCGACAGTGCCCAACGACTTCAATTCTGTCACTAGGTAATTGAGAATAGTCACATGCTTCCATACATACTATTCACTAACGAAGCCCAGTTTTGACTACATGGAATAAACAAACGCAATAATCATCGATGGTCACGGTAAAATACACACGCTTCAGTGGATAGCAGTTTCCAAGTTCGTTTTGGCATAAATGTTTGGTGCGGCATGATCGGTAACCTGTTGATAGGTCCGTTTATTATCAGTCAGCGATTGACGGGAGAGAGGTACCTGCACTTTTTGGTAAATTCATTTGTGGAACTATTGGAAGACGTTCCTTTAGCCAAGCGAACTGGCACGTACTTTCAACATGACGGTGCCCCTGCACATGCTACCTTACGTGTGAGGGACCATCTCAACCGCACCTACCCTAATCACTGGATTGGCCGTGGCTGTGCTATTAACTGGCCTCCGATATCACCTGACCTTACATCTTTAGATTTCTGTTTATGGGGTTGGATGAAATCAGAGGGGTACAAAGTGAAGGTAAATACACGAGATGAACTGCTTCGTCGCATCATGGACGCTGCTGAATTGTTTAGGAAACGACCACAGGCAATTGAACAAGCAACACAACATGTTATCGCTGGAGCGCAAAAGTTCATTGACACTCATGGTGAGATATTCGAACCTGTTCTGTGAACTTACGATAAGTGTTATAGTCTTTGTAAAAGACGTGGTACGTCTTTTCCAACAGAATACATGTGACGCATGTTGTAATGCATTATGTACTAAATGGAAAGTAAATAAACATTATGTAAAAATGTGTAGCATAACTGTACTTCTGAGGCGCCATTTCACGGATTGCGCGGCCCCTCCTGTCGGAGGTTCGAGTCCTCCCTCGGGCATGGGTGTATGTGTTGTTTTTAGCATAAGTTAGCTTAAGTAGTGTGTAAGTCTAGGGACCGATGACCTCCGCAGTTTGGTCCCTTAAGAATTCACACACACACACACACACACACACACACACACACACACACACACACACACACGACATAAGTATCGGCCAGAGTCGTTTAATCGGTTCCTGCTGCTACAAGCAGGTTATCAAGATTTAAGCGAGATTGAACGTGGTGTTACAGACGGCGCACGAGCGCTGGGACACAGCAGCGATGAAGTGGGGATTTTTCCGGTACAACCATTTCACAAATGTACCGTAAATATCATAAATCCGGTAAAGCATCAAAACATGTCGCTTGATAGGACGAGTCTCGTGTCAAATACTATCGAGTGTTTGGACTCGTACGGGTATGGAGAAAACCTCCTCGTACGGGTATGGAGAAAACCTCATGAATCCATGGACCCTGCATGTCAGTAGGGAAATGTTCAAAGAGTTGGGAGCTGACAAAGCACGACACAAATTTTCGACCTACTAGTTCTCCTGCTGTGAAGCTACTCATTACAGTAAGGTAATTTGGTGCAGGTGTTTAATTTACGTTAAAATGCTTCTGTGAAAAGTTTAATTTTAGTAAGACCATCTAATATGGTACTTTTTTCATTGTGTTGCGTATGTAAATGATAATTACAAATTAATAAAGTTAGGATAGTACTCCTACAACTATTCAGTTTTGCAAAGTGGTATCTGATTCCGCTTGATGGGTATTCAGAAGAAACAGTACTGGACTTGAATTGATATCAGTGGAATCTGAGTAGGGCTAGAGAATGTGTTTCAACAAATGGAAGAAGCCCATGATGAAAAGAAAAATTCTGACATGTTCTCCACGGGCTTGTCCAGCTGCTCATTCAGAAGTAATAGGAATTTGGTTTTCGTATCGCTTTTACGCCTGTCACAAAGTATCCCGAAATTAGGCAGCCCAGAGTGAAGAACATTGTCAGCACCATCAGCTGATGATTCCCGGTGTCTTTTCATTTCAGCGAGATTTATATTTCCACCTTCGGCTTCCATAGGCAGCACACGAGAAAGAGAAGCAAGAGACGGTTCGCATTCCGCATAGCAGGCGGCAACAGCCTCGCTTGTGACGCCTAGCTGCTGACCTCGTCGCGGACAGCCTCCAATATACACTACTGGCCATTAAAATTGCTGCACCACGAAGATGACGTGCTACAGACGTGAAATTTAACCGACAGGAAGAAGATGCTGTGATATGCAAATGATTAGCTTTTCAGAGCAGTCACACAAGGTTGGCGCCGGTGACGACACCTACAACGTGCTGATATGAGGAAGGTTTCCAACCGATTTCTCATACACAAACAGCAGTTGACCGGCGATGCCTGGTGAAACGTTGTTGCGATGTCTCGTGTAAGGAGGAGAAATGCATATAATCACGTTTCCGACTTTGATAAAGGTCGGATTGTAGCCTATCGCGATTGCGGTTTATCGTATCGCGACATTGCTGCTCGTGTTGGTCGAGATCCAATGACTGTTAGCAGAATATGGAACCGGTGGATTCAGGTAACGCCGTGCTGGATCCCAACGGCCACGTATCTCTAGCAGTCGAGATGACAGGCATCTTATCCGCATGGCTGTAACGTTCGTGCAGCCACGTCTCGATCCCTGAGTCAACATATGAGGACGTTTGCAAGACAACAACCATCTGCACGAACAGTTTGACGACGTTTGCAGCGTCATGGACTATCAGCTTGGAGACCATGGCTGCGGTTACCCTTGACGCTGCATCACAGACAGGAGCGCCTGCGATGGTGTACTCAACGACGAACATGGGTGCACGAATGGCAAAACGTCATTTTTTCGGATGAATCCAGGTTCTGTTTACAGCATCTTGATGGTCGCATCCATGTTTGGCGACATCGCGGTGAACGTACATTGGAAGCGTGTATTCGTCATCGCCCGGCGTGATGGTATGGGGTGCCATTGGTTACAAGTCTCGGTCGCGTCTTGTTCGCATTGACGGCACTTTGAACAGTGGACGTTAAATTTCAGATGTGTTACGACCCGTGGCTCTACCCTTTATTCGATCCCTGCGAAACCCTACATTCCAGCAGGATACTGCACGACCACATGTTGCAGGTCCTGTATGGGCCCTGCTGGATACAGAAAATGTTCGAATGCTGCCCTGGCCAGCACATTCCCCAGATTTCTCACCAACTGAAAACGTCTGGTCAATGGTGGCCGAGCAACTGGCTCGTCACAATAGGCCAGTCACTACTCTTGATGAACTGTGGTATCGTGTTGAAGCTGCATGGACAGCTGTACCTGTACACGCCATCCAAGCTCTGTTTGACTCAATGCCCAGGCGTATCAAGGCCGTTATTACGGCCAGAGGTGGTTGTTCTGGGTACTGATTTCTCAGGATCTATGCATCCAAATTGGTGAAAATGTAATCGCATGTGAGTTCTAGTACAATATTAAATTGTCCAATGAATACCCGTTTATCATCTGCATTTCTTCTTGGTGTAGCATTTTTAATGGCCAGTAGTGTATCTCACTCTTTTTCTGTGTTCTCCTTCCACCGTTAAAAACAATTTCGATGTATTAGCTTTATTTGGTACACAGCAATCTGTGTCTTAAAACTCACTACACGTAACCTGGCCTTCGTTTACATTGTTCACTTTCACTGCAAATTTTTCAAAATATGCGCAGTGATTTACTAATTTTTACGAAGTATCTCAGCGAGTACGGGCAATAACGAAAAGAAAACCAGTTCATTACCAAACTGTGATGCCAGACTGTAGACTGCTGATTTTTTTTCTTTTACCGAATAGTTCACCCAAAATGGAATGAGACTGAATAGTGGAGAACACGTGGGAACCACAAAAAGTAGTTTTTAATTTTTATGGCAGAAAGTAACAAATGGCTCTGAGCACTATGGGACTTAACTTCTGAGGTCATTAGTCCCCTAGAACATAGAACTACTTAAACCTAACTAACCTAGGGACATCACACACATCCATGTCCCAGGCAGGATTAGAACCTGCAACCGTAGCTGTCGCGTGGTTCCAGACTGTGGCGCCTAGAACCCCTCGGCCACTCCGACCGGCTCACCACGGACAACGCAGCGGGCAATGGCCTTCACTTGACGACCGAGAGCAGCGACGTTTGCGTACAGTTATCAGTGAAAACAGACAAGCAATACTGCGTGAAATAATCGCAGAAATCAATGTGGGACGTACGACAAACGTATCCATTAGGACAGTGCGGCAAAATTTGACGTTAATGGGCTACAGCAACAGACGACCCATGCGAGTGCCTTTGCTAGCAGCACGACATCGCTTGCAGCGCGTCTCCTGGGCTCGTGACCATATCGGTTGGACTTCAGACGACTGTAAAACAGTGTTTTTGTCAGATGAGTAACGATTTCAGTTGGTAAGAGGTGTTGGCAGGATTCGAGTGTAGCGCAGATCGCACGAAGTCATGGACCCAATGCGTTCTGCAAACTGGTGATGATGACTCCACAATGGAGTGGGCTGTGTTTACATGGAATGCGCTGGGTCCTCTGATGCAACTGAACGGATTTTTGACTGAAATGGTGATGTTCGGCTACCTGGAGACCATTTTGAGCCATATATGGACTTCATATTCCCAAATAAACCATGGTATTTTTATGGATGATAATATGCAATGTCACCGGGCCACAGTTGTTCGCGACTGGTTTAAAGACAATTCTGGAATGAATGATTTGACCACCCAGATTGCCCAACATGAATTCCGTGGTACATTTATCGTGTAGGCGCTCCGGTGGTCCTGGTCACCTACGGTGGACTGGAAGCCGAGCGGTGACCTCTCCAGTTGTCAGGATGCTAGGAAAGCACTGTGGACGGGTCAGAAACGCCAAAGAAACATTATTAATTCATGACACCTTTATTCCTGCCGAGTACAATGTGGCCCGTGTAACACAGGCTGGCTGAGCTTGGTGATATCAACGACCTTCCCTGAGTCCTCTCTGACTCAGAACAATGACACCAGCTCCGGGCCGCACGTCTTGCTAGCGCAGCGCCACGTGGTGTGATGTAGCGCTGGAATGCCCTTACTTCGGCCGCGTGTGGCTGGCGGCGCCTGGCTGGCTGGCCGGCTCAGCAGCAGACAGCAGGCCGCTGCCCGCTGGAGGCTCCGGGTTGGAGTCGCGGCGCTGTCAACACGAGAAGCGTTCTCGTAGTGCGGAGTTTACTCTATCCCACCCCGTCTTCTTCCCTGCTCCTCCTGGTGGCTCGTCCGCAGTGGACGGGCGCAACGGGCTGCAGCCCCCCAGCGTCGTCGGCTCATCCGGTTGTGACGGCGGATGCACAGGGCCTAGGCCCCGTGTGATCTCACTGATGTCGTCAGCATTGGCGGCGGGCGAATCTGCCGCGATGTCTGCTAATCCTGGGTTGATGATTGACAGCGGCAGCAGAGAGGACCAGAGCTGGTACTGTCCCCTCACGTCTGCTGCTGGATGGGCCGCCCTTACTGCAACATCTCCTTAATAAAGATTAACATGTCGATCACCGAGCTGAGCGCTACGCAGTGACCCAGTACACATCTAACTGCAAGTCTAACTGCGAGTGCGAGTGCCTTTTTGCTATCAAAGCTGGCGTATTTAAAGGAAGCACGAGCGACGTCCTGATCTCATGCTCATTTGTAATGAATGCATTCGTTCCACTTATACTGCTGATTTATCTGTCGTACTCGCCCTTTAGGTGTTCTTGTGACAGAGTTATGTGTTGTTACGGCAGACTTGAGCGAAGTTATGAAATGTAGTACAGCTGACGCTATACCTCTGTCTTACACTCCACGAAAGTCTCCGTCTAACACAAACCCGTGTGCTAAGCAATTCTCTCTCGCGTATTGTGTGTAACGAGGCCACTGCCCCTGCATGACGACACATTCTGATACACCTCTTGGCTAACCTACTGCCTCTGGCTCTCGGCATAGGCAACGAAACTTTGACAATATTTCACGTTTCCAAGTCTCTGCTATTCCGCGACATTACAATGGGACATAATCGAGAAGTCAGTTCGTGCACAAAATTCTGCTCCGGCAACAGTTTCGCAATTATGAACGGCTATAGAGGTAGCATGGCTCAGTATTTCTATCGGGGGCATCCAACGACTTGATGAGATGATGCTACGTCCAGCTACTGCACTACGCCTGGCAAAAGGAGGTCCGACACGATATTAGGAGGCATTCCATGACTTTGTCACTCAGTTTACAGACCCTCTTTGATACCATGCCACGACGTCTGGAAGCTCTGATTGAAACACGTGGGAGCTTCACACGATGTGAAGTCTCACAGTCTAAGTACACATGCAGTGCTGGCCGCTGGTGGCCGAGCGATTCTGGCGCTACAGTCTGGAACCGAGCGACCGCTACGGTCGCAGGTTCGAATCCTGCCTCGGGCATGGATGTGTGTGTTGTCCTTAGGTTAGTTAGGTTTAAGTAGTTCTAAGTTCTAGGGGACTTATGACCTCAGCAGTTGAGTCCCATAGTGCTCAGAGCCATTTGAACCATTTGTACACATGCAGTTCTGTAATTATAATTAGTGGTGTATTTCCATGTCCATAACCTATGGCATAAATGTCATCTCGGAGTTGCAGTGTAGTGGAACTGCCCGTCAGGCAGGCAGGTTTTGAGCTGCTGCTGGTTCCAGTGGAGGCCGTGACAGCTGTGGCGGGCGAGTGCGGCAGACGGCGCTGTCTGGCCGCGGCAGGTGGCGGCTCGTTTTCCGCGCATTAGGCGCCGTAATTACTGGGGGCGGCCTGCAGCCCAGCCCACGCCGCAGGCAGCCGAGGTCCGGCCGTTTTGTCGTCCAACTCACTACACCGCGACAAATTAAAAATATTTCTTATCAATAACTACGTCTAGATCTCTTAATGTAAGCTCACCGGACAAAACACGCTCACCGGAATGGGTAGACGTCCACCATGAAGCACCACTCAGAAATTCATAGAACTTCCTGGAGATGTACATTACAAACATTGTATGATCTCAGTAAATTTTCATCTCATTTTGGAACTGATGTGCACCATCAGCATCAGTGTGAGGTGTGACCCCCGCAGGAATGAACACACTCTTGTATTGACAGTGGCACGGAAGTAAACAGCCGTGCCCGATGTAGTTCCTTGTTGTTGCTTTGGGCCTGGTAGTTTCATCGCTGTACCACTAACGTCTACATGGCGTCAGACCGGTAAAAGTAGCCACATTAATCGTCCGGAAGAGTGGCCGCTTTGGTCTGTTTATTTTTAATCTGTTTGTCACAATGAGCGCCAGTTACTTCCATATATCACGCATAATACTACAGATTAACATCTAAATCCTCATATGCGTAGCTCCCGTCAGTCTATCCATCTCTTTGTAACGATTTTGAATTAATTAATTAATTAAAACTGTGTCTGTTCTGTTCGATTTGGCATACAACTAGAAGAGAGTCAACTTCTCAGCCAACATCGCATATGTAAAACCCTTGTTTTACGATGACGGGTTTCGGTAATCAGAGTTGCCAACATCTGATCTACACTCATGCTCATAAATTAAGGATAATTGCACAATGTGGTGCCACACAACGTGGCACTACACAAAACTGGCGCTAAAGACATAGGCACATAGGGTACACACACGACACAGATCTGTAAGTCCACGGTATTGGTGACAAGTTGAGAAAACCGTCCCGAAACACATGTGCTACAATTGCCGCTGTTTCTTGCGCATGTACCCCGATACCAATATGGGATATGATCACCTTGCAGAGGTACACAGGCCGCACAACGGGTTGGCATACTCTGGATTAGGTGGTCGCGCAGCTGCTGGGGTATAGCTTTCCATTCTTGCACCAGTGCCTGTCGGAGCTCCTGAAGTGTCGTAGAGGTTTGAAGAGCAGCGATAAGTCGACCGAGAGCATCCCAGACGTGCTCGATGGGGTTTAGGTCTGGAGGACAGGACGGCCACTCCATTCGCCTCATTTCTTCTGTTTCAAGGGACTCGTCCACGATGGCAGCTTGGTGTGGGCGTGCGTTATCATCCATCAGGAGGAAGGTGGGACCCACTGCATCCCTGAAAAGGCGGACATACTGGTCCAAAATGACGTTCCGATACACCTGACCCGTTACAGTTCCTCTGTCGAAGACATGCAGGGTAGTACGTGCACCAATCATAATCTCACCCCACACCATCAAACCACGACCTCCATACAGGTCCCTTAGAAGGACATTAAGGGGTTGGTATCTTGTTCCTGGTTCACGCCAGATGAAAACCCGGCGAGAATCACTGTTCAGACTATACCTGGACTCGTCCGTGAATATAACCTGGGGCCGTTGTTCCAATGACCACGTACTGTGTTCTTGACACCAGGCTTTACAGGCTCTCCTGTGACCAGGGGTCAGTGGAATGCACCTTGCAGGTCTCCCGGCGAATAAACCATGTCTGTTCAGTCGTCTATAGACTGTGTGTCTGGAGACAACTGTTCCAGTGGCTGCGGTCAGGTCCCAAGCAAGGCTACCTGCAGTACTCCGTGGCCATCTGCGGACACATGGTGAGATATCGGTCTTCTTGTAGTGTTTTACACTGTGGACGTCCCGTACCGTAGCGCCTGTCTTTTGGAATCATTGCCATAATCTTGAAATCACACTTTGTGGCACACGGAGGGCCCGTGCTACGACCTGCTGTGTTCGACCAGCCTCCAGTCGCTTTAGTATTCTACCCCTCATAACGTCATCAGTATGTGTTCTTTGAGCCATTTTCAACACACAGTAACCGTTAGCACGTCCGAAAACGTCTGCACACTTATTCGCTGAACCGTACTCTGACATGCACCAACACACCTCTGCATATGTGGACTGCTGCCAGCGCCACCGTGCGACGACCGCAGGTCAAATGTACCACATGGCAATACTCCGAGGTGATTCAAACCCGCAAACCGCCCACCAGAGCGTTGTTTCACCATGTATCAGCATTATCCTTAAGTTATGAGGATGAGTGTATGTACAGGTTAATACCAGTACATGTCATTCACAAAAAACCATCAGGTTAATAATACGGACGATTTGCGCTATAAATATACTCCATATCTTAATTAGCTGGACAGCTGACGTAAGATGCAATGGCATCTGTTCCAGTCAGATCACCGAAGTTAACTACTGTTGGGCTCGGCTAGCACGAGGATCTACTTGACTGAGAAGCATCGGCTACGGTCACGAAAACTGATAACGGCCGGGAGCGCGGTCTGCTGACCTCACTCCCCTTCATGTCTACATCCGGTGACGCCTATAGGCTGAAGATGGCAAGGCGGTCGGTCAGTCCGTTGGGTGTACCGGGGCCTGTTCCGACGGAATTTAGTTTATATACAATATGTTCATTATTAAAACCACTACTTACAAATTGTTTCGTCTAGTGCATCCGTCCCATTTTACAGATCACGGAGTAAATCACTGATGCAAGGGCATGACATGGCAATGCATCTTACGTCAACTGTCCAGCTAATTAAGATGACACCAGAGCTGACACAGAGCTGTTCGCATACGTTGCTGGTTTGACGAACGTTCAGGCACCATATCTCACCTCGATTATCCCGCTGAATCACCCGATCTTGAGCCCATAGAAAATGTTTGTGACCTTTTGCAGCATCGGATGAAACGCAGCGACCAGCATCTCGGCAGTATGGTAGCTCTAAGGTATCCAATCATCAATGAGTGGTTTTGGTTGGATACGGTACACCTAAAAAATTGGTGGAGACCTTCTTCCTCGTCGAAATGAATCCATGCATTATCAGGACTAGAGGAGGAGCCACACCGTATTAGCGTGATGTCTTCAGAGGTCTCTGTATGCATTCTTCTCAGATGCCTACCATACCTGACAACATCTTACAACTAATGCTGAAACCATAAAAGGTTGGTTATCGCGGTGCGAATTTTGTGTCCTGTGCTGAAAATTGTTTCAACTGGTGCAGGGAGAACAACCAGCTCTACAGCATCAGCACGTGTAGAACAATACCAACACATACAGTAAGTAACAAAATGTAGACCGCACCTAACTTAGGCCCTACATGTGCAACAGCAGAAGACATAAATCGAAAGCAACGCATACAAATGAAAATGTATATTTCACGCCGCCGATGATGCCTTAACACAGTGAAGTGAAACAAATATACCGTCATTCAGTTGCATACCGACGGTCGTACCTAAGACTTTTTAATATAATATTAAACGGCAACAGGTTTGTCAGATAAATAAAGCTGAGACTTTAGCACTGTGTAACATACATAGTCGCAGTGCCGAACGGTGTGAAAGTTACCATCTGACAGCTGGAGCGTGACTAACGCTGTTATGGAAGCCAAAGCGTGTTGTCTCTTAAAGTTGTGTTCTGTGTAAGAATTGTGCTTATTTCTATTTAGTTTTTTAATAAATTTACAAAACCATATCTTTTTGCATCCCAAGAGACAGTAGAATATCAGGAGACATGAATTATCGTAAAACAAATGCGAACAGAGCAAAAGTAGTGAATGAATTGAAGTTAACTGCAACTTACACGACAAGGAAAGATAATACGAACAGAATATTTCCCGCATAGGAAATGTATAGAAGCTTTTCAACAGGTAAAAAGGATCGACATACCATCTGATGCTTTCTTCTGTTTTGTAGTGATTATAACGCCCTTAGTGAATATACAACTTTCCTCTTATTATTCTGTGTAGGGCTAGATTCTTCCAGTTAAGGGCAGAAAGTAAGAGTCAAACTTCCTTAATAATACATAGTGTGGTGTCACCGCCAGACACCACACTTGCTAGGTGTTAGCCTTTAAATCGGCCGCGGTCCGTTAGTATACGTCGGACCCGCGTGTCGCCACTGTCAGTGATTGCAGACCGAGCGCCGCCACACGGCAGGTCTAAAGAGACTTACTAGCACTCGCCCCAGTTGTACAGCCGACTTTGCTAACGATGCTACACTGACAAATACGCTCTCAATTGCCGAGACGATAGTTAGCATAGCCTTCAGCTACGTCATTTGCTACGACCTAGCAAGACGCCATTACCAGTTAATATTGAAATTATAAAACATGTACCGTCAAGAGCGATGTTCTCCAGTTATGGATTAAAGTTAAGTATTACATCAACTACGTACTTTATTTGCTACTATTAATTCCCTTAACTGTTCCAGACCTCGCGCCAGCCTGCGTGAGCTTAAGCGCGTGCCTTTCGGCTTCCTCTCATAGTGACTTGGCTGTCTTGCCAAGTCACAAAATTTTGGCGACGAGCTAAATCGCGTTTGTACCAATTGATCTTGTCTAAATTACTTGTGTCATGGCTTCGCCACAATCTCCAGATGTACTGTCCGAATTTTATCGCTTGCAGAATCAGCAGACGCAGGCCTTATTGGATGCCCTTGGACAGCTCGTCCAGGGTCAACGTGCGATGCAAAACGATGCGGCGGCCACCGCTCCACCGCTACCGCAGCCACAACACGCCGTTGCACCACCTTTTCGTTCTTTTGATGCGGCACTGGAAAGCTGGACGGAGTGGTCACGCCAATTTGGATTCCATCTCGCCGCCTACAGAATTCAAGGTATTGAGCAGCAGCCTTTTTTACTTTCTTGTGTAGGTGTGTCCACCTACAGTATGATAGTGAAATTGTTTCCCCGACACGACGTAGCAACTCTGTCCTACGACGAAATTTTGTCTGCATTAGATGCATATTTCAAAGAATCAGTCAATGTCGTTGCAAAAAGGTATACTTTCTTTCGTAAAAAACGTACGGCCAGTCAAACTAATCGGGAGTGGGTTGCAACTTTGCAAGGCCTTACTAGGGATTGTGCTTTTGAGTGTGAATGTGAACTCCCTTACTCAGATACTATGGTACGTGATGCAATTGCACAGAACGTTTCTGATGTTCGTATACGGGAACAGATTTTGAAACTAGTCAATCCCTCCCTTCAACAAGTGATAGACATATTGGATAGGCAAGACACACTTGACTTTGCTCAGGAATCATTTGCAACTTCGCCAGCCGTGTGTCACATTAACCGGCCCGCCAGGCGCGCAGCAAAGAACAGTAAACAGCCCTCGCGCCCATCCACGCAGCTGCCGCCAAGCTCTCCGCTACGTGTGCCACGCAAGCACGCAAATGCAGTGCTAAAATAATGCCCGCGGTGTGCTACTAGACATTCGCGTGAGAATTGCCCATCATGCGAAGCTATTTGCTTTTTCTGTAATAAAAAAGGACATGTTCAGAGTGTTTGCCAGAAAAAGCTCAGATCGGACACTCACAACCATTCCAGGCCCTTTGCTTCGCGCCGGAATCGGAATCGAACCAAGAATACTCAGGCTCGTAAACCTTCGCCCATGGAAATTCATGTAGTTAATTCCACTCCGCCCAGTGCCACTCTCTCTAACAGTGACTGTGTTCATCCGACAAAAAGTCGCAGGAAATCACGTCAAGCCGCAAGTGATTCTGTACCAGTGTCAGTTCACGTGGCACGAGACAGTCGCTCTTGTCGTCAGCAGGACAATAAACTTTTTGTAGATTTGGACATTCATGGCAACGTGATACCATACCAGCTTGATACCGGAGCTGCAGTTTCTCTAATCAATCACGACACGTACAAACAACTGGATACACCTCCGTTGCGTGCCGCAAATGTTAAGTTAACTAGCTATTCCGGTCAGAATATCCCTGTGTTAGGACAGTGCACCCTTCTTGCAACATACAAGGGACAAACAAAACTTGTGTCATTTTACATCCTTCGTTCTTCTTCTGCTGTGAACTTGTTTGGTTTAGATTTATTTCAGTTGTTTAACTTGTCTATAGTCAATCAGGTCCTATCAGTGAACCAGACTGAGCCTTCAGCCAGTGTTTCTCGTCTATGTGAAGAATTTGCAGACATTTTTGCAACGGGCCTCGGTTGCGCTAAGAACTATGAAGCACATTTGGAACTGAAAGTAAACGAGCAACCGAAATTTTTCAGAGCGCGCAATGTTCCCCACGCATTGCGTGATGAGGTCGCAAGAACATTACACGATTTTGAATCACAAGGTGTGATTGAACGTGTGCAGGCTTCTCTCTGGGCTTCACCCTTAATAATTTTGCCAAAACCTTCCGGAAAATTGAGACTTTGCGTGGACTTCAAGGCTACGGTGAATCCACAATTAGTGATTGCAACTTTTCCTTTACCCCGCCCAAAAGATCTTTTTGACAAACTGTGCCCGGGTAAATATTTTTCGAAGTTGGACCTAGCCGATGTGTACTTGCTAATACCGGTGGACGAAGAATCCCAGCGCGTCTTGGTGGTTAACACACATCTTGGTTTGTATCGCTTCAAAAGACTGCCATTCGGGTGTGCATCCGCCCCTGCATTGTTTCAGCAATATCTGCAAACTGTTTGTGCCTCGGTCCCTACTGCAGCAAACTATCTGGACGATATTGTGATATCCGGAAAGACAGAAGAAGAACATTTAGCCAATCTCAGATCATTATTTCAGGTCTTGCGACAAAATGGTCTTCGCTTGCGGAAAGACAAATGTGTGTTTTTTGCTCGTGACTTACCTTATCTGGGACATGTAATCAATGCCCAAGGCATACATCCCAGTCCCGAGCACATCCGTGCCATACAAGACTTGCCTTTGCCGCAGAATTTGAAGCAGCTGCAGTGTGTGCTGGGAAAAATCAGTTACTATACTAAACATGTGCGCCACGCCTCTTCCATTTCAGCTCCGCTTCATCGCTTACGCCGTAAAGGTGTTCCGTTCGTCGGACGACGGAATGCGAACGCGCCTTTCGCCAGTTGAAATCGGCGTTGCTTTCCACTACTTGCCTTACGCCATTGGATCCCCAGAAACCCCTTTTGTTGATGGTAGATGCATCGGATTTCGGGATCGGTGCTGTGCTTGCGCACAAAGATGGATCGCATGAGCGCCCTATTGCCTTTGCGTCCAAATTGCTCTCGTCTGCGCAAAGAAATTATTCACCGATAGAGAAAGAAGCTTTGGCTCTCGTATTTGGTGTCACAAAGTTTCATGATTTCTTGTATGGTCGTCACTTTACCATCATCACAGACCACAAACCTTTGCAATCGCTTTTTCATCCGAACAAGCCTGTACCTCCACGTACAGCGCAGAAATTCATTCGCTGGTATATTTTCCTCTCGCAGTACCGCTACGATATCTTGTATCGGTCCACTGCTAAGCACGGAAACGCTGATGCGTTGTCCCGTTTGCCTGTTGCTGAGGATAGAGCACTCGATTCTTCCGAACTTGCTTGCCTTTTCATTGATGCGGAAACTGATGACGTGGCGAATCGTTTCCGATTGATTTTCGTCGTGTGGCTACAGCCACCGCTGCTGACTCTGTCCTTGCTACCGTTCTGCGTTTTGTTGCTACGCAATGGCCCTTGTCAAAGTCACGGATCGAGGATCCGTTGGTTCGCCGATTTTTTGCTCACAAGGAGAGACTTTTTGTTCGACGTGGTGTTTTGCTGTTGCGTTCTGATAATGATCAATCCAGGGTCGTAGTCCCAAGTTCGTTACAGTCCTCTGTCTTAACGGCTTCTCCACCAAGGACATTGGGGTATAGTGCGCACGAAACAACTTGCTCGTCAGCACTGTACTTGGTTCGGAATCGATGCTGCGATTACGAGTATGTGCTCTTCTTGCATGGCGTGTGCCGAACAACAATCCGCACCGCCGCGGAAATTCTTTGCATGGCCGAAAGCCACTTCCCCTTGGCAACGCTTACACATCGATTTTGCTGGTCCATTCTGGAATGCTCGATGGTTGGTTGTGGTCGATTCTTTCAGTAATTTTCCTTTTGTTGTCCGGATGTCTTCCACGACGTCATCTGCCACCATCCAAGCGTTATCTGCTAACATTTGCATAGAAGGTCTTCCACAGACTATTGTGTCCGACAATGGCCCACAATTTATGTCCGCAGAATTTCAGTCATTCTGCAAGGCCAATGGTATTCAACAACTGACATCCGCGCCGTTTTCGCCTCAGTCAAACGGTGCCGCTTAACGATTGGTCCGGACTTTCAAGTCACAGATGTTGAAGTTGAAAGAGTAGCATTCTCGGGAGGACGCGTTATTGCTCTTTTTATCCTCGTATCGCTCTCAGCCCCGCGATGGTCGCTCGCCGGCTGAGTTGTTGCACGGTCGTCCTCATCGACCCTTGATGTCTTTGCTGCATCCGCCGCATCAGGTTCCTGTGCTGCGGCAGCCACCTGCTTTTGCTCCAGGCGACGTTGTATACTATCGCAACTATCGCGGTTCACGGCGTTGGCTCGCAGGGCGCATTCTTCGCTGCCTCGGCCGCGCTATGTATCTGGTTTTGGGGGCCTCTGGTGAGGTGCATCGGCATCTCAGTCAGCTGCGCCTCTGTCGTCGCACGGGTTCTGCCGCTGCCCGTCTGCTTTCAGCGACGGTGCCGTCCGGTCAGCGCCCTGGGGACCCATCTACTGGCTCGCCTCATCCCCAGGTGTTACCGACGCTGCCTTCCATTTTGCCCCATGGCGACGCGCCGCCGCCGCCGCCGCCGCCGCCGCCTGTTCTCCCGCCGGCGACGCCCGAAGTGGACGCTTCGCTGCAGCCGCCAAGCGCCTCCATGGGTCACGCGCCGCCGATCGCTTCCCGTGACTAGCTGTCCTCCGGCATGGAACTCTTGCCCGCTCCAGACCAGATGGCGTCTTCGCCCGTCGGGTGCCCCGACTCGGTGGAGGTCGATCCTTCGGCCCCTCCTGTCTCTCTAAGGGCGCATACACCGCACGTTGGCGTGCACCCTGGACTAGGTTTTCAGGCGTTTCCTAGCTCCCCTCGGACCGAATGGCCGGGTGCGGGTTGCACAGCCTCGCCTGTTGTTAGGCTCCCCACCTCGTCGCATACGTCAACGTGGGGTCTTCCCCACGGCGGGCGGAAGCCTTATAACACAACCGTACGCCGATTTGCGGGGGAGGAATGTGGTGTCACCGCCAGACACCACACTTGCTAGGTGTTAGCCTTTAAATCGGCCGCGGTCCGTTAGTATACGTCGGACCCGCGTGTCGCCACTGTCAGTGATTGCAGACCGAGCGCCGCCACACGGCAGGTCTAGAGAGACTTACTAGCACTCGCCCCAGTTGTACAGCCGACTTTGCTAGCGATGCTACACTGACAAATACGCTCTCAATTGCCGAGACGATAGTTAGCATAGCCTTCAGCTAGGTCATTTGCTACGACCTAGCAAGGCGCCATTACCAGTTAATATTGAAATTATAAAACATGTACCGTCAAGAGCGATGTTCTCCAATTATGGATTAAAGTTAAGTATTACATCAACTACGTACTTTATTCGCTACTATTAATTCTCTTAACTGTTCAAGACCTCGCGCCAGCCTGCGTGAGCTTAAGCGCGTGCCTTTCGGCTTCCTCTCATAGTGACTTGGCTGTCTTGCCAAGTCACAACACATAGATTACATTAAATTAACATAAGTAGGCCTATACATAATACCTTATCAGTCTTTACGTAACAATCAGCAAAAAAGGAGCGAAAATTATCTGTTAAGCAAGAAAGAAACTAGTGAAAAAAATAAATTAAATACACACGTAGTAAATCAGCAGCCCAAATAAGCCAGCTTCATAGTTTTTTAACCCTGAATGTAACTTTTTAAAAATGAACTTCGCTTTATTCACTTGGTTTCTATGATATTTATTGCTTTTTATTCTTATTATGATAGACACTTTACACGCCACGTAATAATTTTGCACAGCGTTTTATAATTTCGTATTCTTACACTTCACTCGATATTCCAACACATGAAAAGTTTCAAGTTATCTTATAACTTTATGTTGAAAAAGCCGCGTTTAAGTTTCTGAGGTTTGTGGGTCTGTTTCCGCCCCTTTGTGGCAACAATTTTGTGTGTGTGTGTGTGTGTGTGTGTGTGTGTGTGTGTGTGTGTGTGTGTGTGTGTGTGAGTGTGTGTGAGTGTGCGTATGTATCTGTCTCGAAACAATTTTGTCGACTGTGCTTAAACTGACAAACAATATTTTTTTTAGCGCAACTCAATCTGACCTTCAGAAATCCCTACAAAAGAATGGCCCTGACTAACATTAACCTGTACCTTTCACAAATCACTTACCTCACAAAAATCTTCGTTACTCAAGCTACTGCAATACAGCGAGCGCCACTACTGTCAGCTAAATAAAAGATTTACGGAAGGCACTAACTACTGAAAGGCATAGTTAGCAAATGAAAGATTTTGATGGAGAAGAAACATTGTATTTATCTTAATAGTGTTCAAAGGTCATAATATATATAGCAGTTCATGACATCCAGTCTTACAAATTTCAAAACTCCGCCATTTCTCTCCCCACATCCACCACTGCTGGCGGCTCACCTCCAATTGCGCAACGCTACGCGCTGTTCACATCCAGCTGCCCAACACTACAATGGCAGACAACAATGCAAACTAGCCACAGACTGCACACCGCACAGCCAGTGATTTTCATACAGAGCGCTACGTAACGTTGCCAATAAGAAAACATAAACAGCCTACTTACAACATGTTCGACATGCCTCCCATCATTGGCGATGATGTGGCGCAGACGAATAGCGAAATTCTGCATGACCCGCTGCAGAGTCGGAACATAGATGCTGTCGATGACCTTCTGAATGGCTGTTGTCGACTGAGCAATGGATTTGGGGTTATTTCTCTACACCCCACAAAAACAAGTCACATTTGTTCAGATCCTGAGAATATGGCGACCAATCGAGGCGCATGCCAGTGGGCTCTGCGTACACCAGAGGCAGAATGGGGTCCCCAGAGTCCTCCCCCAGTACATCAAAAACTCTCCTGCTTCAATGGGGTCGAGCTCCATCTTGCATGAACCACATTTTGTCGAATTCAGGATAATTTTTGATAATGCGGATGAAATCATCTTCCAAAGCCTCTATGTACCGTTCGCTAGTCACCGTGCCATCAGGCAGTATTGCACAGATTAGTACGAGACAGGGCGCGAAAAGCGGTTTCTCAGTCCCCAAATGCACCAATTTTGCCTATTGACGAACCCATCCAAATAAAAGTAGGTTTCGTAGCCAAATCAAACAATATTCACATCAAAATTCCCATCATGCCCCGCTGCCAACCGTGCAGTTTGAACGGCCTAACTCAAACTGTTGAGAAGTTATGACGATTGTATTTCATATACACTCCTGGAAATTGAAATAAGAACACCGTGAATTCATTGTCCCAGGAAGAGGAAACTTTATTGACACATTCCTGGGGTCAGATACATCACATGATCACACTGACAGAACCACAGGCACATAGACACAGGCAACAGAGCATGCACAATGTCGGCACTAGTACAGTGTATATCCACCTTTCGCAGCAATGCAGGCTGCTATTCTCCCATGGAGACGATCGTAGAGATGCTGGATGTAGTCCTGTGGAACGGCTTGCCATGCCATTTCCACCTGGCGCCTCAGTTGGACCAGCGTTCGTGCTGGACGTGCAGACCGCGTGAGACGACGCTTCATCCAGTCCCAAACATGCTCAATGGGGGACAGATCCGGAGATCTTGCTGGCCAGGGTAGTTGACTTCCACCTTCTAGAGCACGTTGGGTGGCACGGGATACATGCGGACGTGCATTGTCCTGTTGGAACAGCAAGTTCCCTTGCCGGTCTAGGAATGGTAGAACGATGGGTTCGATGACGGTTTGGATGTACCGTGCACTATTCAGTGTCCCCTCGACGATCACCAGTGGTGTGCGGCCAGTGTAGGAGATCGCTCCCCACACCATGATGCCGGGTGTTGGCCCTGTGTGCCTCGGTCGTATGCAGTCCTGATTGTGGCGCTCACCTGCACGGCGCCAAACATGCATACGACCATCATTGGCACCAAGGCAGAAGCGACTCTCATCGCTGGAGACGACACGTCTCCATTCGTCCCTCCATTCACGCCTGTCGCGACACCACTGGAGGCGGGCTGCACGATGTTGGGGCGTGAGCGGAAGACGGCCTAACGGTGTGCGGGACCGTAGCCCAGCTTCATGGAGACGGTTGCGAATGGTCCTCGCCGATACCCCAGGAGCAACAGTGTCCCTAATTTGCTGGGAAGTGGCGGTGCGGTCCCCTACGGCACTGCGTAGGATCCTACGGTCTTGGCGTGCATCCGTGCGTCGCTGCGGTCCGGTCCCAGGTCGACGGGCACGTGCACCTTCCGCCGACCACTGGCGACAACATCGATGTACTGTGGAGACCTCACGCCCCACGTGTTGAGCAATTCGGCGGTACGTCCACCCGGCCTCCCGCATGCCCACTATACGCCCTCGCTCAAAGTCCGTCAACTGCACATACGGTTCACGTCCACGCTGTCGCGGCATGCTACCAGTGTTAAAGACTGCGATGGAGCTCCGTATGCCACGGCAAACTGGCTGACACTGACGGCGGCGGTGCACAAATGCTGCGCAGCTAGCGCCATTCGACGGCCAACACCGCGGTTCCTGGTGTGTCCGCTGTGCCGTGCGTGTGATCATTGCTTGTACAGCCCTCTCGCAGTGTCCGGAGCAAGTATGGTGGGTCTGACACACCGGTGTCAATGTGTTCTTTTTTCCATTTCCAGGAGTGTAGTTCAATAATTGTCACCCTGTAGATACTGTATTCCATACTAGTTTTTATTTTTATTTATTTTCTTTATTGATGCATTTTTTTGGCTCGCAGTGGAGCGAACAACATTCCACGTTATTTTGTAGGAGTGCGAGAAATGGTTCAAATGGCTCTGAGCACTATGGGACTTAACATCTGAGGTCATCAGTCCCCTAGAACTTAGAACTACTTAAACCTAACTAACCTAAGGACATCACACACATCCATACCCGAGGCAGGATTCGAACCTGCGACTGTAGCGGTCGCACGGTTCCAGACTGAAGCGCCTAGGTCGGCCGGGGTGGCTGAGCGGTTCTAGGCGCTACAGTCTGGAACCGCGCAACCGTTGCAGTCACAGGTTCTTCGAATCCTGCCTCGGGCATGGATGTGTGTGATGTCCTTAGGTTAGTTAGGTTTTAAGTAGTTCTAAGTTCTAGGGGACTGATGACCTCAGAAGTTAAGTCCTATAGTGCTCAGAGGCATTTTTTTTTTTAAGCGTCTAGAACCGCTAGGGCACATCGGCCGGCCTGGAGTGCGACATCTTCCTGCGAAAGGTCTTCTCTTCCACTATTTACTAACCATTTCTCGCTCCTAAAAATAACATCTTTCTTCACTAAACGTACGTAGGTTAAAGGACAATCGTAACCAAACAGTCCTGTTAACGTGATGTTTCATACTTCTCGTTAGGAAACCTAAAGGATAACGAATGTGATGTCTTCTTTCTGTTATTGCTGCAATTTATTGCGCTACGTGCGCTCCTGTTCGCAAAAACCATTCTACAAACCAACAAAAATGATCCTCCTCACTGTAGCGTTGCTCTTGGGGGCGAAAAAAAAGAATTGTTATTTTATAGTTTTTGAAAAATGTCGAAAAAGTGAATATTTTGGTGGGCCACTTGGTAACAGAATCAGGGACTGATTACGCTATTACAATAACATACGTTGAGCATTAAATACCTGGTTGGATTATTTTGAACAACAGCAGCAGATTGATTTATTTGAGATCGTTCGGAAAAAACACTGTCATTTCTGTGCATTTTTATAGTCGCGACGTAGTCAGACCCGGAACAACACTAAGGGACCAGAAGATTTATAGAGTTTAAAAGAAATGCAACACCACATTTTTTTAAAAAAAGAGCTGATTCAGAAATAATAGGAAAACGATAATGTTCCATCTGCCTCGTGCTGCGTTCGGCCCATCGGCGTGATCGTAATTTCCGGTGATTAACTAACACAAAATAGTTAACATGCAAGTAAATGAGGAGATGGAAATCATCAAGGTTTATCTTCAACACACGTTTTTTTAATGCTACGTACCTTTTCATATTAAGTTACAATAGATGACCATTGTGGTCAAATAGTTTATACATAACAGTCCAAATATGCTCTTGATGCTGTCTGTAGAAACTACATGTTTTCTGATTGGAAAAATAACAATTAGCATATTTACTGAATATTTTCACATGTTATTGTTGTTGTTGTGGTCTTCAGTCCTGAGACTGGTTTGATGCAGCTCTCCATACTACTCTATCCTGTGCAAGCTGCTTCATCTCCCAGTATTTACTGCAACCTACATCCTTCTGAACCTGCTTAATGTATTCATCTCTTGGTTTCCCTATGCGATTTTTACCCTCCACGCTGCCCTCCAATGCTAAATTTGTGATCCCTTGATGCCTCAGAACATGCCCTACCAACCGGTCCCTTTTTCTTAAAATATAAAATACCGATGCGGAATGCATCAAGTCCGCGTCCACCTTTCATGGAATACAAAGAGTAAAAGGTGAGGAACCCAATGCCTCATTTGTCTTGAAACAACATAATTCTTTTTTATATCACTTATCGATACATGTACATAGAGATTTACAGGCACCGCTCAAGAACGGCAAAGATGAAGAATAATAGATTCTGTTGCTGCTATGCAATTGTTCATTTCTTTTTCTTTACAATTGTTCGATAAATTTAGGCCATCAGGCGTTTACTATTGAGCGTACATTAATTTTTGCGAGGCGAAAATTACTAATATTACATCACGCTCATCAAATATCGTATTCAGTGCTGTGGCTTATTGGCCGTTTGCCACCCTCTATCGCAGCGTATAACGAATTTCAGATGAGGAGTCGTTACTGTATATTTTAGACTGTAGTTACAGTACGGTTTAATCCTACGGGCTGTGAACCAGCTGTGCTTTGTTGAGTGTTCTGCGCTGCGCAGAACCTTGGGCGTAGCTTGTAGTCCAGTGTGTGCGTGTGGAACAAGAGCGAGGGCAGAAGACGGCCTCTGCGGCTGTCGGCGGCAGGCGAACGAAGCGCTGCCGGCGGCCGGCCGCCGCCACCTGCTGGGACGGGCCGGCCCGTGCCATTGCAAGCTGCGCCCCCCGCCGAGGACGGCCGGTAAACACCCCAGCCCCCAGCGTCGCCCCTGCAGGACCACACGATGCTGCCCGCACAACGCCGCGCAGCTCCAGCCGAAACGGCAAACAGGCACAATTACGCAACAAGTTCCCCACTTCACTTCATCCGAGACTTACCACAGAACACGATACATATAGTCGCAGCTACTATACGGACTCTAAAGGTATCACGTTACTTACGTGTCTAGTCATTACCCGAACAAAAACAAGGTTATTCATGAAGATGATTACGCGAAAACTACAAGACATGCAGAAAAGTGACAAATATCAGTGTACCAATCATTCCTCCTGCTATGTCTACAACGTCCTTTCTAAGTGTTAAGGAGTACACGCAATAAATACCAGTGTGCGATTTGTGCTTTTACCAGTAGGGGGATGTCTTAGGAGGTTAGTATAATTATATATGTGTTGTGTACGTAGTTCCACGTAGTCAGCGCGTACACAATTTCCCACTAGAGCGCGCCCAGCTAAGCACAACAGCGCAGGCGCAGCGCTCGTCCGTCTCCGCACTACGAGATGACGCTCTCTTAGAGACGGAGCAAATTCTGCTTCCGCCGATCCGTGTATTAATATGTAACGCAGCCAATGAGTTTGCTGCTAACGTAGAACCTTTTCTCCTCGCGGATCACACTCGCGAAGTGATACCTAAACGCTCGAGGTATTATAACAAGTGTACAGACCTCCGATTAGTCAGTCTGCATTAGTCTGCATTTGTCTTTACCAGTCTATAGTCAAGTTTCAGTCTGCGTCTAGTAAGATTATCATATTCCTGTACATAGCCATGAAGATAAATGTGTAGACACTTTGTCAAGTATCAGAGATATGTGAGAATAAGATTAACGTAACAAGACCAAAGGAACTTCAGATTGTCAATTGTAAATAGCATCCAGAATCAAGTTAAGTAATTTTATGCTTTTTATTATTTTAATAAATGTGTGTGAAAATTAATCAATCTTCTGTTTAAAGTTGATCACCGTCAATCTGCTTCTCTAAGTGTGCAAGTGGCATTTCTATCGTCTGACCTAACGGCAGAAGATAAACACGCCACGATAAGACCACGAGACATATTGCTGACACTCGCCTACTTCGTTAGAGCGACAAGTCAAATAATCTGATGGTGTGTGTACTGAAGGTCTTACAGTACGCACACCACAATATGTTACTAGCTTGGACCGTGGCGTTACCCATGGTTAAACAGTTACTTATAAATAGATGTTAATGCCGAAACTCACTATTCACAAGTATGCACTATCAGAAAAGCCATCCCTTGTTATATCTTGAAAAGTACATTATAGGTCAATCTTATTTACAGAACCATCTACATACAGGTATACGAGGGGAATTCAAAAAGTAAAGGCACATTTCTGAAAAGCTGTCCTTATTCTGATGATAAAAAACTGAAACATGCGTTATTTTTCTACGTAACCTCCCTGGACTTCAATGCAGTTGTCCCGACGTTTTACGAATTTTTTTATTTCATCACAAAATACGTTTATCGGTTGCATCTGTAACCACTTTTGCACTGCAGCAATGACGTCTTCATCATTTTCAAATCTTCTTCCCTGTAATGCTTCCGTTAAGGGTCCAAACATGTGAAAATCGCTTGGAGCCAGGTCTGGACTGTATGGTGGATGTTCCAGCACCTCGAATCTCAACTCCTTTCCGCTAAGGTCGCAGGTTCGAATCCTGCCTTGGGCATGGGTGTGTGTGATGTCCTTAGGTTAGTTAGGTTTAAGTAGTTCTAAGTTCTAGGGGACTGATGACCTCAGAAATTAAGTCCCATAGTGCTCAGAGCCATTTGAACCATCGAATCCCTTATTGCGTCGGCTGTCCGTTTGGCAGAATGTGGGCGATCGTTATCTTGCTGCAGGATGACACCTCTTCACAGTTTTCCACGACGTTTGGATCTGATTTCACGTTTTAGTTTCCTACGCAACACATCACATCCACCATACAATACAGACCTGGCTCTAAAGCCTCGTTTACGCTGGGGCGACGTCTTGCAACATTGTGGCATGCTACGGAAATGTGGCGTGCGTCGTCTTGTCATTTAGTTCTAAATGTTTCGAAATGCTTAACTACTACATAACACTTTTTCAAAATTAATAAGCAAGCATATTAATAGTAAACTTTCAGTGTTCGGCTCCACAAATTTAAATTATATGTAAAGTTTTACTCCAGTGCGTGGGAAATAAACATCCCAGGTTGGGATGCATAAACTAAAACCAGAGGAGGGGATGGTCTGATGCAGAGGGGGGAAATCTCCCCCATCCCCCCCCCCCTTGCAAATCGCACACTGATAAATACGTAAATACCTTCACCTTCTATGAGACCTCTATTCCTTGTAACTGTTGCAGAAATGCACGATGGTAGGCAACGTTCGGAACATAAGGGAATTTATTCTTCACTATGAATACATAATTAAAGATATTTTACAGCTATGTTGCGAGCAAAGAGACTTGTGGTTTTCAAGTAAAACTGGACTGGAGCTGGGATTGAGCTCGGCCTAATATCTGAGTAAGTGTTTTTAGGACTGGCACGTGTGCTTCATCATGTTTATAAACACAGGAGACGGAACTTAAGAATATCCCCTCGATTGCTGGCTTAAATCGCAGTGATCTGTCCACAATAATTTTCTTCGTTAATACTCTGAAAAATATTTTTCACTTGTGGATAAATTCTCAGTCAAACGGTTGAAGTACATGGCAAGCTTACTATTGCTATGTATCCAAGATATAATGGAGCTATATTAAAAGGAAAAAAAAAAAACGACAACAACACTAAACCCAACGGAGCCTGCATCGCCCAGGAACGGACCATTTTCTCTTTGGGAAAAACATACTTACCCCATAATAAAGAGAAATGTACATATTGGTTCCCATTTCTGTGAAACGACATCTCAAAAGTCGTGCTCACAAACTGGGACGAAGTCATTTAACAACTTTTTTGAATATAGCGAGCACTTTACCCGATTTAGTACAAAAATACATTCAGAATAGTTCAAATTAGCACTGGAATAAAGTCTGAAAGACTTTTGCACAGCAGATATAGGAAAAGTCGTATTAATTTTTATATGCGCCTGCAGTGATTAAAAATTCTGAAAGCATCTTCCGCCAGCAGTGAACTTAGAATTTGCAATAATCTCGGTCCTATTAACGGTGGACTATGTACATTCTTTGAAAGGCGTCAGGCATTTTGCCAACTGACTTTCACATTTGTTTAATTTCTTTTTATTTTTTTGCTCCTGTAGCGTTTTATTAGTTCTTTAGTCACTGGACTGTAATTGCAGCGGTGAATATATTTGATCAGCAACTGGATAATAACTTCTTTCTTTATCACTGGTGGTGGCAGACTGTGAATTTCCTTGCATGTGAGTTATTTGGATGGAGGCTAGGCTGGTTTTGCCTGCCATGGAAAGAGACAGATATCTTGCTGGCAGCCGCTTTGCAAAGAGACCCGAGCAGGTAGCGTAGTGCAGTGTCGATGAGGAGACCGGCGATCCCTAGGGACCTGAAACGCATTGTTCTGGTGCGTTGTGCGCAGAACTGGATAGGTAAATAAAAATGTCGTGTGTCTAGGGCCTCCCGTCGGTTAGACCGTTCACCGGGTGCAAGTCTTTCGATTTGACGCCACTTCGGCGTCTTGCGCCGCGATGGAATGAAATGATGGTGATTAGGACAACACAACACCCAGTCCCTGAGCGGAGGAAATCTCCGACCCAGCCGGGAATCGAACCCGGGCCCTGAGGATTGATATTCTGTCGCGCTGACCACTCAGCTACCCGGGGGCGGACCCTGGATAGGTGACTTCACGGCGCTAGGCCAAGGTGACGACACAGGAAGGCTTTTAGGAAGCTGGGTAGCTAAACTTGCTGGTGGAAAAAAGCATTGAGGTGGCTGCAAACAGCCTCGGGCCTGGTGCATTGACGTCTCTAAGCCAGGGCCTGAATGAGAGACTAAAACGTTGAACGCAACGGAGTCTTCGCTCAGAGCTTGTGACGTCAATGTCTTCAGTTCGGGCAGGCTTAATTTTGGTAGTGGGAGACGATATTTTGGTATGACTGGACTTGGGAAGAGACGCACATTTTTTCATGGGAAGTTGTGTAAGAAGGAAATTTTCTCATTGATTGGAATTAAACTTCTAACACCGATTTTGGTACATGAGGTGGCACGGAAATAGCGAAAAGAGGGAAGGAGACAGAGATTTTTAGGACAGTAGTCACGGAATCGGTGTAAGTGGTAAGGAGACGATGTTGCGAAGTCTGCGTGCAGTGAAGACGCAGTGGTGAGTACTGGAGACAAGTGCTTCCTTGCAGCACTAGAGGACGCGTGTATCTTAACAGAGCGATTATTATAATTTTTATACTAGCGGTTTGATTCCTGTGGGAACACCGCAGTTTGCACATTTCGTGTAGTTGCGTGTGTAATTGACAGTGAGTGTGAAAGCCAGTGGTGTTGTACCATACTATGCAGACGCAATGTACGTATATAGGGGTCCAGGGGCGCGATCGCAAATTCTTATTTGACAGCAGGCACGAAAGTCTGTGGTGAGAGTGAGTAATTTCCGTCGTCCGCGTTTCATCGTGTTTGGCGGCATTCCAGCGGCGGAGGCAGAGCAGTTTCAGCGGCGCACCAGCAGCAGCATCTTGCAGGCAGAAGGTCACGCTAAAGTGATGCAGCTGCGTTCTAATTTGTTAACGTCGGAAGTTCCTGCACACTAACGAGCAGGTGCCTTGTGCTAGCTCTGGCGCTACGCTGTGAGAGAGAGTGTGTATCTTTGAACTAATGCGTTCAGTCAATGATCCAAAAGGTAGTTATGTAACGGTTGTATGATAAATGAGGCTTTCCATGGTTGAACAGTTCGACTAAACCAACTCCATATACAGACACACGTAGTTAGAGTTCTTTTTATTCGTATTGTTAGGAATTACGTATGGATACGCCTGTTTTTAAAAGAAAATTGTATGAAATATATATTGTACTTAAATTCAGCAATCTGATCTGCATTCGTATCCTATAATCATTACAGATAAGCAACATGAGGGGATCCAGTTATTTATATTTTGGAATACTTTGATGAGATATAACTAACAGCAAATGGGCTGTGTGATGCATTTCTGGTAAATATTCTGGAGACTTAAAGCGCTGAGATAGTTTGTTCACATGACAGCGTCTTTTGGATAATTATAACAGGAAACGAAAGGAAATGACTAGTAGTGGTACAGGGTTCCCTCTGCCACGCTACGGTCGCAGGTTCGAATCCTGCCTCGGGCATGGGTGTGTGTGATGTCCTTAGGTTAGTTAGGTTTAAGTAGTTCTAAGTTCTAGGGGACTTATGACCACAGCAGTTGAGTCCCATAGTGCTCAGAGCCATTTGAACCTCTGCCACGCACTGTGCGGTGGCTCGGGGAGTATTGATGTAGAAGTAGATGTAGATAATATACGCGGGATCATAGATTAAACCGGCGGATCAGACAACCACTAGAATTTTAGATGAAAGAGGGAACAATGTTTCCTCAATTTAATGTTCTGCTAGTGAAAATACCAACGGCTAGATTTAATGTCATTTAGCGTTATCCATAACTTTTCACACGCAGTAAATCTGGTTTAATTCAGTTCGTAAAAGAGTAATTTTTTGAGTCATTGGACACATTTTTAACAAACATTGTAGGTATAAGGAACGTGGAATTTGGCAGGAGAAGAAATAACTATCAGAATGCAAGTAAGTGGCAAAAGAAGTAATCATTAACATCATCATTATCTCTCTCTATCTGTTATTCTGGAAACTTAAATTCGTATCTTTAAAATAATCCAATAACCACCACTAACATTATTTTACATTGCTTACAAATAACAGTACACTTCCAATCATCTGTAAAATTATTTTCTTCATGTGGTATATCACAATCGTATATCTGTTAAAGGACACTGTAATGGTTCCACCTCGACCGTTGTTTACACGTACTTCCTTTAAGTAATTTCGCACGATTTCTGTGGAATAGGGGTAGTGAAAGACTCAACTACGGACAAAAAGTTACCTGGTACGAGGAAGAGTGAGAAATAACTGCGGACGACAGAATCTTTTCCAGACTATAAGTAACTCGTGAAATTGAACTGAAATTGATCCATAAACAAATGAAAGTAAATCTACATGTAACATGAATTTTCTTTGCGACTGCAAGTAACGTCGTAAGATATATACAGGGTGAGTCACCTAACGTTACCGCTGGATATACACTCCTGGAAATGGAAAAAAGAACACATTGACACCGGTGTGTCAGACCCACCATACTTGCTCCGGACACTGCGAGAGGGCTGTACAAGCAATGATCACACGCACGGCACAGCGGACACACCAGGAACCGCGGTGTTGGCCGTCGAATGGCGCTAGCTGCGCACCATTTGTGCACCGCCGCCGTCAGTGTCAGCCAGTTTGCCGTGGCATACGGAGCTCCATCGCAGTCTTTAACACTGGTAGCATGCCGCGACAGCGTGGACGTGAACCGTATGTGCAGTTGACGGACTTTGAGCGAGGGCGTATAGTGGGCATGCGGGAGGCCGGGTGGACATACCGCCGAATTGCTCAACACGTGGGGCGTGAGGTCTCCACAGTACATCGATGTTGTCGCCAGCGGTCGGCGGAAAATGCACGTGCCCGTCGACCTGGGACCGGACCGCAGCGACGCACGGATGCACGCCAAGACCGTAGGATCCTACGCAGTGACGCAGGGGACCGCACCGCCACTTCCCAGCAAATTAGGGACACTGTTGCTCCTGGGGTATCGGCGAGGACCATTCGCAACCGTCTCCATGAAGCTGGGCTACGGTCCCGCACACCGTTAGGCCGTCTTCCGCTCACGCCCCAACATCGTGCAGCCCGCCTCCAGTGGTGTCGCGACAGGCGTGAATGGAGGGACGAATGGAGACGTGTCGTCTTCAGCGATGAGAGTCGCTTCTGCCTTGGTGCCAATGATGGTCGTATGCGTGTTTGGCGCCGTGCAGGTGAGCGCCACAATCAGGACTGCATACGACCGAGGCACACAGGGCCAACACCCGGCATCATGGTGTGGGGACCGATCTCCTACACTGGCCGTACACCACTGGTGATCGTCGAGGGGACACTGAATAGTGCACAGTACATCCAAACCGTCATCGAACCCATCGTTCTACCATTCCTAGACCGGCAAGGGAACTTGCTGTTCCAACAGGACAATGCACGTCCACATGTATCCCGTGCCACCCAACGTGCTCTAGAAGGTGTAAGTCAACTACCCTGGCCAGCAAGATCTCCGGATCTGTCCCCCATTGAGCATGTTTGGGACTGGATGAAGCGTCGTCTCACGCGGTCTGCACGTCCAGCACGAACGCTGGTCCAACTGAGGCGCCAGGCGGAAATGGCATGGCAAGCCGTTCCACAGGACTACATCCAGCATCTCTACGATCGTCTCCATGGGAGAATAGCAGCCTGCACTGCTGCGAAAGGTGCATATACACAGTACTAGTGCCGACATTGTGCATGCTCTGTTGCCTGTGTCTATGTGCCTGTGGTTCTGTCAGTGTGATCATGTGATGTATCTGACCCCAGGAATGAGTCAATAAAGTTTCCCCTTCCTGGGACAATGAATTCACGGTGTTCTTATTTCAATTTCCAGGAGTGTATTTCGTAAATCACATCAAATACTGACGAACCGATTCCACAGACCGAACGTGAGGAGAGGGGCTAGTGTAATTGTTTAATACAAAACATACAAAAATGCACGGAAGTATGTTTTCTAACACAAACCTACGTTTTTTTAAACGGAACCACGTTATTTTTGTTAGCACATCTGAACATATAAACAAATACGTAATCAGTGCCGTTTGTTGCATTGTAAAATGTTAATTACATCCGGAGATATTGTAACCTAAAGTTGACGCTTGAAATCTCCGACGTTCAGTTGCGTGTTGTAACAAACACGGGCCACGGTTGGCGAGCAGCATCTGCAGGGACATGTTTACGATGACGACTGTGTTTACGAGTGTGGCTGTAGTGCACTGTCGTGGTTTGGTCTAGCTGTCGCAGTGTCCGCATGTAGCGCTTGCTGCTATTGTTATTCTGCATTCGTCTCCGCACGCAGACCAACTGTAGTACACCGTGTTACCAGACGTCTGTGATAGTGTAGTGTTGTAGGAACTGTGACCATGGTGTATTTGAACTCTGAAAAGGCGGAGATGATACTCATCTATGGCGAGTGTCGACGAAATGCAGTTGAAGGCTGCAGCGTGTATGCAGAACGGTACCCGGACAGAGAGCATCCAACGTGCCGCACATTGCAAAACATCTTCCGCCAACTGTATACAACAGGTATCGTCGTAGCACGCAAACGGGTCTGTAACAGCCCCGTCACAGGAGAAGCGGGTGCAGTTGGTGTGTTATCTGCTGTTGCCATGAACCCACACATGAGTTCACGGGACATTGCGAGAGCCGGTGGACTGAGTCAAAGTAGTGTCATGCGCATACTGCATCGTCACCGCTTTCACCCGTTTCATGTGTCGCTACATCAGCAATTACATGGTGATGACTTTAATCATCGAGTGCAATTCTGTCAATGGGCATTAACAGAGAACGGGTTGCAGTTCTACCTGTTTACCGATGAAGCGGGTTTCACAAACCACGGGGCAGTGAATCTACGGAACATGCATTACTGGTCCGTGGACAATCCTCGCTGGCTCAGACAGGTAGAGCGACAGCGACCGTGGACTGTAAATGTATGGTGCGGAATCATTGGCGACCACTTCATTGGTCCTCACTTCATTGCAGGGGCCCAAACAGCTGCAACATACATCGCCTTTATACAGAATGATCTGCCAACGTTGCTCGAAAATGTCCCACTGGAAACGCGTCGACGTATGTGGTATCAGCATGATGGTGCACCTGCACATTCCGCAATTAACACTAGGCTGACCCTTGACAGGATGTTCGACGGGCTTTTCATAGGACGTGGAGGACGCATAAATTGGCCAGCCCGTTCTCCTGATCTTACACCTCTGGACTTCTTTCTGTGGGGTACGTTAAAAGAGAATGTGTACCGTGATGTGCCTACAACCTCAGAGGATATGAAACAACGTATTGTGGCAGCCTGCGGCGACATTACACCAGATGTACTGCGGCGTGTACGACATTCATTACGCCAGAAATTGCAATTGTGTGCAGCAAATGATGGCCACCACATTGAACATCTATTGGCCTGCCATGTCGGGACACACTCTATTCCACTCCGTAATTGAAAACGGAAACCACGTGTGTACGTGTACCTCACCCCTCATGGTAATGTACATGTGCGTCAGTGAAAAAGACCAATAAAAAGGTGTTAGCATGTGGACGTAATGTGCTGTTCCAGTCTCTTCTGTACCTAAAGTCCATCACCGTTCCCTTTGGATCCCTACGTAAGTCGGTGCTCTCCGATACACACGATCGAACGGCGGAGGAGTGGTACTCAAGAGTCAACTTTAGGTTACAATATCTGCGGATGTAATTAACATTTTACAATGCAACAAACGGCACTGGTTACGTATTTGTTTATATGTTAAGATGAGCTAACAAAACTAAAGGGGTTCCATTTAAAAAAACGTAGGTTTGTGTTAAAATACATACTTCCGTTCATTTTTTTATGGTTTGTATTAACCAATTACACTAGCCCCTCTCCTCACGTTCGGTCTGTGGAATCGATTCGTCAGTATTTGATGTGGTTTACGAAATATATCCAGCGGTAATGTTAGGTGACTCACCTTGTATATCAATGCAAAGTGTACAGCGAGCAAATTTTCAAAGCAAAATCGTAGAATTCTGCGCGACAAAGCAGTTAATTTCGAAACATGATACTAATTATGATGATAATGAAACGATGATCATGTTACGACGGCACAAAAGATTCAAGGTTTTTAACGTAATAGTTTTCTAAGCATCTACTGAGAAACATTATAGAAGAAAATAAAACAATGTATTGAACAAAAAGCTGTGACTTCATAAATCGAAACAGAATTTTTTCTAAAATGCGGCCGTTAGAAATGGATGCAGCGCTGCTTCAATGATTTTTTAAAGTGCCGTAGCAGACAACTTGCATTCAGCTGATGGGCGCCTCTTGCCAATGAGAACAATGTCTTGCAATGTTGCTTCACTTTGCCTCGATAAGACGGTGTATAGCGTGCGACAGACGTTCATGGACAACAATATTTCGGTGAGTTTTGCTGTACATTTTGCCTCACAGTCATCCTGTTCAGAGTGTCCATTTATCTAAATTTATGTTCGGTCACCTTCGTAGCCGTCGCTCATAAAAAATTACTGTCGTGTGAAAACGGCCCTCTGTACATTAGCCGCTCAGCCAGCGTCCAAATCATAACGAGAAAGTCTTGTTTTAGTATTCGAGTAAGTCACGGCCTCTTCCTTCCCTGCGCCTCGAGATCAGCGTTATGTGAATTTTAATGTTTTACCTTCTTACCGTAAGGTTAAAATAGTAATTATTTCGCCTAGCAGACAGCATTCCAGAGACTCTGAAGATTTTTAAGTTACTAATTGCGCACGTCAGTTGTTTCCACCGGAAATCTGAGTTCTTAGGGCTTGTGAGCGTGTTTGTATCTTCGCACCACGCGTTGTGGAGAAATTGTACCATTGACTTTTAAGTAAAATAATTATATTTTACTAAGAACCATTAAAGTTGACATTTGGAACTATAGTAATGCGTTTCAGAATGCTAGGCAGTGTGAAATTTGTAAAAATTATTTTCATCTCGGTCGGGTCTACTTTGTCTTTTGGGACTGTGGCACACAGAAACGCAGGTGTAGAGGGACCCAAACACATGTTGCTTGGTGTCTTTCCGATGGAGCATTTACGATTGGAATAAAGTGAGTTATGTCTTTTAGCAGTGGTTTTTTGCCCAGTTAGCTGCATACTTTTTAACAGATCACAATTTAACGCAAAAGTGGCATCAAATCACCCCCTAGGGAGCCAAGTAAATTGTAGCTTTTAACGTGAATATTTCGAAACCAGCAGCGTCGATTAGCGTTGTATCGCTCAGTTCGTAGGTATAGAGCACCGGGGTCCCCAGTCACTCACTGTTTGCATCAGCTTTCTCTGCAACGGGATTTACATCTTAACCAGCAGCTCGTAATTCTTTTAAGTTCACGTGTTTATGTGCTATTGTGTTTCTTATTGAAACGGAACTTGCTGTCCCGTTCCATATTTCTTCTAAATAAATTCCTGTACCGGAGAATTATAGCGAGAGTGGTTTTACTCTGCAGAAATGAATCAGTGGGTAACAAGCAGTAGAGAATGGGATAAACGGTGTTTATTTATTTATGCATTCATTTCGTTTCGTGTGCGCCGCATTTCCCTGCATCCTTTCCCTTATGTGGAGGAGGAGATTAGTGTTTAACGTCACGTCGACAACGAGGTCATTAGAGACGGAGCGCAAGCTCGGGTGAGAGAAGGATGGGGAAGGAAATCGGCCGTGCCCTTTCAAAGGAACCATCCCGGCATTTGCCTGTAGCGATTCAGGCAAATCACGGAAAACCTAAATCAGGATGGCCGGAGACGGGATTGAACCGTCTTTCCCTTTTGTGACCTGGGCTGTATGAATGAGATATTATGTGAAGTAGCAGAAAGCTTTAGTCAGAGGTTGTTGCATTGCATGAGTAGAGTGGTTCTGTGGTAGGATAGTACCAACCCCTAAACGCGAACAAGTTTGGCAAGGAAAGTGTGCAAGTCAGGTCAAAGAGGTCGCGAAGGCACTAGTACTGGCTCTGATAGGTTGGCGAACCACCCCCTCCACCACCTTTTGAACGAGCAACGGTTGGGTGATGTGTCCGCAGGCCTTCTTGTTCCTGGGTAACAGCGCTGGGCAGACGTGGAAGACGCAGTTCTCGACTTATGGTAATATTAACAAAGGTATTAGAATGTTTCAAATCTGTTCGTTGCTGAAGTCCAGATGTTGAAATCAGGTGTGAGATTACCACTAAACCTCCATAAGGGAATTTATTTTCGAAATTTAGTCAAATTTCGGTAAGAACTTTCTGTTTGTGCCTTGGTTAGGTACGCACCATGGGCCTTAAGCTCACGGTCATATTATTGCTCTGTGCGTAACAGAAGTAACTCATTTAATGTATTTTAATGTGGTGTTTCTTTCGTAGTGATGTTTTGGTTTTTTTATTCATATGTTTTCTTTGTGTACTTGGTTTCTCGCCACATGTTCGGTTGGAGCAACCGCCACGTTGGTAAAATGCAGTTTCGATCTGAAAATGTACAGTAGACGAGTGAATAACTATACGGTAGTGCGTGAGTGTAAGAGAGGAAAGGAATAATCTTGTGTGTCGGTATTTTTTGCATTTCTGTTGGCTACTGCAACTTGGCCACGTGTGTGGAATAGTATCAGGGTGATGATTAGTAAATGTTTCTTGTGCCCCTCATAACTATTTTATGTGCATACAGTGAAGTGCGTTACATAAAATATATGGTTTAAACTCTTGTATCTAGGAAAAGTTCAGCTTTTAATGCCCACTGATGGGCTTAGTAATGTGGTGTTGTTTCTGAACGCAGGATTAAACCAAAATTGGCAATCACAGTCAAGTGCACCACTTGCTACCCCTCTTCAACCTACGTTTTAATGAAAATTGAAATACATAGGAAGATCTTCTTCCACCCTGACCGAGTTCCGCTTGTAGTGTCTTTGCTAAACCTGTTCTGCGAGATCTGTAGAATTAAACAGATCTGCGCTCCCCTCTCCCTTTCCATAAATACGTGGCAAAAGTAAATCATGTTAACCAGAGAGACCAGTTGTAATTATGTATAATATGAGAGCCCCTGCTGTTGCACAAGATTGGGCAATAATTATTCCAACAGATATATGACTAGTTGTTGAAATGTCATAGGTATTAAATAAATATCAATTAATCTATATCCACGACTGATTATTTCTTTCCTTCATCATAAAGAATAGGTGAAACCAAAAGTTAGTCACTTCCTCAGTCGCATGCTGGGTCGACAAATGAAAGTAAACAAAGGCTCTATGCAGCCTATTAATCCCTGCATAGATGCCTTCTGTAGTGGTTCTAAAAATCCTCCAAAAATAAACGAAAAACACACGTATTCAAAAAAGCAGATAAAAATTCACATGACATCCTCCTGAGAGACTATCTCCACTCCTTCCAAATTAATGATATAAGTGTAGGCGATATGTGGCTTGATTTCAGAGAACTAGTATCGGCAGCAATTGAGAGATTTATAACAAATAAATTAACAAACGACGGAGCTGATCCTCCTTGGTACACAACATGGGTCAGAACACTGTTGCAGCAACAACGAAACAAACATGCCAAATTTAAACAGACGCAAAATCCCCAAGATTGGCGATCTTTTATAGAAGCTTGAAATTTAGCGCGGACTTCAATGCGAGATGCTTATAACAGTTTCCACAACGAAAGTTTGTCTAGAAACCTGGCAGAAAATCCAAAGAGATCCTGGTCGTATGCGAAGCATGCTAGCGGCAATACACAATCAGCGGCTTCTCTGCGCAATAGTAATGAAGATACTATCGAAGACAGTGCTGTCAAAGTAGAATTACTAAACACATCCTTCCGAAATGCCTTCACAAAAGGAGACGAGGTAAATATTCCAGAATTCGAATCAAGAACAGCTGCCGACATGAGTAATGTAGAAGTAAACATCCTCGGAGTAGTGGTTGGCTCTGAGCACTATGGGACTCAACATCTGAGGTCATCAGTCCCCTAGAACTTAGAACTACTTAAACCTATCTAACCTAAGGACATCACAAACATCCATGCCCGAGGCAGGATTCGAACCTGCGACCGTAGCGGTCGCGCGGTTCCAGACTGTAGCGCCTAGAAACGCTCGGCCACTCCTCGGAGTAGTGAAGCGACTTAAATCTCTTAATAAAAGCAAGCGTTCTGCCCCAGACTGTATACCAATTAGGTTCCTTTCAGAGTATGCCGACGCATTAACTCCATACTTAACAATCACATACAACCGCTCGCTCGACGAAAGATCCGTACCCAAGGACTGGAAAGTTGCACAGGTCACACCAATATTCAAGAAATGTAGTGGGAGTAATCCACTTAATTACAGGCCCATATCATTAACGTCTATATACAGCAGGATTCTGGAACATATATTGTGTTCGAACATTATGAGTTACCTCGAAGAAAACGGTCTATTTACACACAGTCAACGTGGGTTTAGAAAACATCGTTCTTGTGAAACATAAGTAGCTCTTTACTCGCATGAAGTTTTGAGCGGTATTTAGCAGCCGCATTGGGTTGTTTGCAGATGACGCTGTTGTTTATCGACTAATAAAGTCATCAGAAGATCAATACAAATTGCAAAACGATTGAGAAAAAATATCTGAATGGTGCGAAAAGTGGCAGTTGACCCTAAATACTGAAAAGTGTGAGGTCATCCACATGAGTGCTAAAAGGAATCCGTTAAACTTCGGTTACGCGATAAATCAGTCAAATATAAATGCTTTAAGTTCAACAAAATCCTAGTAATTACAATTACTAACAACTTAAATTGGAAGGAACACATAGAAAATGATGTGGGGAAGGCTAACCAAAGACTGCATTTTATTGGCAGGACACTTACAAAATGTAACAGATCTACTAAGGAGACTGCCTACACTACGCTTGTCCGTCCTCTTTTAGAAAAGCGCTGCGCGGTGTGCGATCCTTACCAGACAGGACTGACGGAGTACATCGAAAAAGTTCAAAGAAGGGCAGCACATTTTGTATTATAACGAAATATGGGAGAGAGTGTCACAGAAATGATACAGGATTTGGGCTGGACATCATTAAAAGAAAGGAGCTTTTCGTTGCGACGGAATCTTCTCACGAAATTCCAAGCACCAACTTTCTCCTCCGAATGCGAAAATATTTTGTTGACACCGACCTTCATAGGGAGAAACGATCACCACGATAAAATAAGGGAAATCAGAGCTCGTGCGGAAAGATATAGGTGTTGGTTCTTTCCGCGCGCTATACGAGATTGGAATAATTGAGAATTGTGAAGGTGGTTCGATGAACCAAAAAAAATGGCTCTGAGCACTATGGGACTCAACTGCTGAGGTCCCCTAGAACTTGAACTAGTTAAACCTAACTAACCTAAGGACATCACAAACATCCATGCCCGAGGCAGGATTCGAACCTGCGACCGTAGCGGTCTTGCGGTTCCAGACTGCAGCGCCTTTAACCGCACGGCCACTTCGGCCGGCGATGAACCCTCTGCCAGGCATTTAAATGTGATTTGCAGAGTATCCATGTAGATGCAGATGTAGATTGCGTTATCCGTTGCCTTCAAATTTTTACCGGTTGGTTAAACCCAGTTGGTTAAACCCACCCGCTAGAAATTATTAATACCCTAATAGTAACTCGCAGGGGCCTGTAATTTCGTGCACCACACGAATTTGTTAAACCCGTGCTGCAGCTGTAGGACATGATAAGCGACGGTAATATTCCTACCAGGTCGAGTTTTATCAGTGCCACCGGTAGTAAGGTTGCATTGCATTATGAAACTTTTCTCATAGGATTTTTCACAATTAATAGCGAAAACCGATATCGATAACAGTATGCAATAACAGGAGCAAAAAATGTTCCAATAAACAGGGTTCTCCAAACGAGCCATTTACGAGAGAATTTCTGAGGTGTGGTTACCAACTACCACTGACTTCAGTATAAAGTATTGTTGTAGTTGGTAAAAATGCACTTGCAGTGTAAAATTTTTGATTAAGTTCACTTGTAATTGGCCTCAAATTAAACGTCAACCTACGGGCCGCTCTTGATTCATCACATCGACAGCATTTTTCATTGACCGTGCGGTTCAGGCTACCAGATTATCGTCTCACTCGGCGGCAGATTTCAAGAAATGGTTATGGAAGAGGATAGCTAGAGTTTCTAAGATTGTTTGAGAACCTTCCCTTGCACAACGTTGAGGAATATGGTACGTGGAAGACAAGCCCAGTGGCACATTTTACGGTAGATGTAAGACCACATCTGAAGCAACAATACGGTCCAGATCCACGGGACGAGCTGGGGCTGTAACTACGCCGCAAAGATCCCCTGACCTGAATCCTATGGATTTTTCTGCCTGGGGTGTTCACAAAAGTGAAGTGTACAGACTCCTGTCGATACGATTGAAGAACTGGAGGAGTGAACTGTGCAGTCTTGACGGGATGTAAGAGATGATCCGGAGGTTTGAAAGAGTCCGTAACTGACGGCAGAGTACTATTGTATGTAGATATATGTAAACATTTAACTGATACAAGTCTTTATATCGTCCATGTAACGAGCTGAAGTAATACTGCATTTCTTATAAAGTTAGGTCATGAGTATTCGATTAGATGGCAGCTTAACTGACAACTTTATATTTCAAATACACTGACAGACAAAAAAGTTAAGCATCCAGAAGATATGATCGAATGTCAGTGTGACTTCGTATACGTACACACCATCGGCGGGTATGTAAATGATTAGAGGTGCAATAAATGCCCACCAGACTGCGTAAGTGTTGTTCGTGTCTAGTGTTGTTACCAGACCTCGCAGGGTTATAAGGGGCGTAAACGGCGTCAGATGTTGAGTGAGCACTGTGAACGTCACGGAGATGCCGCGAACTAGTGTGAGACAGGGTTTGAAAGGGACATCGTTAAGGACCTCCATTTTGCCGAATGGTCGAATCGTATGCTACCCAGATCGGAGGGGCATTCGGATGTGACAGGCCCTCCAAGATGGACTGCATGGGAACGTGAGGGCGGGTATACTCGTCGTCAGGGTTCTGATCGACCGACCCTGATCGGCATAGTGCACCAAGTTCATCATAGCCCTCCACATTTGCGCCGCCATCCGAGAACATTCTGTGTCATCCTGCACCATTGGTCAGTGACTAGCAGCAGCTGCACTATGAAATCGTCGTCACACGCATAGGCTACAATTACCTCCTCAACAAAAACGGCTGTGTTTGGAGTTGTGCTGTCGACAGGAAGAATGGACTGCTGTTGAATGGCATCGCGTTGTGTTCAGCGATGAATCCCGGTTGTGCATTACAGTGGATGGCCATCGTCGGGGAATATTGTGATGACCTGGGGAGAGGTCCCATTCTGCCACTGTAATATGGTGAAGGACATTTAATCTTTAGCTAGGACATCCATTTCTCTGTGGCGTATTTTATGGGCCTGTTTTTAGCTGTCTTTTCTTCCGTCGATTGGTCTCCACGTGTAGTCTTTTTTAACTCCTTTTGAGAGGTTCCATGCCCTCTTTTGGATGTCACCGCTCATTTTCATCAATTTTATTAATGTTTTGTGTCATTGCGCCGTGGTAACAGAAGAAATAAGGTTACTGTAATGAGAGTATTTGTACTGAGAGCTCAAAATACTTTTCACTTGATTCCTATGCTTGTTGGGTTACTTCCTCGGATGGCCTGTGCGAGGCGAGCTTCGGAGGACGCGGCACACTGCGTATCCGGTTGCGGGCTGCACTTCTCCGAATACTGAGTGGATCATACATCAATGGGCCTAAGCGCCTGGCGGAACGACTAACGTCAGTCGAGTTTCGCCTGTTGTATGCAGGGCGAAACGACCTGCGAGACGTCTGAGTGTCGCCGCAGTTTATGTGTTTACCGTTCCAGCGCGTCTGGAACGAAGATTCCTGACAACGACTGACTGCATTGTCCTCTTGATTCTGAGAGTACTTGTGGACTGTGCCCTGCTGGGCGCGACTGTCTGGCGCCGGATGATCGGTGTTCTAGGCATGTTGTTTTCGTAGCTGGTCAAACGGCAAGTTCAGTGCCCTCAGTTGAATAGCAGAGGCATGATTGATCAACTTAAGCTGAGGCTAGTTGACGTCATAAAACCGTGATCGAAATTGGAGGGAACGGTCGCTATTACCGCGAATGATGTTCTGAGATAGTGTGGGGGAATTTTATAATCAGAACTGAATGCTTTTTTGCGGTTTTCGAGGAGAGTAGGGAGTAGAAATGTTGGCTTCGCTCTTGCGTTGCGCGGGCAGTGGATTTCGGGATCTTATCTTCCTCGGAGTCGGATGGTCTTGCGACTTGGTCGCACGTTTTCGGAAGAACTTGGAATTCTCGGACAGCCTTCGAGGCCAGGGGCTGATACAGAGTTGCTGCACGGCAGAAGTCGGCGCCTACATCATCAGGACGCTGCCTACCGACGACGTGCTGCAGGTTTCAGCACTGGTACAGTATTTTGCGGCTCCGGCGTTGTAGGACCTTATCAATTTTATACTGAATCCCTCAGCAGCATGCGCGTTCGCTTTGCTGCAAGTCCACCTTGCTTGTTTCTCCCTGTAATCCCATTTGAGCTCTCACTACTAATTGCGATACCGCAATATAGTCGGGAGAGTAATTTTAGGACCTCTAGTCATCTTCAATCTATTGCATCGCAGAGAGTAGGAGCCCCTTGTTCTGGAGCCAACTCTTATTCTCGTAATAGTTCGGTATATCCTATGCTTTAAGCTACTGTTTGTGTCGATAGTCATGTGCCTTTTTGCCGGTCGGTGTGGCCGTGCGGTTCTAGGCGCTTCAGTCTGGAACCGCGTGACCGCTACGGTCGCAGGTTCGAATCATGCCTCGGACATGGATGTGTGTGATGTCCTTAGGTTAGTTTGGTTTAAGTAGTTCTAAGTTCTAGGGGACTGATGACCACAGATGTTAAGTCTCATAGTGCTCAGAGCCATTTTTTTTCGTGTGCCTTTATGTTCTGGTGTATAATAAATCTCATTGTAATATTTAATCCGCATATCATTTCATAAATATATGCAGAATCCCATTTTCCATTGTTTATTATGATAAAGTTCTCTCTTTTTTTTTCTCTGAGTAGATTACGATTTTTACTAAATTATTGTGAGTGTTCACTCCTTATTTTACCAAGTAGCAGGGTCCACCATCATCTCCTTTCGTTACCGTTGCGCGCATAATTAATTAGGCGGTAGGTAAGGAGGTGGTCAAGAGCATGTCTCGTTCTCATGCAAAATTCGTCAGAATTAAAGAGGTCAAACTCTTCCCCTCCCCGGCACCTAGCACTTTTTTCTTAGTGTTCTACGATTCTACCATGGGGGGTCTATGACCCTAGTTGTTTTTGCGCCCTAAAACAAAACAAACAAAGAAACAGCGTAGCTCCTTGCGCCTTGGTGTGGGGGGCCATCGGGGAAGACTTCAGGTCAGAGCTGGTAGTGACAAATGGAGGGAACTGCGACGACACAACGACGCATCACGGACATTCCGCGTCCTCATAACTTACCGCTCATGCGATAGTATCGCTGTGACACGTTTCAGAAGGAGATGGCACCTGCACACAAGACAAGTGTGTCTGTGAACTGTCTGCGTGATGTTGAGGTAATCCTGAGACGGGCAAGATCCCCAGATCAGTCTCTAAGATAACATGCGTGGGTCCAATTCGAACATCAGCTCCATGCCAGAGCAAGTATTCGAGTTATTAGGGACTAGTTACAACATTTGTGGGCCCACTTGGCTCAGGAAAGAATACAACGATTTTATGACATTCTTCCCAGAAGAATGAGTGCATGCGTGCAGGCCAGAAGAAGAACAACGTCATAGTGATAAGTGGGCTGATGCTGCCAGTTTCTTTGTAAATTTGACTTGATTTTATAATCACTGAAGTAGCGTCAAATACCACCCACCCCTGAAGTTTGCCGGCCTCTGGTGGCCGAGCGGTTCTAGGCGCTTCAGTCTGGAACCGCGCGACCGCTACGGCCGCAGGTTCGAATCCTGCCTCGGGCATGGATGTGTGTGATGTCCCTAGGTTAGTTAGGTTTAAGTAGTTCTGGGGGACTGATGACCTGAGATGTTAAGTCCCATACTGCTCAGAGCAATTTGAACCATTTTTGAACCCCTGAAGTTTCATTTTGTTTCCTGATTTCTTTTGGGTGGTTCACTTCTTTGTCAGGCAGCGTACATCTGTACTGCGGTAGTAACTTGCGGCTAGTAGCGGGCATTCGTAGTCACGAGTATGTAGCAAAAGGATTGATTGTGGAGCTATGCTTATAGGAACGTTTTTCTTCTATTATTGTATACTCTCACCTGTTTCAGTTTTCGCTATGAATTATATTACACACTGCATAAACAAACGAGCTATCCAACGGGAGTGTGCATTTTCTGCAGTTGGCTCCCTGCTCCCGATGTCTTCAGCGGCGGAATCGGCGCGATGCTAGTGTTTGCAGATTATGAATCTAGTCACGGCAGGCGCCGCTGTTCGCTTTAGTATTGCAGCCGACTATCAGGCTGTACGCCAATACAGCGCGGCTGTGGCGGCGGCTGCTGCGAGTGATCGAATTAGGGTGGAGAGTGGGAGGGGTAGGGAGGAGGCGGATGGGATGTGGTGGTTAGGGGGGGGAGGAGGGGTCAGAGAGGGGTGGCAGCGGCGCTGGGGCAGGTGACGCCGCCGGCTTCGGTGATTAGGGCGGACGGCGGGGAGGGCGCGTAACGCAGTTAGTGACAAATAGTGGCGCTGACAAGTCGCTCACGCCCCCGCAGGGTGCCGCGCCGCCGCCGCCGCCCTCACTCACCTCATAACGTAATGTGCGCGCCCTGCCCTGCCCCGCGCAGCCACTGCCGGGGCCCTAATTGCATTGCAGCGCCGCGCCGCGGCCGCGGGCGACAAAAGAGGCAAGTGGCGGCGCAGAAACAAACGAGCTACGCGTCACGTGATTGTGGCGGAAGAAGGACGAGGAGGAGGAGGAGGAGAAGTAGCAGAAGAAGGAAACGGCGACAGGCACGCGAGCGAGCGCGGGCGTGTCGCCGACAGAAAGGCGCGAAACAAGAAGAGCTCCTGATGGAATTACCGCGTTCCTTTTACAAATTACGCTCGCTGCCCGCCATTCGCTCGCGTAGTGTCGTCTCGTCTCCTCAGCGGCGACTGAGCATGCGCGCGTGTTGCTGCTTCTGTGTCGCGGCCGAGCCGAGCCGACAACCCCCATCCGCAGCAGAGCGCGGTCGCGCCCTTTCCCACTCGCTACGTATTAATAGACCGGCGGACGTAATGCGATTTAGCGTGCAGCGGGGAAAGGAGCGTCTTGCGAGCGCGGCAGCTCAAATCGTATAGAGCGGCGACTGGAAAAAGGAGGGGAGCTGACCGTGCGCCTGCCGGTTTATGAGCCAGCGGCGCGCTTGCTCCCGGGAGGACTGCAAAGCGTCCCCAGCTAAGCCTCGGCCGTCATTCAGGGCCCGCGCGCCCGCCGCGAGGCCGAATTAACGACTATCGATCTCTCGCGCGTGCGCCCGCCTCTCGCTACTTGTTAACTCGATCCTCCCGCACGCCGCACTAAATCATTACAAACGCGAGCCTGTGGACCTTGTCCGCCAGATGTGACCGCCCCGCGCCAGCGAGTCTCGCCCACACTTTGCCATCGGCACAACGGCTCCGCCGGATTTCCGATTTTTGCTGTAAATTAGTCTGCGAAAACTTTCGTAAAGCCGTAAAGAATTCTTTAGTAATGTGGGAATTCTAGCAATAGTGCTGGTCGAACAAAAGAGCTATGGTGTATTTCGATCATAAACTCTATTACCCCTGACGCGGATATAGGATAAGCTTGTGGGAAGGAATGAAGAAAGATTAGGTTTAACGTCTTGTCGACATCGAGGTCATAGAGACGGAGCAAGGATTGTGTCAAGGATAGGGAAGCAACTGGCCGTGCCCTTTTCAAAGGAATTATTCCGGCATTTGTCTGGAGCGATTTAGGGAAATCACGGGAAACCTACATCTGGATGGCCGGACGCGGATGTGAACTGTTGTCCTCCTGAATGCGAGTCCACTGTCCTAAACACTGCGCAGTCTCACTCGGTTCGCTTCTGGAGTGCGGCAGAGGTGCGGAAGCTGTGCCCCATGGGCCGAGGGTGCTACAGTTTCTTACAGTCTCCTCACATAATAACAATAATAGTAGCACCATAACACAACCACTGGAAATTTTTTTCATACAGGATACCGCAGCAGTGAATTTGTTAAAGGTCAAGTTCATGGTTTCATCTCTACTGCTGCTTAATTAACAAGTATTTACTTCCAGAATGAGATTTTCAATCTGCAGCGGAGTGTGCGCTGATATGAAACTTACTGGCAGATTAAAACTGTGTGCCGGACCGAGACTCGAACTCGGGACCTTTGCCTTTCGCGGGGAAGTGCACAACCACTGAGCTACCCAAGCATGACTCACGCTCTGTCCTCCGCGAAAGGCAAAGCTCCCGAGTTCGAGTCTCGGTCCGGCACACAGTTTTAATCTGCCAGGAAGTTTCATATCAGCGCACACTCCGCTGCAGATTGAAAATCTCCTTCTGGAAACATCCCCCAGGCTGTGGTGGCTAAGCCATGTCTCCGCAATATCCTTTCTTTCAGGAGTGCTAGTTCTGCAAGGTTCGCAGGAGAGCTTCTGTAAAGTTTGGAAGGTAGGAGACGAGATACTGGCAGAAGTAAAGCTGTGAGGACGAGGCGTGAGTCGTGCTTGGGTAGCTCAGTCGGTAGAACGCTTGCCCGCGAAAGGCAAAGGTCACGAGTTCGAGTCTCGGTACGGCACACAGTTTTAATCTGCCAGTAAGTTTCAAGTATTTACTTCATTACAGATTAGCCACTTTCGGGCTTACGGAACATTCTCAAGTGCCTTAGGTACCAACAGCTGGTCGTAGTCTGTCAGCCTACAAGGAGCGGACAAGCTAGTTCCGAAACCGAGGATGTGCGTTTCCAGGTGGCAGGTTTCAAATATATTCACTAAATGTAGTAATAGCCACCGATGGATCTATTATCACTGCGAAAGTGAGCACATGTAGTGTCTACGAGTGTGCCAATAGATACAATGAAGAACATTACTGTGTCGTATGCAGGGCTACGTCCCTGTATATTTTGTCATCACACTCCACGTGCGAGGTACAGCCCCCACCTCACCTTGCAGGCTATTTGCCTGGGGGCGCAAGCAGTGCCGATACGGTGCGTGCAGATCGCAGCAAACAGCCCTAAAGTCGCAGGCACCGATTTGCGTCCGCTCGGTCACGTGTCAACGTGTCACCGCACCTGTAGCCTGCTGCAGAACGGTAGTTGTCACCTCGCTGAGCCCCTTGAGGGCCAACAGCTACGGACCCAGTGCCTCCCTCAGCTGCTGCCCCAGACAGTGCCTTCTCGCCCCTTTCCGTGAGCGCCGCACGGAGGTGGACGTACGTCGACGCTCCCGAGGGCCCCGTTTTGCTGGACCTGCACCTGGACTGCCCGCAACCCACCGCCTCGTCGGTCCGTGTCGCTTAATAATTCAGTGAACTCCCTGCTCCTAGCGACTGCGATGTTCATGGGCTTCGTCCTAGTGAACATCTATTAGGCATCGTCAGGTACCGACATTTCAATTTTAGTCAAGTCGTGTGGACACTCACCCTCAGAACCTGTTCTGTTTTTATTGCAACATGCGTATTTCAGTTTTTTTTATCCGCCATATGCGGGAGGACTGAACAGTTACTGTGCTCAGTAAATGTTCTATTTTAAACATGACGCCTGCACATGTATGTTCCCGCTCTCGGAACTACCATGTCCATTGCTTACAGTCGGGAATATTACGACATTCTGTCGCCCTCGGCCAGGAGAACGGCTATGACCATGTGTGACATTCCAGTCTACTTTTCAGACATATGATTTATGCACTTCCAGTTAACAACGTCCGCCTTATTGCGTCATTCCTATCTCTGCACATTCTTTATCATTGCTAACGATACTAATTCCCGTACCATCCATCCCGTCTCAGGCGTGCCCCAAGGCTCTGCCCTCTCTCCTCTTCTTTGCCTCAACTACACTGCCGATACGCCCAAACCACCCCGCCAGTTCACTTTTTTCAGTATGCTGATGACTTTGCTTTCCTCACGTTCTACCCTACACTCCAGAAGTCCGTCCAAATCCACCTCAGCCAGTTTTCCTCCTGGTGTAACCAATGGCTCCTTAAGTTCAACCCTTCCAAAATCAGGCAGTAATTGTACCACTCGCAGCTTCCGGCACCATGTCTTCTACCTCGCCACCTACAACCGCCCTATCTAATTAAATAACACACTAAATCATCTTGGACTAACACTCGTTCGCCAACTAACATGGAAACCCAGCGTACTTACTGTTCAACAGAAAGCCCATAATATAGTAAATCTGCGAAAACTACTAATTGGCCGAACTTGGTGATTACACCGCTCCACTATCCTCCACACCTACAAAACCTTGATCCGGCTCATCCTGTCATATGTTGCTTGGATATCTGCCCCTAAATTTACCAGTTTCTCCAGTCCCTTGAATGTCATGCACTCCGCCTTCTTTCAACATCCGTTTACAACCCCCCCCCCGCCCCCCCCCCCTCCATCATGTGGATCCCCTTCAATCTCATCAAATCAAAAAATTCCTACCCCTCCTCACCAACATTGAACACCACGTTCACATACTATCCGCTGTCCATAAAATTGATTCCAATACCCATTCCATTGTTTCCCCTCTGTTCACCAATACTGCGAATGCGCTCCATATCCTATACCAACGCAGCTTCATCTGACTTCCTCTCTCAGAAAATGAAATCCGCACCGACATCTGTCCCTCCTAACAACTGTAACTCTTCCCCACCAGTTCCACTCCACATCAGGGCCTCTCCCCTCCCTCTTCCCTCTCCTCTTCTCCACATCTCTACCTACCCTGATACCACGGTCCTGCCCACCACCAAACTCATCCTTCTTTTCCGTCTTTCCACCATCCACCCTGTCACCTACCTTCGTTTCCAGATACCACCCAGCGACTCATAATTGAGCATTCCGTAATGATCAATTTTCAGGGATTATAGAGAAGGGTAAATGTATCAATATGAGGTAAGGAATCCTGGTCGGGAAACGACCGAATCGAAAGTTTTAAGCGAAAATCGTTCTGCTACATCTGACAGAGGATCTGTTCTACTGCAGAAACTTTGCTTTCCATATTCTAGGAGAAAGTAGCATGGGACAAAACAAAAAAAAAGTAAAGTCTACATTCACTGTGAAGTGCACACATTAAGAGCTATGAGCACTTGCTCATTTAACTACTGTGAAACACATCTCTTTTGTTGAACAAGTGCTCATACTTCTTCAAGTATGTAGTTTAGAGCCATGTTTACAAGGTCATTTTTTTCTGCCCGCATCTCGTGGTCGTGCGGTAGCGTTCTCGCTTCCCACGCCCGGGTCCTTAGGTTAGTTAGGTTTAAGTAGTTCTAAGTTCTAGGGGACTCATGACCATAGACGTTAAGTCCCATAGTGCTCAGAGCCATTTGAACCATTTTTGATTTTTTCTTGTTTTGATGCGTCCTACGGCCTCCCAAAATATGGAAAGCAAAGAGCTTACAGTAGAAGAGGTCCATTGTCAGAACCGGGAATCTTTGAAAGGGGGTTTCCAGTTCCGACCTGCGCCTGGTAAACAAGGAAAACCTGCGACGCAACTGCGTGTTTGGAACTAAGTAGTATAAGAACGATTATCGCTTATAGCTTCCGATTCGATCGTTTCTGGACCAGGGTCCCTTACCTCATATTGATACATTTACCCTTCACCACCATCCCTGAAAGCCTGTAATATTGTCACGGAATCACCCTGTATATTTACATCCGTGCCCTTCCCTCGCACGGAATACCAAACCTCTTTTATCCAGCGCAGGTCCTTAGACTTTTTAGTGAATGTGCAGTGCTCCTTTCCAACGAACGTCGTCATTCTTTTAACGTCTTTTCAATATCTTTCTATCTTTACCTATTAGACTGTTTATTTCCTTTCCAAACTTACATGGAGATAACAACATTGTATTTTTGTAAATAGCATCAAATAATCACATTTTATAGATTTTAAAACTGTATTTAATTTCTTCATCTGTGAATCCTCTTGTAACGTCGGTTTTTTTTATAAGGGGTGGTTATAATTTAACTTTTGCTACTTGAGAAGATGCTCATGAAAAACGAATGATATTAGGACAATGAAATTTTGTGGAAATATTTGTGAGGAAAAGCGGAAGGGAAAAAACGAATAAATCACTGAAAGAAACAGATTTTAATTTCCACATGAGAGAGTAATATTTGTTAACTGCGTACCCTGCTGACGTTCCAGGTTACAAACTTTGCTCAATGTGACGACCATATGCATCTGCGACGGCCTAGAACCGCACTAGATGTTCCTCTGCTGCTGCCCGAAGCATCTCAGGTGGGATTTCAGCTACCTTCTCCGCTATGGTCATCTTCACCCTCCACATATGCGTCCACAATTCACAGCTATGCAACAGTAATTTCTTCGGGCTCTCCCAGGAGCAATTCCCAAATCGCCAGTTAGATCGAACTTCTGAATCATGTGATTCTTGAGCTTCTCCCGGCGTATTTGATAGTCAAAATATCCACGGGTGTACTGCCGGTCTACAGTGTCCAACGGGCATAATATTTCGGCGATCATACATGTCGCCATCATCAGGTGAACTGACGGACTGAGCTCCTGTGAACGTGCCGGCACGGAGACCCGTACGCTATGGCTGCTCAGAGGGAACAGGGTTCGGTCGCGGCGGCGGCCGATTTAAATACCCTCCGCCCGCAGCGCGCTCCCTCCGCTGTCCGCGCCCCGCGCCACGGTCGCGCGGTGGAACAGATTGCGACGGCGTCTGAGATGACGTCGGAGTGATGGCTCTGTCCGCCGTGGTCGTCACAACTATACATTTGCTCGATTTACTCTTGATTAACCCAATCGCTGGTTCCCAAGCCTTGCTAAGATTATAGCCACAGTCACGGTTTATGAGGTCGTCATTGGAGCGAATTTCGATGGCCTCTCTAACAACGCTGTCCCAGTATCTCGACGTCTGTACCAGGATCATCGTGCGTTCATACTCCATAGCGTGATTTTCCGACAAACAATGTTCAGCGACCGCCGACTTGCTCGGATACATCAGTCGAGTGTGCCTCTGGTGTTCACGGCATCGACCCTCAACGGTACGCATCGTCTGACCAATATACGACTTGCCACATTGACACGGAATCTGGTACACGCCGGCCTTCCTCAAACCGAGCTCATCTTTGGCGCTCCCCACCAGTGCAAGAGTTTTGTTCGGAGGACAAAACACAGTTCCGACCCGGTGTTTCTTCAAAATGCGGGCGATTTTACTTAAAACTCTAGTACATAGGGCGCGCACTATCTCTGGCGCAGAGAGTCTAGCCCAGGAATTGGAACATCTGAGAACTGTATTTCGAAAAAAATGGGTACTCAGAGTGGCAGATTCAACGTGCTCTCCGCCTAACCACTACAGCACAACCTGTGGAGATGGATGAAATCGCGAGGGAGGAGGTAGGCACTGCGTTTATTCCATATACAGGCGCACTCTCGGGGAAAATCGCCCGCATTTTGAAGAAACACCGGGTCGGAACTGTGTTTTGTCCTCCGAATAAAATTCGTGCACTGGTGGGGAGCGCCAAAGATGAGCTCGGCTTGAGGAAGGCCGGCGTGTACCAGATTCCGTGTCAATGTGGCAAGTCGTATATTGGTCAGACGATGCGTACCGTCGAGGATCGATGCCATGAACACTAGAGGCACACTCGATTGATGTATCCCAGCAAGTCGGCGATCGCTGAACATTGTTTGTCGGAAAATCACGCTATGGAGTATGAACGCACGAGGATCCTGGTACAGACGTCGAGATACTGGGACAGCGTTGTTAGAGAGGCCATCGAAATTCGCTCCAATGACGACCTCATAAACCGTGACTGTGGCTATAATCTTAGCAAGGCTTGAGAACCAGCGATTGGGTTAATCAAGAGAAAATCGATCAAACGTATAGTTGTGACGACCACGGCGGACAGATCCATCACTCCGACGTCATCTCAGACGCCGTCGCAATCTGTTTCACCGCGCGACCGTGGCGCGGGGCGCGGACAGCGGAGGGAGCGCGCTGCGGGCGGAGGGTATTTGAATCGGCCGCCGCCGCGACCGAACCCAGTTCCCTCTGAGCAGCCATAGCGTACGGATCTCCGTGCCGGCACGTTCACAGGAGCTCAGTCCGTCAGTTCACTTGATGATGGTGACATGTATGATCGTCGAAATATTGTGCCCGTTGGACACTGTAGACCGGCAGTACACCCGTGGATATTCTGAATCATGTTTTTCAACCCCGGTGCGGAAAGACGACCTCTCCGTATTCCTTTAAAATGTCGCTGCTTGAGAAGATCAACGGCGCTATTGCTCTAGTTTTGGTAACACAGTATAAGTAAAGCCCTTCTCACCTTGTCCAGACCCATGTTGACTGTCTGCTACTGTAATGTATACTGATGCTTGTTTCAACCACCGCACCAGTACCGGCTCCTAACTGCAAATCATGACACTAACGTTACCGACAAGGCCAATCCTTCAGCGCGCAGTGTAAACATCATTCCTATAAAGCTGGGTACCCATACTGTAAATAGTTTTCAAGTAGTGAAAGTTTAATTGTAATCACCCTGTTTTGTAAAAATTTATGGCTGAGTAGCGCGATATTGTAACACTGGCAGTCCATTACCCGCCCATATGTGGTGAGGGGGATGAAATTAGAATAAAGGGAAAAAAAGACATAGTGTCCGTACCTATAGCATTTACGAAAAGCCTGTATGGCCTGAATTAAGGAATTGTGCGAAACGTAATAAAGTAAATACTTGTTACTTAAGCAACAGCCATCTGTCAGAAAAAGTTGTCGAAAACAAAGATAAACTAATTTATGTGGGGATTACGACTTCAGTCTGACCGAATGCTGCATCAGAATACATCAGACATCAGAAATTACGGAGCAGAAGAAAGTGTGATTCATTGGCATTGCCTTAGTGATAGTAGAATTTATGAGAAACAACTTGAATAATTTGCCAGGTAGGAGGAATTGAAAATCGAGCTACAGCTTAAACAAATGGTGTCACAATGGTATTCTTCATGCTGAGAACAGTGCCAAAAGGTTTTAGAGTGCAGCTGAAAACCATTGGAGTTGTTAACATATCCGTCTGTCAGCAGCAAAAAGCCACTTGACTGAGATGTGCACGAATTATCCACCGAGACATCATGCAATTCTAGAGGCTTCGTAAGTGTCTTACAAGTAATCAAACTCGAAATTGTGTTCGCTCTTGTAATAATAGTAGCAATAAAATATATAAAACTATATAATGTTTGAATTATAATAATCATTACAGTAGGTTTGTATCAGTGTAAAGTATATCGCTTTAACGTCACTTCTAATATATTACAATTTCCGGAAGCACAGCTTTCGGAAAGCGTTCGTCTGGACACTTAAGAGGTGCATGTCCCACGCAACTGTTTTGACAGAATATAGCAGCAACAGATTGTCATAACTTTGACAACATCAAAATTTGGGCGATATAAAGCAAGTACGTTCACCGTGTGAATGGGCGCCTTTAACGGCAGGAATGTTCTCCACAGGCGATCAGGACAAACCCCGTTCACATGAGCAAAAAACTGCGTTAAACATTTCTTATACAGTCCATTCCATTTTTGAGACGTCGGTTTCATGTTACTTACTTTTTCGAAATTTGGAAATTGATGTACACACCGCCTGATAAAAAAGTGAAGCACCCAGAAGACATAATCGTATTATGTCAGTGTAACGTCATACATGCACACTCATCAGTGTGTATGTAAATCAGTCGCGCTACAATTCTCTGCAGCAGATAGTATGGGCAGCAGAGTCCGTTGGTGTTGTTGGTGTTTTACCAGGCCTGGTAGGTTATATAACGGTATTGAACAGCGTGAAATGGTGAGTGATCGCTGTGAAGGGCGCGGATATAGCGTACTCTCATGTGACACAGCGTTGTCAGCACCTGGCAGAGTCTGAAAGGATCTTCGTTGTGGATCTCCATTTGGACGGGTCGTCAAATCGTGCAATATCCAGATTTGCGGCGCATTCCGATTTGGCAGTACCTCTGCACTGGTCCGAATGAGAGCGTCAGGGCAGGCGTACTCGTTTTCAAGGTTCCGGTCGACCACGTCCACCTCCTACAACGGAGAACCGCTGCATCGTGCATCGAGGACATTTTAAAACCGTCACATCTGTGTCTACCAGACGAGAACAACTAAGGGACTCTCTGCAACATTCCGTATCATCCCACACCATGGGCCAGGGAGTGCAGTAGCCACACTGGTGAATTAGTGTCCCACGCGAAGGCTGATAACACCACGACACAAATAGCTGCATTTGGAGAGGTGCCGAGACCGGGAAACATGGACTGCTGATGAATGGTGATATATTGTATTGAGCGATGAATTCTCCTTTGCGCTACCCTCGATGACCATCGTTGGCAATTATGGTGGCGATATGGGGATAGGTCCCATTCTTCCAACGTCATCATGGTGTGGGGAGCCATCGGGTATGCTTTCAGGTTATGGCTGGTAGTAATTGAGGGACCTCTCACAGCTCCGACATCCTGCATCCACACGCAGTCTGCAGTTAATGGTCCGGTGATTAGCATTGTTGTTTTGTAAATCCTGCGATAACAGGTTCGGTTCTGGGCCGGGTAAGGGCCTCCCACCATTTTTGAACAGGATAGTTCTTGTCCACACAAATCACATATCTCTATAAACTGTCTGCGTGATAATGAGATACTCCTGTGTCCAGAAAGATCCCCAGAGCCGTCCCCAGTAGAACGTGTGGGACCATTTCAGACGTCAACTCCATGCCAGTGTCAGTATCTGCTATATCGGGGACCACTTACAACAGTTGCAGGCTAGCTTGCCTCAGGAGAGGATATGATGTTTGTACGACAGGCTTTCCAGCCGAATGAGTGCATGCATCCAAACCAAGCCAGAGGGGTGCAACGTGACACTGAGAAGTGGGCACGTACTGTCAAATTCTTTGTAAATTTGACTCAATTTTTTAATCGCTGCAATAGCATCACACACCCTCTCAATCCGTTAAGTTTCATTTCGTTTTCTCCTCGCCTTCAGATGCTTCACTTTTTGTCAAGCACTGTATATAAAAATGTACACACTTTTACTATGCTTCATTTAGTTGGGAGTGCCTGTCGAATACGATACAGTAAAACCGTGTACATTGTGCTCAAGTGGAGACTCACATGTACCATGACCCCACGATTAAACTGCAGGGTGGGGGCACATAAGACCACCCTGCTGTTAGAGCTCCTGGTGATCCCTCGACTGCACCATTTCGAGCTACAGATACGCTGGCGGAAAGCCAAGTCCTGACCCTGTAGAGGAGACATAGGACGTGCAGTTGATAGCAGGATAGAGGCCCGGTAGCGAGTTGGGAAAAAAAGGGGTCTTGACACACAGTGGCAATCTGAATGGGAAAATGCTAAGATGGATAGACGGGTTTACATGCACATGGCGCTGTTACGTGGGTTAACACTTTCCTTGAAAGGTATACAGAATAAATAGAAGAACGGACGGAAAATGCGTGTGTGGTGCAGAAGCGTCACCAGAGGACCAGTTTACAAGTGTCGGTCTGAACTCAGAGACGACGTGAAAGACCTGCTCAGAAGTACCAATGATTACAATTTTCTACGCGGTGAGGAATTGTGTATGGTGCTAGATAGGCTGGCAGATCAGTTCTCCCAAAGGAAACTCGCGATGTAATCACAAAAAAGACGTGATGGTAGGCAAAAGGCACCGTAATATTTTGTTGATTTATTTATGTCCTGTGTATTGTAGGACTCTTTATGTGGTATTTATAGCTTTAAGCGGTTGATCGTCACACAATAGAATAACTTTGACGCCATGTACATGCTGATCGAACATAAGCCACATGTAAATAGAATTTCAAAAAAATGTGTGTGAAAGCTTATGGGACTTAACTGCTAAGGTCATCAGTCCCTAAGCTTACACACTACTTAACCTAAATTATCCTAAGGGCAAACACACACACCCATGCCCGAGGGAGGACTCGAACCTCCGCCGCGATCAGCCGCACAGTCTAAGTAGAATTTCGTGGGTGGCACGTTCGCACCTTTGAGTCACCACACTGTCGCCTGATGTGGTGGATGGGGCAGAGGGCCCCAGACGTAGCAACAACACTTGAGGGACGCTGCTACGCTGGTTGCTGAGAACTGTCTGTTGCTACCACTGACACTGGAATGACCCATTCTTGCTGTAAGTTAGCTTCATATTGGTGCTGGGATTATATTAGGGTTATTTATATTTTGATTTTCAGTTACCTTATCTATTCTTTTGCACATGTATATTTTTGATTGAAAATGTTGTTTTAAATTTTTATACAACATACACCACCTGGTATAGCATCTAAAGTCTAGACGGTGTGTCAGTGCTTTAGAATACGTCAATAAATAAGAAATTACTATGGGATCGTATAAAGAAGTAAACCAGTTACCAACCCAAAATGTGCCGGTTACAGGCGCTGCAGTCTGGAACCGCAAGACCGCTACGGTCGCAGGTTCGAATCCTGCCTCGGGCATGGATGTTTGTGATGTCCTTAGGTTAGTTAGGTTTAACTAGTTCTAAGTTCTAGGGGACTAATGACCTCAGCAGTTGAGTCCCATAGTGCTCAGAGCCATTTTTGAACCAAAATGTGCGTTAAGCACCACAAAGCTTGATACTTTAATGGACTCATGTTCAGGTTCAGTTGTTAAGTATGATGAAGAAAAACAGAAACATAGGAAAGAAAAATACGAGAGTGTGCTGGAAAGTAATATGACCAGATTTGAAAACCCTTAAAGTTTTTTAAATGAAACAAACTTATTAAAATTCGTCATGTCTACACATTTAGCTGTCAACAAGTCACTCTGGCGTTGAACACATTTCTCCCAACGAGAGACCAGTTTGTTGATACAGTCACAGTAGAATGGGTGGCTGACTAGCGGGATAAGAATATCGTGTAGTGAAAAGTGGGAATTATATCAAAATGTTAGAAGCAGTCACAATCTAGCTACAACAGCCCATTACAAACAGTATATTAAGATATTTAAAAATGTTATTATGAAGGGTAAAAGTGTGTGGTACGCAAAAAAATAGCTAATTCTCAAGATAAAATTAAAACCATGTGGTCAGTCATGAAGGAAGTGTCTGGTCAGCAGCACCAGGTTGCAGATGTAGAATCAGGGAGCATTAGAAATGTTTCACTTATTGACAAGTCGGATATATGTATAGTATTTAATGATCACTTTCTGAATATAGTAGGTGGCCTAATAGAAGCTTAGTTCGTACAGGGAATCATATATCTCTCTTAGAAAATAGCTTTCTGAGACTGTTATCTGAAATACTCCTCCATGATAATGAAGGGGGAGATTGAGTCAATAATTAAATCAGTAAGGTCTCTCGCGAATATGATGGGGTATCTAGCAGAATACTAAAGTACTGTTCTGAGTACACTGATAATCCGAAACATTGTGACCACTGTGTACTGCGACGGATTATGTGCGCGGTAACAAAAGTGTATAAGCAGAGCAGACACGGACGGGAGATCACGCTAGCAAAGATACGGGCTGCCAATGGGGAAATCCAATGAGATAAAGAGTCTTTGACAAAGGGCAGATTATTATTATGCAGGACTTATGAACGAATATCTCCAAAACGGCGAAGCTGATCGATTTTCACGTGCTTCTTTCGTATCATCTACGGAAAGGGGTAGAAGGACCGTAAAATTACCACTAGGCGCTAAATGTATGGACGACCACGTCTTTTCATATAAAGTGTGATTCGGAGGCTTGTCTGGTCTGTAAAATAGGATAGATAGTGGTCTGTGGCACCTCTGCCGAAAGAACACAACGCTGGTGCACGCACAAGTGCTTCGGAGCACACCGTTGTGTGTGTGTGTGTGTGTGTGTGTGTGTGTGTGTGTGTGTGTGTGTGAAATCTTATGGGACTTAACTCCGAAGGTCATCAGTCCCTAAGCTTACACACTACCTAACCTAAATTATCATATGGACAAACACACACACCCATGCCCGAGGGAGAACTTGAACCTCCGCCGGGACCAGCCGAGCACACCGTTCATGGTAAATTGTCACGACTGCAGTGGACACAGGAAAATCGGGATTCGACCGTCGATCAGTGGAACATGTCGGCTCTTCTGGTGCATCAGATTTTTGCTACACTAGGCCGATGGTCGTCTCCACAAACGCCGTCATCGAAGTGAATGGTGACTCGAAACGTGCAGCATGCCACAGATGCCGGCTGGTGGGAACGTTATTATATTGTGGGAAGCATTCTCCTGCGCTTGCATGGGACCTGTGGTAGTAATCGAAGACACGCTGACAGCTGCGAACCACCTGCATCCCTTCGTGCTTGATGTCTTCCCCGACGGCCACATCATCTTACAGAAGTATGTCTATGTCTCGGAGCCAGAACGGTGCTACAGTGGCTTGAGAAGCATTATAATGAACTGTCTAAAGATAGAGAAAGAGGTAGTGTAGGCAATTTTAGACCTACTTCTATGCCATCGGCTTTTGCTAAAGTTGTTGAAGAGGCTTTATGTACAACGGTAATTGTTGTTCGTTTCAAATCACATAATTTGCTGTCAAATGTACACTGTGGTTTTAGAACAACTGAAAATGCTGTGTTCACTGTTCTGCGTGAGACTCTGGACGGATTACGTATGAGCTTCAAGAGTTTTGTCATAAGAAATTCGAAGGCGTTACTTTTCATCACGCCCTCGTACAAATTGCACAGTCTGTGTACCAATAATTCGTGATGTCTCAGCACTATTTGCAGTTGTTGAAAGGCAGCCGTTTTGAAGGGAGCCCCTTTCGTAAGTCACAGACCCGCGCTCTGCCTAAGTCACTTGTCAATTCACAGATGTTCAATTTAGTCACTAGTCGCCTCTGTCCGCGAAAGCAGCACGTCTTTGCCAGACGGGAAAAGAGAAAGGGTCTTTTAGTCCAAGGCTACAGCTTTGACTGGGTCCTGACAATCAGTGCGCTATGTGCGTCGTGTCGCGAAAGGTGCCATGCGCCGACGCCACACTGCAACACACGGCCGTCGGGTTGGTTGCCAGCTCAGCCCCTGCGACGTCCTTCCGGTTCCGCCATTTGCAGTGCGGCCTGCAGAGGGACTTGGCGTACACCGCACCAAAGCACACAGGGCGCCTAAATTAGCAAGAGAGATCGCTCCTGCCACGAAACTTCTGCTGCATCCGCCATTGTCACGTGCAGCCAATCAGGTGGAATGTACCTCCGCCGTACGGGTATTTAGGATCACGCCCGCACCGATCACGGCCGTTAAGAGGCAGCCAGCCAAGAGAAGGAGTCTGCTCGGATCCAGTGCCGCCTCGACCGCAAGCCGTCTTCGCCGCCAAGGGACCTCGGCAACGTGCTCTCGGTCCTGTTGGTATTCTCCCAGGCTCATTTGGCAAGACTATAGAAACTATGAACTCGTACAGATCATAGCTTACGTGTTAGTCTGTTCCAATGTGCTCCGTTCAAGGATAGCGACGACTTAAATATTTTGTAGTCAAACTAGCGGAGAACGAGCTGTGACTGTAGAAGCTTTCAATCTGTTGCTTCCTCAGCCAGCACTTGTATTCCAAGTACTTGCGTTTAGTTGTGAACTTATCTTGCTGTTAGGAACTAGTTACAATGTTTTTATTACTTGTTATGAGGATCATCGAAGACAATTTGTGTTGAACGCATGTGTTCTTAACTACACATGTTCATGTGTTTCTGGTGTAAGTGTTCCAAGTCCAGGATACCTCAATGTGTACATAATTCGGATGGTTCCCTCAGGCAGTATGAAACAAACAAAAACTCGTTGCCGTCGTGTCTGTCGACATGGGCAGCACGCCGTAGCTGAACTGTCTGATATGGGTGAATTCAACCAGCAACTTTCAGTGGAATGTTGAGACCACAGACAGAAGAGAGCGTTGGTTTCCATTCACGTGATTGAAAATTGCCAGCGGCCATTTTGAACACAACCTGTGATGGTCAGTTGTCTCGTTACTGGTCAGAATCCACATAACCAGTGTATGCCATAGTGTTGTTCTTTAGCGTGTGCTACCAAAAGTATCGTACAAGAATCGGTGTGGACACTTTTGAAAATACGATATCTCGTAAACTACTCGCACTAGGATCGTGCAACGAAAACCCCTGACATTCTAATTTACCCTACTTTTAATTTGTTAATGTCAATAGGCATTGTTCCATTTAAAAACGTGTGTGTTTGCACAAAAGTACACTTTCCAAATATTATTACAATCTGTTCATTGGCTAACAGTGCGAGCGTCTATGAAATCCGCACATTAACAGCACTTTCGATTTCCGCAATATTTGCGGTGCAAATTTTAGGTGATTCACCCTGTATAGGTTGACAGCTAAATGTGTAGACATGAAGAATGTTACTAAAGTTTGTTTCATTTAAAAAACTTTAAGGGTTTTCAAATCTTGTCATATTACTTTGTAGCACACTCTAGTATTTTTCTTTCCTATGTTTCTGTTTTCTTCATCATCCTTAACAACTGAACCTGAACATGAGTCCATTAAAGTATCAAGCATTGTAGTGCTTAAAGCAGCTTTTTGGTTGGTAACTGGTTTGCTTCTTTATATGATTCCATAGTAATGGATATTAAAAAGTTTCCGTTCCAGGATGTTGCTGCAAAGTATATGCGATGAAGTGCGACTCCGATGTGGGTATGAAAGCACAGACACGTATTCAGGTGATTAGTGTGACATTCGTTTTTTTCCGACGTGCGTGCGGTAAACGTGGAAACGTGAACCATGGGGACGTTATTACCAAATGCGTCCAAACAGGACCAACGTGCTGCCGAAGGACAAACACCGGCAGACATCCATCGGAGAATAAGGAATTTTCATAGGGCAACATGTCCACCGTTGTGGAATTGTGCACCAAGGGGTGACGCTGCTTCACGATAACGTACGTCCCCGTATTGCAAATATCGCAACGCTTAAGTCTCAAGTGGGAGGCACTCGTGCACCCGCCCTATAGTCTAATCATTACCCATCAGATTAGCACGACTTCGGTTCATAAAAAAGGCTTTTAAGGTTCGTCAATTGCTGTCGATCGAGGATGTGCAGCAGGAGCTACAAACTCCTTCACGCAGCAGGAAACTGTTTAATCAAACGTGTATCTTCAATCTGGTGCGACTTTGGGCTGATTGCCTCAGTGCTCACGACGATTTTGTCTGGTTGGCATGCCGATTCTGGACTTTGCGGCCTTCGAACGGAAACCTTTTGATCATCCCTTATATTTGTTAAATAAGAGCAGCCTAATCATGGAGACGTTGTAAGATGTAGAATTCATAAATGGAAGGCGATGTCACATAACTAATCGTTGATTCAAATTCAAAACCAAAGTCGAATCTTATTGCAATGTGATTCTTTACAAGAAAAAAAAAGGAAGACATGTACAAACAACCAGACAAATGCTACGTTCTCAGAGTACGGACTCAGAGACATGAAACTAACACTTCATACTATATCGAGAAGTGACTCAGCTTCAAATTACGCAGTCAACACCACACAACAGCCAGAAAGAGAATGACTGTCGGTTTGTGGCGACACCCAGCAAACGCAAGATAAAAATGCGAAGTTCTTTTTACTCAGTCCAAACTCTCTTTTGAGGGGTGACAGCAAGCTTATAGCCAATGTGGCGATAGTAAGTGGGCTTCGGAGCATGGACACAGAGGGGAATGCGGAAAGAAATTTCCCTGGCATGGCATATGCACAAACAAAAACAATTTCTAAGGTTTGTACCGAGCTGTTACTATTGGTTGACGAAGGATACAGCGTGCTTAGGAGAGTCAATACACTGGATTGGTCGAACGGAACATACCGTTGAGAAGGTGCTAAATTTCTGAACAGATATTTGCTACACCTTAAGTCGGCAGTTGGGGGCGAAGGCACCGTTTCGGCCGCATGTCACAGGTTAACTTCTGGAAAACACAACCTCACAACTTCAGAATGCGCCGAGCAGGCCTGGGGAACAAGCCCAGAATTTCCAACCAACTTGAGCGGAGCCTCTATGCTGCAGCCTTACAGTAGACACGGGATGTCTCGGAGTCCGCAACTCCGCATCAGAACCTTTCAGTCCCCCCCCCCCCCCCCCCGCCAGTCAGTATATCCCATCCACTTTGCATGTGAGACAAAATGTAACTGAAATGAACTGATACAGGATCGAGAAGTGATCTCTCCCAATCATGTTATATTAGACATCGTCAGGTGCGTATCGTTCATTAAACTCCTCTCCACCTCTAGCTAGCTAATGGCTCCACGCTCTGGTACGCTACCTCTTACTATCGTTGACGTGTACGTTTACTAAACTGAAAAACTCGACTAGCAAACTAATAAACAACTTTGAATTCCTCGCCCGCTCTCAGAAACACAGATGCGAACTCTTTCAGTGCTTTCCGTACTGGCAGATCAAGGCGCTGTTCACTGAAGACCGGCCACTCTGGTCTCGCTACGTTCAGCACTCTCGAAACGTCAGCACCGCCCCACAAGACCACGACTCACTTCCTACACTCACGAAGGCTGCCCACAGAGTCCTCGATTTTGCGAGTTGCAGGCAACTCCCTGAAACTGCTTTAACATTCTTGCCCGTTAGCAGAGCTATTCGCAAATTTGTTTCCAAAAGCCGTTGGAAGACAGTTGCAGTCATGGAACAGTCGCTACCACTTAAGCAAGATGTTCCAAGTACCACAACGTTTACAGAAAAAGTCAAACAAAACTGTTTTTCAATATATTGTTTTATTCTTCTTCAAATTTACATAGAGTTGCATTTATAGAGCAGACTTTTTCTTTATCTACAACAAGGCGTGCAGAAGCAGCGAGTGCAGCCCGGTTCAGCCTTGTGACAAAGACAGAGTGGTGAAGCAAAATTTAAGATAGATTTCGTAGATTCTGACTGCCCGTGACATTGCGAATCAGGGTGCTCAGATTATTAGTTCAAACGTCGATCAGATTAATTTTTCCCACTCCATCAGGCTGACTGGTACAGCAGCCGTATAAATATTATTTGGAAAAAAAGTCTTGGTTCCAATAATTATCGCATTGATGGCGTGTTTCGCTTTTTAAAGCGCTTTTTAAAGAACCAGTGTTCTTGAAACAGAGAAGAAAGGAAAAAATAAATAGCCAGAGATATGGTCTTATCATGCATAGTTTGAAATAAAAATATCAAAGGAACGTCTGCGAACCATTAGAAAGAAAACTTAGGTTTGGTGTTACGCTGTGAAATAAGCATGCGTCAAGATCGCGTTAAACAGGGTGTGTACCTGTGCAATGAATATGAAGTAATAACAAAATCTTTAAAGAACGAGGAAGAAGTACAACACTCCTCCCGAACTGGCTATGAAGGCCCAACGGTACCGACCGACCGCCGTGTCATCCTGGATGCGGATATGGAGGGGCATGTGGTCAGCACACCGCTCTCCCGGCCGTATGCCAGTTTCCGAGACCGGAGCCGCTACTTCTCAATCAAGTATCTCCTCAGTATGCCTCACAAGGGCTGAGTGCACCCCGCTTGCCAACAGCGCTCGCCAGACCAAATGGTCACCCATCCAAGTGCTAGCCCAGCCCGAGGGCGCCTAACTTCGGTGATCTGTTGGGAACCGGTGTTAGCACTACGGCAAGGCCGTTGGCCAAGAAGTACAATAGCAGAGGCAAATTTAAAAATGCCTACCTAACCGTCGATACACATATAACGGTAGGTACTACTATGCAGCGATAGGACCACCCGTACAGAACTGCAGACCTATGCCCTCATTTAAACACAGTATAGTAAAAATTGACACAGTTGGAGCAGGGAAACAATTAAGAATTGGACTAAGCGCTCAGTGGAGCTTAGCGACGGAACCTCACACAGATGGCATCACAGCCGTGGGAGCGTCACACGATGTGAAGTCTTACAGTCAAAGTACACCTGCAGGTTTTTAAATATAATTAGTTGAATATTAATTGTAAAGATAAAATCACTTTTAGGGCTTGCATAGAAATAAGTGAAAGCCTATAAAAACACAAAATATGTAAAAACGTGTAAGAAGGAGACAGGCCGAAATAGTAATTAAAACACGTTAAAATGGATGCTGCCATGGCAGTACCAGTAAAGCATACAAATATACATGGTTGTAACTGAAATAGCTAAAACCAACACTAAGAATTCGTGAACAGGAGTAGTGATCATAATGCCTCAACATACAAATAATTATGTACAAGAGACAGCATTTAAAATTTCCTATGGCAACCGGAGACAACCGTTTGCCTGCCTAAACTGAGAACTATCATCTCGTGTGGGCAGAGTAATTTTCCGGACATCAGATTGATTATTGCTACTAATTTACAAGATCATGAAATTCTATAAAGGTTGCTGAGCCGTTACTTTACATTTCAAGCCACGGATGCTATGAGTCTTAGGGATATCGGACCGTCCTGCCCTTCGGGAGATTGCTGCCATTTCAGTCTCCCCAATTTCTGAGCTGAGACACCAAACTATCGCTGGCCGGAACAACAACACCCTAGTTAAGTTGGCCGCGGGGTCCTCTTTCTGCTGGTGGACGTCTACTATTTGACGGCGTCCGCACTCGTGAGCCCAGTCGATCAGAGTTCTTAGTAACAGTTTCTTCGTGAAAGCACTGTAGCGCGGATGTTGTCGCCATTTTCATGACTGTGTGTATGCTTCCTGTACCTGGTAGCTGCCATGGACCTTACAGCTCGTATTGGTAGTAGCTTCGCTGAGTATACGGTCCGTGATTATTTCGGTCACTATTGCTTAGTGATGCTTACGCCTGCATTTCGGTCGACAGGCGTGGTGAAGTGATCCACGCTTCCGCAATAAGTAAATTTGTACAATGAGCCAATTTCTGCTGCATCTGCATGCCCTTCAGTCAACTCATCTCTCTTCACCATTAATTATTTCTAACGAACCCCTAACCCTCAGTTTGCACTCTCTCTCTCTCTCTCTCTCTCTCTCTCTCTCTCTCTCTCTCTCTCTCTCTCTCTCTCGCAGCAAGACGTAGTTCGTGTCAGGTTGTTGTTTTATATCACGTGTTGAGTAACCGCTATTAGGCTGTAACAGACTACCTCGCATTCCTTGTGTTTATGATCAATATATTCCAATTTTTACCGGGTCTTTACGTCTTCCGGTGCGTAGTACTCTCCTGTTGTCTCATATCAAAGGTTTTATTTAGCTGTCAGAAACGCATGCTGGAAGAAATGGAGTTCTGTGCCACAGTGCTCGAGGTAACAGCAGAGTGACAGGCGAGACAAGTGTTCCAGCTAATTGCGAATCGGGGGCAAACAGTTTAATTAATCTCAGAGTCGTTCCTTTTATCATTTTACTACCACCCAATCACGCCAGAGTAAGCAGCATCCACGCATGTGTTTGAGTCAGTTCTGCAAACATTTTTTTCAGTCCGATATTTGTACTTAAAAATGGTTTTGGAAGCATTCAACAGCTCCTTGAGGTGATAAACATGGTAGTCAACGCAATTTCTGGATAATATAATGGAACTAAAACAGTCATTACGTCACAAATCAGGAAGGAGGAGTGAGGAATCAATTCGATGTTTTTCTCTGTCGAATGATCAGTTATTCGACGTGCTTTGCGGTGATCCAGAATGATGCTACTTTTTCGGTTGTTTTTCTAATTTCGTCAATGATTGTGCCAAACTAACTGTTGTGTACTATTCAGTAGTTCCCATCCTTCTATCCTCTAAAGCAGGTATACTCAACCTGTCGATCACGATCGACCGGTATATCGTGATGGCTTTATGAGTCGATCTTTCAAAACTTATCTCCGAACTTCGTTCAGATCAGCTGTTTGTGCAAATTATCAACTTGTTGAAAATGAGTGTTTCGCACGGTATTTGTAGGCGGTATAACTGGCAACACCGTGTCCATCTCTTTCGTCTTCATCTGCATTCCACCGCCTTTAACGCCTGCGCCCAGCGACAGTCTTTACTCCTGCATGTCTTGGTAAAAATGACAGCAGATAAACACAGGAAAACATGCCAGTATGGAGACGTGCTACTGAACACCGAAGTTCGACGGCTGAATTGAGATATGGTTCTAAATACATTTAGAAAATTTCTGTTTGCGATAAAATCTTTCGTGTCTGAAAGAGAGGAAGATTACTCAAACTGTTTGATTTTAGCTGGTTGGTGGATCTGGCATTTGAAACTAGTTAAACAAATAACTTCAAGGGAACGACCAACCGTCGTAACTTTTATTTCTTCTATAAAGTGTTTCAGGCAAAAATTTGATCTTCTGAAAGCACAATTACAGAAATTAAATGTGTAACACTTTCCTCGAACACAGTCAGAACTTTCGGAATTTTTTTCACATGTGTAATACCTTGAAAATTCTGTTGTAAGCCTTCAACTTTTGACGAAATTACATTTTTTCGTAATTAAAGTGGTTAATTTTAGTTACGGTGTCGACTTGTGCTTAAACCTTTATGAATATTTAACTCAGTATATCTCTAAATGAACAAAATTGCATGTTGTAGATCTCAAGCCGAAGAACGCTGAGCGCCTCTGCTCTAAAGCAAAATCAACGACATGTCCAGTGTAACCAGAAAAACAAGCAGTCATATTCTTGAAAGATTTTCGCGAACGAACCACTTTTATTGTATTGATTCGTGACAAACAGTCCAATGCTGTTTACTTTCCGGCTTGTGAAATATACCCAACATTCATCTCCTGTCCCGATGTTGTATACGTATTTTGCTTGTCTTCAGCAGAATGTTTTCACTCCTTCCTTTTATGCCATGCGCCATTGCTGGGGCTTTGGTGAAGGAAGGACGACCAGTATGAATTTGTTCAAACCAAACGTAAATCGTCTTTTCTACCGGTGATTCATTACCAAAAGTTGAATGGATGGATTCAGGGCATTATTGCTAGATTAGGCTTTTACGAATATAACAAAATATCATCCAAGTAAATCATACAGTGTAGGCTTCCATGGCCAGCATTTACTTCCATTAAAACTTCCTGGCTAAGAGGCCAAAGTCGATATACAGGATGGTCAGAAAGAGGGTGGAAAGTCTCTAAGTGTGTTGCAGGGCAGGATATGCTGAGAAATAACCGTAAGAAAAAACTCGATACGTTGCGCTGTTTACGAGTTAATTAATACTAAAGTTAGCCAATCAAGCCGATGCGCGCGCAAATTCAAGCTGCCCGCCAGAGAGAGGGTCACCAAAAGTTTGCTTCGACTGGTTTTCTAAAACTGAACAAGACAGCGATGCGAAAATTGGACATGGGGCGGTAGTAAGGATAGAACCCGAACCAAAGGCTCAGCAGCCTCTTCGCTATGAGAACAACTAACATTAATTGTATCTGGCGGGCCGCTTGAATTTTCGCGCGCAGCGGCCTTATTGGCTAACTTCAGTGCTATGGCGGGACGTACAGAAATTTTTTCTTAACTATTATTTCTGAGAACAGCTTACCCTGCAACTGTCAGACCGTTTCTGACCACCCTGTAAGAAACTATCCCGCGACGTTTCGTCTCTGACTGCAAGAGACCTCTTCGGAGGTACAACAGCAACTGCATCTAGGCTTCGGGGGCCTCCACATTATTGAGCTGCTTAGGGAGAACCGCCGTTCGTCACACGATGCTTGTTTTGACATTATCTCTGACTGGCGCCATCGTTTTCGATTGAAAATAATCGACTGTCATTCCTCTGGCGTACTTATCTTCCTTTTTATTGAAATCATTATAGTATTTTTGAATCTCTGTGCCCTCTCTATAATGCACTCATAACAATGCTTTGTCTGTGCTAAAACGCTCTTTTCACTAAATTTTATTTCTTGATTTCCAATTCGGGATTACGTTCTGCTACGGCCGAATTGTCAGTATATCCCACATGGCAGTTCATTTTGTATTTGGCTACGTGGGTGTTAACAATTATTTCTGTGGCCGCGATATATATTAGGTAGAATTTTATACAACCAGGTATCGCTGGTTGATTCCGTACATGTTTTGCTGTGCTTAAGCATTCTTTTATCTTCTTGAGGGATCTGTAAATAGTTTCAAAGCCATACGTGGCTAACACTTTCCCGTTGCGATCCGTCATTTTGTTAATGGGGGTGAGGAAAACTTTTTCAGGTGGTGATTGTTATTCCTCGGTAGTCCTGGCTTTCTCTCTTGTTAGACGAACTACTCGACCCAGCATTTTACTCGAGTAACCATTTTTCTTGAAAGCCGGCCGTAAGTTGGTTGGGTCGATTTGGGGAAGGAGACAAAACAGCGAGGTTATTGGTCTCATCGGATTAGGGAAGGATGGAAAAGGAGCTCTGCCGTGCTCTTTCAAAGGAATCATCTCGGCATTTGCCTGAAGAGATTTACGAAATCACGGAAAACCTAAATCAGGATGGCCGGACGCGGGAGTCAACCGTCGTCCTCTCGAATGCGAGTCCAGTGTGCTAACCACCGCGCCACCTCGCTCGGTCCGACCGTAAGTGATTCAAATCACCACAAAAATGCTCGAAAATTTTATTAACTCTGTCCACCAAGTTTTCAATGACATCTCCTTTCCGGATCAGCAAGTATAGCTTTCCTGTACCCCATGTTATTGTTGTGGTCTTCAGTCCAGAGACTAATTTGATGTAGCTCTCCATGCTACTCTATCCTGTGCAAGCTCCTTCATCTACCAGTACCTACTGCAACCTACACTCTTCTGAATCTGTTTAGTGTATTCATCTCTTGGTCTCCCTCTACGATTTTACCCTCCACGCTGCCCTCCAATACTAAACTGCTGATCCCTTGATGCCTCAGAATATGCTCTACCAACGGATCCCTTGTTCTAGTCAAGTTGTGCCACAAATTTCTCTTCCCTCCAATTCTATTCAATACCTCCTCATTAGTTATGTGATCTACCCATCTAATCTTCAGCATTCTTCTGTAGCACCACATTTCGAAAGCTTCTATTCTCTTCTTGTCCAAACTATTTATCGTCCACGCTTCACTTCCATACATGGCTACACTCCATACAAATACTTTCAGAAACGACTTCCTGACACTTAAATCTATACTCGAGGTTAACAAATTTCTCTACTTCAGAAACGCTTTCCTTGCCATTGCCAGTCTACATTTTATATCCTCTCTGCCTCGACCATCATCAGTTATTTTGCTCCCAAAATAGCAAAACTCATTTACTACTTTAAGCGTCTCATTTACTAATCTAATTCCCGCAGCATCACCCGATTTAATTCGACTACATTCCATTATCCTCGTAATGCTTTTGTTGATGTTCATCTTATATCCTCCTTTCAAGACACTGTCCATTCCGTTCAGCTGCTCTTCCAGGTCCTTTGCTGTCTCTGACAGAATTAAAATGTCATCGGCGAATTTTTCTTTTGTTTCCTTTACTGCTTCCTCAATATACAGCTTGAATAACATCGGGGATAGGCTACAACCCTGTCTCACTCCCTTCCCAACCACTGCTTCACTTTCATGCCCCTCTATTCTTATAACTGCCCTTTGCTTTCTGTACAAATTGTAAATAGCCCTTCGCTCCTTGTATTTTACCCCTGCCACCTTCAGAATTTGAAAGAGATTATTCCAGTCAACGTTGTCAAAAGCTTTCTGTAAGTCTACAGATGCTAGAAACGTAGGTTTGCCTTTCCTTTATCTATTTTCTAAGATACGTCGTAGAGTCAGTATTGACTCGCGTGTTCCAACATTTCTACGAAATCCAAACTGATCTTCCCCGAGGTCGGCTTGTACAAGATTTTCCATTCGTTTGTAAAGAATTCGTGTTAGTATTTTGCAGCCGTGGCTTATTAAACTGATTATCGGTAATTTTCACATCTGTCAACACCTGCTTTCCTTGGGATTGGAGTTATTATATTCTTCTCGAAGTCTGAGGGTATTTCGCCTGTCTCATACATCTTGCTCACTGTATGGTAGAGTTTTGTTAGGCCGGGCTCTCCTAAGGCTGTCAGTAGTTCTAATGGAACTGTACCCCATATAGCCCAAAAACCGGTCCATTCATTTGATCACAGATAGAAATATAACAACCCCTTGCTTTACATTCCTTTTTCTATGCCGTAATGAAATACTCTCCGAAGAGGCAATTCATTGAAAGTTTCGTTATTCCAATTGTATCGAGTAAGTGATTTCGTGTAACACATTAAATTTCACAAAATTTATTATTTAATTTATTTACTTGTGTGTCATGTTTTAGGTAGGCATTGTTGTTTTTCACTATTTTGTATGATGTGATGTATATCTTACGTAAAAATGTTTTATATTGTGTACGGCAGTTTGGGCGTAAAATGCGAAAGGTTTTGTGTATGGTTATTCATAATAACTTTGAACTTTTAATGTTAATTTTGTAAATTTGTACTCTACTTTTGCTGACTTCATTGTTAAGGACATATAAATAGGGGGTGCAAAAGGCTCAGAAAAAGGTCAGTTGGAAACCACTGAGTCGCACATCAGTGTATTAATCTAATTGTTGTACTACGGTTTTGTGATTATGTAGCTTGTTATGTGGAGTAGGCTCCCACCAAGAAGAAGTGGTGCAGCTTGTCATCAATAAACCACTATAAAACAACTTTGTTTGCAGATGAAATGGACCGGGACGACAACTTCAGCAGCAGCGGCAGGAAGCAGATTACTCCGAGTTACACTGAACGAAGATATGTATAAGCAGTGAACTAAACTTTACGTCACTGCAGAACAAATGACTAAAGTGTAATGTCTGGTAAATGTTCTAGCAGTAAACATATGTATTTGTCTCAAAGTTATCTTTGAGGGTGGAGGCCAGAGTGATCAATAAGATACCCCCATGACCGCACGTTCTTGGTGTCTTTGGAAGACAAGTATAACAACAAACTTCTCAAATTCTCTGTTTAATCAAATAATCTTTCTTATGTTCTACTTTTTCCGCAATTCCAGTCTCTTCCCACAATGCCAAAAAAAAAGAAGAAATTTCGTTACAAGACACATCCAGAAAGTTAAGTTCCTCTTTGCTATCTTTCTCCGGCGTAAATTTTCTGTTGATAATATTAAGATCTACCAAGAAGACATTCAACTCCTCTTCGGCGTATGTCCATACTACAAAGGTATTTTCCACATATCAGTACTATTTAACTGATCTTTTATTGGCTGGCTGCAGCGTTATTCGGAAATCTCCATAAATAAATTGCCAACAGCTGGACTAAAAGGGCTGTCCATGGCCAACCCGTCAGTTTGTTCGTAAAATTCATTGCTATACTGGAAATAGATTTTAATGGAACAAGGTGTAAATAAGGCTACTATATCAGTCGGAAAAATATGTCCTGTACATGAAATATCACAGGAATCACAGAAAACATGTCAAATAAGACCAGCACATCAGAACTGACAAGCCAATGACCATGTCTTTTAGTTTTTCAATATAATCCGCTGCTTTTAATATATCTGTCATTTCAACCAACGTACGACTGCAGCAATGATGCAAGACATTTCGCCACCTAAGGGTGGGAGACTACCTCAGACATTATGCAGTCATTAATGCCATAGCCGGCCGAAGTGGCCGTGCGGTTAAAGGTGCTGCAGTCTGGAACCGCAAGACCGCTACGGTCGCAGGTTCGAATCCTGCCTCGGGCATGGATGTTTGTGATGTCCTTAGGTTAGTTAGGTTTAACTAGTTCTAAGTTCTAGGGGACTAATGACCTCAGCAGTTGAGTCACATAGTGCTCAGAGCCATTTGAACCATTTTTTAATTAATGCCATACCGACTGTCGAAGCTCTATAAATAACGAAATTACTTGTAGAAGACATCATAATGTGAAACATTCCCTTAGAAAAAATAAGAATGACTGTGCTGGTAAACCTCTTACGTTATTTGATTTTCAAACAGCTGAGCAAAACTGAACGTACTCAGACATTTCTCTCTTTACTTATTCTGATCATCACTAAACTGACACACAATATTTTTAAAGCAACGCAGTCTGACTTTCAATAATCCCTACAAAAGAATGGCCCTGACTAACAATAACCTATACCTTTCATGAATCACTTACCTCACAAAAATCTTCGTTACTCGAACTACTGCAATACAGCGAGCGCCAATACTGCCAGCTAAATAAATGATTCTAACTACTGAAGGCACTCACTACTGATAGGCATAGTTAGCAAATGAAAGATTTTGATAGAGAACAAACAATGTATTTACCTTAATAATGTTCAAAAGTCATCATATATATATCAGTTCATGATATCCAGTGTTACAAATTTCCTTTTTCTGACGGGCACACGTCCATATCGTCCGCTCTCAAACCTCTGGCATATCTGTCCCCACATCCACCACTGCTAGCGGCTAACCTCCAACTGCGCAACGCTACGCGCTGTTCCCATCCAACTGCCTAACACTACACAAGCGAATATTCCAATAATGAGTCCAACCAGCCACATACTGTACACAGCACAGTCAGTGATTTTTATACAGAGTGCTACGTGGCGTTGTCAACATGAAAACCTAAACAGCCTACTTACAAATGAAGCAGAGAATATCCTGTGTGATGATCTCTAATCGTGGAAAAGCTCCCAATCGACACTAGTGTCATAGGTAATTTCACGTTGCGACATCATCCACACGATGAGAACTCCTTACCATCCACAGACGTATGGTCTCAGAGCACACTTAAATAAGACGTTGGCAGGGATTCTTTCGATGTACATTCATGTAGAACAGAGAGATTGGGATAAAACACTGCCCGTCATGACTTTCGCATACAACACAGCCAAGCAAGACACTACAGGCTTGATGCTATTCTTTCTGCTCCACGGTCGCGAGGCCAAAACAATAGTGGATACACTGTTCCCGATTAAACCGGACGATAGGATGACTACGAGGAAAACCTCGTCACCAGGAACGAAGAAGCAAGACAGCCGGCTCGCATAAGGATCCTGGACGCCCAGAAGAAAGACCGGGAGCGGTGTGACGCCACGCATCTGCCATTGAGACACAGACCGGGAGACTTGGTTCGCATGTTTACGTCTGTGCGGAAACTAAGACTATCGGAAAGGTTACTAAAGTGCTGCTTTCAATCGCATCGTATTCTTCGTCGGAAGTCGGACGTCACGTACGAAATCATCATGACCCTTCATCAAGGAGACAAAAGCGCAGAGAAATCGTCCTCTGTGTGGAGCCCTGCCAGAGGAAGGATCGTCGATGGGACGTCCAAGTAAACTGAACACCCAGACGACGATCGCGAAGCTTCGACGGGAGGGCTATCTCTGATGCTCATCGTTGTGAGTAGTATACAAAAACACGACCAGCATGCGAAGATACGGCACCGCCGCCATACAGAGAACCGCTAATAAAATCTAGATCCGAGGTGTTGTAGTCGGCTCCAATGAGAACTTCTGAAATAATTTGTCGTTGTTTCTTGTAGAGAGGGAGCAGTGTGCGAACTGTGGCTCATGCAGCATGGCGTAGTGGCTAGCGTCACTGGCTTGCGTACTGCGAGTCGCCAGTTTAAATCTGACCTCCATAAATTATTTGTAATTCCTAATTATTTCTGGAAGGATCTTGAAATATTCGTATATTCTGGAATATTCTGTCTGTGTGAATATCAACTTTCTGGAATATTTGATGTTTTTCTACATAACTGCGATCTCCGTCCAGGAGTTCTGTTCTGTTCTGGCTGCCCGTTGGTGTTCGTAATGTACTTGCTTTCAGTGCTATTTGTTGTATTTCACTGACGAGCTTGCCTTAAGATTTCAACATGAGTGCGGTTACGCCGTGACAGTGCAAAATAAAAACGATTGAGTAGCTCTTTGATGTGAAAAAGAAGGCACAAGATGATCAAAATAACAAAAAGGCAATCTCAGTAGAAATCCTTGGATAATATATACGAAATACTGATTTTAATTGGCGAAAGGAGTAAATGAGGCAGGCAAAATGAAATACATAGGTTTAGAAATGAGTTTGAAAAAGTGCAAAATGACTAAGCAGGTATGACTAGAGGACAAATGAGAAGCTGTAGAACTGGTGGGAAGATAAGTAGCGCCTATAGGAGAATGAAAGTGACCTTTGTAGAAACGAGAAGAGGCAGTATGATTAGCAAGAGCTCAGACGGCTATTCGTAGAAGTCGTTGTGTAGAATAGCTATACACGGGAAATCAACTTCATTTCGATCGAAAGAGGAATTAATTGCTGACAGGTGTGAATACGTCTGAACTATCTGTGTCCTAAGACAGAGTTACAAAATACTGATAAGAATTATTTGCATAAGAGTGGGAAAACTGGTAGAAACCAACCAAGGGGAAGTTCAGTTTGGGTTCCGAAGAAATGTAGGAACACACTTGGCAATACTGATCCTACGATTTGTCATAGAAAACTGGTACCGGCGCGTGCTGAAAAGTAATGCCTCCGAATCTTTTACATAAAAACTCTTAAAGCATTTTAAATAAAACAAGCTTTATTAACATTGTACATCTTTATTCTTCATGTCAACATACTTATTTCTCAACATAGTCTCCTGGTGATGAACATGTTTCTCCCAGCGAGGGACCAAATTGTTGGTAGAGTCATTGTAGGATGTTCGACATTGTTGACGATGTCACAACCTCACCTCTGCTTCTACCACTTCGTCAGTATCAAAATGAAGTCCTGGAAGGTGTTCTTTAAGTTCTGGAAACAGATGAAAATCGTATGGGGCCAAGTCGGAACTCTATGGAGAATGATCGATGACAGTGAACCCAAGATGTCCCATCGATGCTGATGTCGCAGAGCTTGTGTATGGTCTGCCATTGTCATGCTGAAGGAGAGAGTGCCCCTTTGTGTGGACGAACTCTTCGAATTCGTGCTTTCAGTTTTTTTGGGAAATACAGCACACTGTTTCTCACTCACCGACTTAGTTACGTTACACACGACTCTGTTGCTCGCTACGATTCGGAGCGCTCTAGCGGCAGAGGGTTGCAATTTCCATTAGTGAAGTGGGAAAGCCCTCCGAATAATAAGCATTACATGTGATACCTCAGCCGATATTGAGAACAGAACAAAACATTCGAAGGCATTGTTTCAGCACGTCCTCGTAAAAGAAGAGAACTCAGAGCTCGCACAGAAAGATATTTTTCCCGCGCCCTGTTCGAGAGTTGAAAGGCAGAGAAATAGCTTCAAGGTGATTCGATGACTCTTTGCCAGGCACTTATTTGTCAGCTGCAGAGCAGCAGTCATGTGGATGTAGATGTGGATGTAGGCAGGTTGAAGAAAGACAAATCTAAGTTTATAGCACGTTTAGATTTCCATAAAACTTTTGTCCGTATTAACTGGTGAACTCTCTTTGAAGTATTGAATGTAATATGGATAGAACAGAGGGAGAGAAATGTTATTTATAGCTTGAATAGAAACCAGGCCGGGTTATAAAAGCTGAAGGATGTGAAAAGAAAGCCATAATTGAGATGGGCGTGAGACGGGGTTGTAGCCCATCCCGAATGTTATTCAGTCTGTACATAGAGCAAGATGCGGCAGATATTAAGGAGAAATTTCGAAAGATGATTTAAGTTCAGCGAGAAGACAAAAAAAGGCTATGAGGGTTGCCGATGACACTGTAATCCTGTCAGAGGTGGCTAATAACTAGAAAGAGCCGTTGAACGGAATGAATAGAAGCTGTAAAGAGATTATGAGATTAACATCAACAAAAGTAAAATAAGTTAACGGAATATTGTCGAATAAAATCAGGCAATTCTGCCGGAATTAAATTAGGGAATAAGACATCAAAAGTAGTAGATGAGTTTCGCTATTTGGACAGTAAAATAACTTATGATGAACGAAGAAAACAGATTCTACAAACCAGACTGATAATGGCAAGAAAAGCATCGATGAAAAAATTCAAGCGTTAGGAAATGTTTTTTGAAGGTATTTGTCTGGAGTGTAGTCTTGTATGTACGTAAAATGTTGACGATAAGCTGTTCAGATAGGAAGACAAAAATGGAATACCTCATAATGTCGTGTCGAATCTCCTTTTGCTCGGCGTAGTGCTGTAACTCGACGTGGCATGGACTGAACAAGTCGTCGGAAGTCTTCTGCAGAAATACTGACCCATTCTGTCTCTATTGCCATTTTTAATAGCGAAAGTGTTGCCGATGTAGGATTTTGTGCGCGAACGGACCTCTCAATTAAGTCCCATAAATGTTCGATGGGGTTCATGTCGAGCGCTTTGGATGGCCAAATCATTCGTTCGAATTGTCCATAATGTTCTTCAAACCAATCGCGAACAATTGTGGCCCGGTGACATTGCATATTATCAGCCATAAAAATTCCATGGTTTATTTTGAAACACGAAGTCCATGAATGGCCGCAAATGCCGAAAACAACCATTTTCGGTCAATGATCTCTTCGGTTGGACCAGAGGACCCAGTAATTCCACGTAAACACAGCCCACACCATTATGGAGCCACCACCAGCTTGCGCAGTGCCTTGTTGACAACTTGTGTCCATGGCTTCGCGCAGTCCGCATCATACTCGAGCAATCGTCTCTTACCAACTGGAATCGAGACACATACAGTTATCTAGGAATGGTGGTTGGAGGTAGATGCATTGGACATTCCATTTCGGAATTCGTTAGGAAATTAAATATACCGCGATCCACAGTGTCAAGAGTGTGCCGAGATACCAAAGCTGAGGTGTTACCTCTCACCAGGGACAACGCAGTGGCCGATGGCCTTTACGTAACGACCGAGAGCAGCGGCAAATTGCGCACAGTTATCAGTGCTATCAGACAAGCACCACTGCCCGAAATAACCGCAGAAATCAATGTGGGACGTACGACGAATGTATCAGTTAGGACAGTGTGGCGAAATTTGGCGTTAATGGGCTATGGCAGCAGACGAGCAACGCGAGTGCCTTTGCTAACAGCACATCGCCTGCAGCGCCTCTCATCAGTTTTGAATATATCACGTGGACACTAGACGACTGCAAAACCGTGACCTGGTCAGATGTGTCCCGTTTTCAGTTGGTAAGGGCTGAGTTTGGCGCAAACCCCATGAAGCCATGGATCCAAGTTGTCAACAAGGCACTGTAGAAGCCGGTAGTGGCTCCATAATGATGTGCACTAACTTTGCATAGAACTGACTGCGTCCTCTGGTCCAACTGAACCAGTCATTGACTGGAAATGGTTGTGTTCGGCTACTTGGAGACAATTTGCAGCCACTCATGGACCTCATGTTCCTAATCAACGATGGATTTTTTTTGTGAATGACAATGCGTCGTGGCACCGGGTCATAATTGTTCGCAACTGGCTTGAAGAACATTCTGGACAATTCGAACGAATGGTTTGCCCACGCAGATAGCCCGACATGAGTCCCATCGAAAATTTATGGGAGATGATCGACAGGTAAGTTCGTGCAGAAAATCCTGCATCGCAGCATGGCTTAGTATTGCTGTAGGGGATTTCCAACGACTTGTTGAGTCCATCCCACGTCGAGTTTCTGCACTACGCCAGGCAATAGAAGATCGGACACTATATTAGGAGGTATCCTCCGACTTCTGCAACTTCAGTGTGTTAGCATGATGTTGTGTACATCGTTCCGCCTTATCAGCGCGTACACAACTTTCCCACGAGAGCGCGCCCCGCTAAGCACAACAGCGCAGGCGCAGCGCTCGTCCGTCTCCGCACCACGAGATGGCGCTGTCTTAGAGACGGACCAAATTCTGCTTCCGCCGATCCGCGTATTAATATGTAACGCAGCCAATGAGATTGCTGCTAACGTAGAACCTTTTCTCCTCGCGGATCACACTCGCACAGTGATACATGAACGCGCGAGGTAATTATAACAGGTGTACAGACCTCCGATTAGTCAGTCTGCATCAGTCTGTACCAGTCTGCATTAGTCTGTACCAGCCTGTACGAGTTCTACATTTGTCTGTACCAGTCTATAGTCAAGTTTCAGTCTGCGCCTAATAAGATTACCATATTCCTGTACATAGACACTTTTGTCAAGTATCAGAGATATATGTGAGAATAAGATTAACGCACCAATACCAAAGGAAATTCAGATTGTCAATTGTAAATATCATCCAGAACCAAGTTAAGTAATTTTTATGCTTGTTATTATTTTAATAAATGTGTGTGAAAATTAATCAAGTTCTGTTTAAAGTTGGTCACCGTCAATCCGCTATTCTAAGCGTGCAAGTGGCATTTCTATCGTCTGACCTAACGGCAGAAGATAAACACGCCACGATAAGGCCACGAGACATATTACTGACACTCGCCTACTTTGTTAGATCGACAAGTCAAATAATCTGATGGTGTGTGTACTGAAGGTCTTACAGTATGCATACCACACATGAAGAACTGCATCAAACTAGTCTTCGCACTGAGGAACACAAACAACAACATTTTAACCCTTTCAGGGGCAAAATAAAAAAAAAATTAATTTTTAATTTTTCCTTCTTTTTATTGTATTAATTTTCATACAGTGAGACAGAAAAATGTAAAAATTAAATGAAATATACATAAACTGAACACAAACAGGGTGGTTTCAAATGGAACCACTGCCCGCTAAATGTCATCACTTTTGATGATACAGTAAAAAGTAATTCCTTTCTGCAGATAAGCATAAGGCTACCTGACAGTGACTACATGTCCATCTGCTTCTGTGGGGTTCTTTCTTTGTGCTGCAGTGCACAAAGCGCCTTGAGGTTTCATGTTTTGGCGGATGTTTTGATTCGGATATTCGTTTCTCATGGGGAACAACAGCTCTGAATTTTTTTGCAGATGGTTCTGACGGTGTACTGGGATATTTGAAGACATTACTGCCTACCAGGCCTGTGGCAACACGTCTTCGAAAATCCTTTAGCACTTGCTTCGCTGTTGGATTACATAATCTAAACAGAATAAATGCATTTCCAATATATACCAAAATAATCTTAGCCACCACTTTTGTGATTTCCTGTCTATTGCATAAAAACTGCTCATCATATCTACCTTATCGACACATCCCATATTTGCATTATATGATTTCACTATTTTTGGGCAAGGTACCTTTGTGATTTTTCCATCCTTTTCTTTATGGCTGACTTCTTCAACACATACAGGCGAATCAATTGTAGACAGCAACATTACTACACATTTGTCTTTCCATTTGATGCAGGCAATGCCATCAGAACGAACTGACCAGTCAAACTCTCCTCTTTGCAACACTTTGTCTGTTTTTAGCGTAGGAAATCCTTTTCTTTGTGATCTAATTGTTCCACAGGCAAAAAATCTGTCATACTCTAGCTAGTGTAAAAGTGAGACACCGGTAAAAAAATTGTCAAAGTATATGTTGTATCTCTTTCCTTCCAAGCCTTTACACATAACTCTCACAATTCTCTCTCCTAAGGATTTTTCCACTATGCCTTCAACTTTTCCAGTACATATCTGAAAATCACAAATATATCCAAGCTTATCAGCTCTGACCCAGGTTTTGTATCCCCTCTTGATTGGCCTTTGAGGCATATATTGTTTGAATGCGATTCGTCCTTTCAAAAAAAAAAAAAAAAAGGTTCAAATGGCTCTGAGCACTATGGGACCCAACATCTGAGGTCATCAGTCCCCTAGACTTAGAACTATTTAAACCTAACTAACCTAAGTATATCACACACATCCATGCATCCATGCCCGAGGCAGAATTCGAACCTGCGACCGTAGCGGCAGCGCGGTTCCGGACTGAAGCGCCTAGAACCACTCGGCCACAACGGACGGCCGTCCTTTCAACTTCACCATGCATTCATCTCTAGCTTGCTCCTTAGTAGGTGCATAGAATTCTTTGAAGTTTATCAGTATCTGATTAGTGGACGGATTTTATATAATTTGTTATAATTTCTGCTTTCCCTTGAAGGCATAAAAGCGTTGTCATTGATGTGGATATGTGTCAAAATCCAGCTCAACCATTTTACCGACATTAGTGAGGAAATGTACTCATCTCGAAGTTCCTTATGGAATGACAAGCAATCACGATAATAACAAGGTTTCTTGATTCCCATTAGAATGTTTATAGCCAAAAATACGTTCAGTTCTGCTTTAGAAAGAGGCCTGAATTTGCCACCTTTCTGTGTACAGGTTAGACTGGAAAACTGTGTGTTCTAACGTAGTGTCACAAAACAGACACAGAAAAGATCTACTGGTTGCATACCTTCACTGTCATTTTTAAGTTTTCCTCGTGAATCAGCTTCCTCTGAATAATTGGCGGCAAAGTTCATTGCACTGGCGTCCTTTCTCTATGAAAAATTCGCTATGAAAGACAGTGGCAAATAGTCATTATTACTGAAACTATTATCACTGTCATTGTCAAAATGGTCCTCACTCTCACTTTCCAAAATAATTTGAGATAAAAAAGGTGTTTTCATTCGCAGATCCTGATCACTGTCTTCAGCTAGCACACCACTTCACTGTCACTGCTAGTGTCAATCTGTGAGTAGGGATCTGAAGGAATATCTGCGAAAAGGCACTCCAGAATTTCCTCATCCTTTAGTCTGTGAGAATACATTATGTGAAACTGGAAAAAAAAATTCGTGACACCTACTAATGCTGCCGTTACAAGAGCAGTGGTTTCAAATGGAACCACCACAACATTCACGGAAATAAAAGCATTATTTTGGTTACTATTGTAGTACATATAGTATTAATGTAAACAGAACAGTATTCTGCATTTAATACATGCATAAAAGTTACCTAATACAGAAGAATACAGTCACAATTTGAGAACAAAGACGTTCGCGCATAGCGTACAAAAATTGCTATCCAACTCGCCTTACTACTTGCTAATTTTTACAGATTTTGAAGCGGTTCCAGTGACAGCTGCTAGAGGGCAGCACCAAGTGGCTGTTGAATGGTGTCCCCAAATGTAGCCACTTCCCTTTTCCCACAAAATGAGAAAATTGTAGGTGCTTTCAAACGGAACCACTTCCCCTGAAAGGGTTAACAAACATCTGTACTTGAAGCGGACATTTTGCCACGACACAACCTGCAGCAGATGCTCGACATGCGAGTTGGTCGTCCGTACTCTGTGTTAACTAACAGTTAAACTTACGGAGAATCTTACTCCGTGAGAGACGGGCCTAACAGTGCAGCAGTTGGCGTGACCTCTAGTTAGAGGCAGGCGGCGGCCCCCCCACCAGCGTGTGGTGCGGGTTGCGTGGCTGCCAGGGGGGGCCCGCCTTGCGCTGTGCCGCGCCGTGTAGCGTGGCGATGCGACGCGCCGGTCCGACCACACCGGCCTGGGCCTTTGTCCCGCCAACGCCACTTTGATTCGCCATGCATGCACGCCCGTCTCGCCGGCTGTCGATTAAAAATACAATATGTGGACGCGCGGACGAGTACATTATACGCGCTGCGGCTGCGGTAATGGTTCCGCTCCATCTAACGCCTAATCTGTTTCGATGGCGGACAGCCGACCGTTCGGCCCTGTGACGGGCGGATGCGCCACGCCAGTGCGCAGAGAGACGCGGCGCATCTATGTCCCGCCTCAGATAATTCCAAAATATACTCGTCCGCTCGCCGGTGCGCACCTGCTGAAACAGCTCCGGTGGCAGGGGAGGTCATTATTTACAATGGAGCTGGCACGAGTGTTGCGCGGGATGTAAATAATGCGCAGTGATGGGCTGTATTGGGTCACATTTTCAAACACATTTCCTGACAAAGAGAGGCAAGCATAAAAATAGAAGGAAACGAAACCAGACTTGAGGCAGGTTGAAAGTGTACGTGATTATACACTGAAGAGCCAAAGAAACTGGTATACCTGCCTAATATCGTGTAGGGCCCAAGCGAGCGCGCAGAAGTGCAGCAACAAGACGTGGCATGGACTCGACTAATGTCTGAAGCAGTGCTGGAGGGAATTGACACCATGGATCCTGCAGGGTTGTCCATAAATCCGTAAGAGTGCGAGGGGGTGGAGATTTCTTCTGAACAGCACGTTGCAAGGCATCCCAGATATGCTCAATAATGTTCATATCTGGGAGTCTGATGACCAGCAGAATCGTTTAAGGGGGGTAGGACGTTAAACGGGCCGACTTGGTGCAGGAGAAGCACCACAGGACATTTTAATTTACAGTGCCTATTCTTTTACAAATAAATTCATAAAACTTTGCCAGTATGGGCAGGAAGGATTCAGAATTCACACTCATACCAGCGGAAGTTCAAAAATATAACAAAATAAATTTTTTTACATGTGAATTTTCATCATTTTTTCACTTACTATTGGCCGCATTTGTTGCTATAGGTACACTTTCCTTCATAAGTAAGAGAGACTGTTCGATAAATTTTGCACAGCATACTAACCATACTTACAGGTGTCTGAAACTCTAGAATCTATTTAATTTATGATAAAATGAATGAGCTGTTACGGTTTATGCTTTATGTCTAGAAAAAAGTAGTTAATTATCTCTATTTTTACCATAGTTTTTAATAGATTTGGAAAATTCTAGAGTTTCATACACCTGTAAGTATGGTTTGTATGCTGTGCAAAATTCATCAAAGAATCTCTCTTACTTGTGAAGAAAAATGTACCTATAGCAACAAATGCAGCCAGTAGTAAGTGAAAAAATGATGAAATTTAACATGTAAAAAAAATTATTTTGTTATGTTTTTGAACTTCCACTGCTATGAGTGTGAATCCTGAATCCTTCCTGGTCATGCTGACAAAGTTTTACGAAATTAATTTGTAAAAGTATAGGCACTGGAAATTAAAATCTCCTGTGGTGCCTCTCCTGCTCGAAGTCGTCCCGTTTGACGTCCTGCCCCCCTTAACCTCACAAGAGTGTTCCTGGAGCCACTCTGTAGCATTTCTGGACGTGTGGGGTGTCGCATTATCCTGCTGGAATTTTGCAAGTCCGTCGCAATGCACAATGGACATGAATGGATGCAGGTGATCAGATGGAATGCTTACGTACGTGTCACCTGCCAGAGTCGTATATAGACGTATCAGGGGTCCCATATCAGTCCAACTGCACACGTTGCACATCATTACAGCCTCCACCAGCTGCTGACATGCAGGGTCCATGTCTCCACATCCGTACTCGTCAATCCGCTCGATACAATTTGAAACGAGACTCGTCCGACCAGGCAACATGTTTCCAGTCATCAACAGCCCAATGTCGGTGTTGACAGGCCCAGACGAGGCGTAAATCTTAGTGTCGTGCAATCATGGTGGGTACACGAGTGGGCTTTCGCCTCCGAAAGCCCATATCGATGATGTTTTGTTGAATGGTTCGCACGCTGACACTTCTTGATGGGCCAGGATTGAAATCTGCAGCAATTTGCGGAAGGGTTGCACTTCTGTCACATTGAACTATTCTCTTCAGTCGTCGTTGGACCCGTTCTTGCAGGATCTTTTCCCTACCGCAGCGATGTCGGAGATTTGATGTTTTACCGTATTCCTGATATTCACGGTACACACGTGAAATGGTCGTACGGGAAAATCCCCATTTCATCGCAACCTCGGAGATTCTGTGTCCCATCGCTCGTGCAACGGTTAGTCGATTATAACACCACGTCAAACACACTTAAATCTTGATAAACTGCCATTGTAGCAGCAGTAACCGAACTGACAACTGCACCAGACACTTGTTGTCTTATATAGGCGTTGCCGATCGCAGCGCCGTATTCTGCCTGTTTATATATCTCTCTATTTGAATACGCGTGCCGATACCAGTTTCTTTGTCGCTGCATTGTATTACAGACAGCGATTACAGAATCGAGCTAAGCTTAGAAATAACTTGGCAGTATAACCCTTCTTATCAGTATAACGTAGTACCCCTTCTGGCCTAGATGCAAACAGAGTGTAATAAAGCCATTGTATCGCATCCTCAGCCATGCTCGCCAACAAATTTTGTAACTGGTCCCTGATATCATGGGATGGAGCTGGTGCCACTTGTATTCTGACAGAGGCGGAACTGGGAATCTTGCTGGCCGCTGGAGTATCTCAGCATCTCACAGACCGTCCATAGAGACCCGTGCCATACGTGGTCGACCAATTTACTATTGGAAAATTGCACCGCGACATTGTCGTATAAGAGGTAACACGTGAGGACGAAGGATAAAAGTAACATACAGTTGTGCTGTCGGAGTTCCCACAGTGACTACTGGCTGTGACCTGAATTCGTACCCGATGGCTCCCCACACCGTGACGCCACGTCTAACCCCGCCGTGCCTCTCCAAAATTCTGGAAGAATGTGACCTCTCCGACGACGATATACGGAAGTTTGAGTCGGGCTGTGTGTTGTGCACGGATAGTCAAAGTGGTTAAGGCGATCGCCCGCGTGAAACGGGCAATCCGGGTTCGAGTCCCGGGGCGGCATAAGTTTTCATTGTCATCATTCACTTATACAGCGGATGGTTGTTCGCATTCGCAATTGCAAATACAATCCATGTCTATTTAGTTTCTGTGTCGTGATAATTCAGAAGAAAAACTACCTCGTACCTGTGTACAGCACAGATTCTTTCTGTTTCATCTGTGGTGACTTAACTCTGAAGTCGAATATACGGAAACTTAATCTGCTTGTGAAGAAGTTCTACGAACTTGGATTTCGGTTAAAGATTGGCGACGAAGTTAATAATGGGCCCCGCATATATGGACTCCACTCCTGAAAAATATCGAAACGATCACAGTACTGTGTGCAGACCGCACTGTGCACTCTGTTGTTTTTCTATGACAAAAATACACTCCTGGAAATGGAAAAAAGAACACATTGACACCGGTGTGTCAGACCCACCATACTTGCTCCGCACACTGCGAGAGGGCTGTACAAGCAATGATCACACGCACGGCACAGCGGACACAGCAGGAACCGCGGTGTTGGCCGTCGAATGGCGCTAGCTGCGCAGCATTTGTGCACCGCCGCCGTCAGTGTCAGCCAGTTTGTCGTGGCATACGGAGCTCCATCGCAGTCTTTAACACTGGTAGCATGCCGCGACAGCGTGGCCGTGAACCGTATGTGCAGTTGACGGTCTTTGAGCGAGGGCGTATAGTGGGCATGCGGGAGGCCGGGTGGACGTACCGCCGAATTGCTCAACACGTGGGGCGTGAGGTCTCCACAGTACATCGATGTTGTCGCCAGTGGTCGGCGGAAGGTGCACGTGCCCGTCGACCTGGGACCGGACCGCAGCGACGCACGGATGCACGCCAAGACCGTAGGATCCTACGCAGTGCCGTAGGGGACCGCACCGCCACTTCCCAGCAAATTAGGGACACTGTTGCTCCTGGGGTATCGGCGAGGACCATTCGCAACCGTCTCCATGAAGCTGGGCTACGGTCCCGCACACCGTTAGGCCGTCTTCCGGTCACGCCCCAACATCGTGCAGCCCGCCTCCAGTGGTGTCGCGACAGGCGTGAATGGAGGGACGAATGGAGACGTGTCGTCTTCAGCGATGAGAGTCGCTTCTGCCTTGGTGCCAATGATGGTCGTATGCGTGTTTGGCGCCGTGCAGGTGAGCGCCACAATCAGGACTGCATACGACCGAGGCACACAGGGCCAACACCCGGCATCATGGTGTGGGGAGCGATCTCCTACACTGGCCGTACACCACTGGTGATCGTCGAGGGGACACTGAATAGTGCACGGTACATCCAAACCGTCATCGAACCCATCGTTCTACCATTCCTAGACCGGCAAGGGAACTTGCTGTTCCAACAGGACAATGCACGTCCGCATGTATCCCGTGCCACCCAACGTGCTCTAGAAGGTGTAAGTCAACTACCCTGGCCAGCAAGATCTCCGGATCTGTCCCCCATTGAGCATGTTTGGGACTGGATGAAGCGTCGTCTCACGCGGTCTGCACGTCCAGCACGAACGCTGGTCCAACTGAGGCGCCAGGTGGAAATGGCATGGCAAGCCGTTCCACAGGACTACATCCAGCATCTCTACGATCGTCTCCATGGGAGAATAGCAGCCTGCATTGCTGCGAAAGGTGGATATACACTGTACTAGTGCCGACATTGTGCATGCTCTGTTGCCTGTGTCTATGTGCCTGTGGTTCTGTCAGTGTGATCATGTGATGTATCTGACCCCAGGAATGTGTCAATAAAGTTTCCCCTTCCTGGGACAATGAATTCACGGTGTTCTTATTTCAATTTCCAGGAGTGTAGTTGGGATCGCCTCGAAAACTGTGCAACTGCTAATTTACCATCTGATATGAGGCCAGTATGTCACATTGAAGAATAGGACGATGCTAGACACTCCTGAGAACGTGACAGTCAGTGAAGATGAATAGAATAAGAAACACGTAGAAGGCAGCGAAGGAGCTATACACGCCGACAAAATATTTCAAGGCCACTGGGAATCAAATGAGCCACTTTTTTGTGTCGAGCGGATCTCAGCAATCTTGGTCGCGATTTAAATTTTTCCAAGCAACAGGATGAGTTTTTAACTTCGCGATTAAAAGAGTGGAATCTTCTCCTTTCAGACACGTAGTTGAATGTTTATTGTGATTGCCATGCTGATTTTTTTAGAATATATTTTTACGGAAGCTTACATGAATTTTTATAATGACATTGAATCCATTTTGGAGCCTCGTGGTCATGATTACAGTCGAAATCAATAGTACTCACTAATAGGATCGAGATAAGATAGTCTTAAAGCAGCACTTCCCCACAACTGGAACCAATATCCTTAGGTGGTGGTGGTGGTGGTGGTGGTGGTGGTGGTGGTGGTTAGTGTTTAACGTCCCGTCGACAACGAGGTCATTAGAGACGGAGCGCAAGCTCGGGTTAGGGAAGGATTGGGAAGGAAATCGGCCGTGCCCTTTCAAAGGAACCATCTCGGCATTCGCCTGAAACGATTTAGGGAAATCACGGAAAACCTAAATCAGGATGGCCGGAGACGGGATTGAACCGTCGTCCTCCCGAATGCGAGTCCAGTGCCAATATCCTTAATCTCAAAACTTATGGGAACTTTAAATGCTACTCACATTTATCCAGTATGAGAAATACAAATGGTGTGTATTTTGGGGTCTCAAGGTAATTGCAATTCTTATTGACATGCAGCTTGGGTAATCAAAGCACTCCTCATTTCTATGCGAGTGAGACAGCAAAAACAGAGAAAAACAACACAATTGGAAAAAATGTCCTACTCGGTGAATAGAATGGGGCGAACCATCCTCTTGTTGACCCTAAACATGCAAATACAGTATATCTCTGCTTCACATTCACCTGAATCTCGCCAAAGGCTTTGTGAAACCCGTAGACAAAACATAACGTCGAGTATGTATATGCGAGACAGTTTTGCGAGAATCAGTGGAGCGAAAATAAACGAAAGAGTGTTTTTTGGACCTGCGTACCGTGCGAAAGGTAGGAGAAGAGGTACTGGCGGAAGTAAAGCTGTGAAGGAGGGTCATCAGTCGCCCTTGGGTAGTTCAGTCGGTAGAGCACTTGCCTGCTAAAGGCAAAGGCGTCAGGTTCGAATCCCGGTTCAATACATAGCTTTAATCTACAGGAAGTTTCAATAGCAAATTTCTTCGTCGTGAGGGGCTTCCTTAGCCACAGCATCTTCTATTTACTTTTCCTTAGTACAGTGGAGACAATTTATTTAGAAAAGGGTTACAGGATGTGGGCAAAACATGGAGACACCAAACCACGTATATTACATCTTCATCTACATGGATACTCTGCAAATCCCTCTTACGTGCCTGGCAGATGGTTCATTGAACCATCTTTACAATAATTCTCTATTATTCCACCCTCGAACAGCGCACGGAAAAGTCGAGCACCTATGTCTTTCCGTCCTAGATCTAATTTACCTTATTATATTATGATGATTATTTCTACCTCTGTAGATCAACGTCAACAAAACATTTTCGCGTTCGGAGGAGAAAGTTGGTGATTTTAATTTCGCGAGAAGATCCCTCCGCAATGAGAAACGCCTTTGTTTTAATGATGTCCACCCAAATCTTGTATCATGTCCCCGGCACTCTCTCCCCTATTCTTCGATAATACAAAACATGCTACTCTTCTTTGAACTCGATGTATTTCGTTAATCTTGTCTGGTAAGGATCCCCAACCGCACCGGGGTACTCCAAATGAGGACGGACAAGTGTAGTGAAGGCAATATCTGTAGCAGATGTATTAGATCTTCTAAGTGTTCTGCCAGTAAATCACAGTCGTTGGTTCGCCTTACTCATAACATTTCCTATGCGTTCTTTCCAATTTAAGATGTTTGTAAGTGTAATTTCTAGGTATTTATTTCAATTTATGGGCTTTAGATTTGATTGATTTACAGTGCAACCGAAGTTTAACGGACTCCTTTTAGCGCTCATGTTGGTGACCTCACGCTTTTCATTATTTATGGTCAATTGCCAATTTTCTAACCATAGAGATATCTTTTCCACATCGTTTTGCAGTTTCTACATCTTCATCTACATGGATACTCCGTAAATCGCATTTAAGTGTCTGGCAGAGGGTTCATCGAACCACCTTCGCCGGCCGGGGTGGCCGAGCGGTTCTAGGCGCTACAGTCTGGAACCGCGCTACCGCTACAATCGCAGGTTCGAATCCTGCCTCGGGCATGGATGTGTGTGATGTCCTTAGGTTAGTTAGTTTTAAGTAGTTCTAAGTTCTAGGGGACTGATGACCTGAGAAGTTAAGTCCCATAGTGCTCAGAGCCATTTGAACCCATTTTTGAACCACCTTCACAATTCTTTATTATTCCAATCAAGTATAGCGCGCGGAAAGAACGAACACCTTTATATTTCCGTACGAGCTCTGATTTCCCTTATTTTATCGTGGTGATCGTTCCTCCCTATGTAGGTCGGTGTTAGCAAAATATTTTCGCATTTGATGAGAAAGTTGGTGACTGGAATTTCGTGAGAAGATTCCGTCCCAACGAAAAACGCCTTTCTTTTAATGATGTCCAGCCCAAATCCTGTATCATTTCTGTGACACTCTCTCCCATATTTCGCGATAATACAAACCTTGGTGCCCTTCTTTGAACTTTTTCTATGTACTCCATCAGTCCTCTCTGGTAAGGATCCCACACCGCGCAGCAGTATTCTAAAAGAGGACGGACAAGCACAGTGTAGGCAGTCTCCTTAGTAGATGTGTTACTTTTTCTAAGTGTCCTGCCGATAAAACGCAGTCTTTGGTTAGCCTTCCTCACAACATTTTCTATGTGTTCCTTCCAATTTAAGTTGTTCGTAATTGTAATACCTAGGTATTTAGTTGGATTCACGGCTTTTAGATTAGACTGATTTATCGTGTACCGAAGTTTAACGAATTCATTTTAGCACTCATGTGGATGAACTCACACTTTTCGTTATTTAGGATCAACTGCCAATTTTCACACGATTCTGATACCTTTTCTAAATCGTTTTGCAATTTGTTTTGATCTTATGTTGACATTATTAGTCGATAAACGACAGCGTCATCTGCAAATAACCTAAGACGTCTGCTCAGATTGTCTCCGAAATCGTTTATATACATAAGGAACAGCAAAGGGCCTATAACACTACCTTGGGGAACACCAGAAATCACTTCTGATTTACTCGATTACTTTCCGTCAATTAGTACGAACTGTGAACTCTCTGACAGGAAATCACAAATCCAGTCACATAACTGAGACGATATTCCACAAGCACGCAATTTCACTACAAGCCGCTTGTGTGGTACAGTGTCGCGGTTTATTTTGTTACTGTGCCTAATGCGTTATAGGAAAACTGTTGACATTGGAAACAGCTTCCAGTCACCTCGGCTTGGATAAATACAGACTTTTCATGGTTTTCAAGGGAATTTTATATCGTTATTCGTGCAAAACAGTGGCAAGTTCAGGTAACGATGATGGAGGTGGACAGCGATAACGCCCCCTTCTCTCCAAAGTAGACCACAAGGCTTGCTAATACTGAGATATGGTGATGGTGGTAGCCGCTATAGTGGTTCTTCTTTTTTTTTATTATCTCCATTAAACCAAATACTGCACATAATACCATGTATAAAGAGAAAATTCAATACAAACAAGCCACTGAAAGGCAAATACTTGGCATTGCATAGTTATAGTCAAAGAGTCTACTCATGTACGTTATGCTTTTGAGCCATTTGTCTTTTGTTGAGCGCACATCGCTCGTTTCGTTAGTTATTAGGTCTTCTTCTTCCTTTTGTCGCCCGACTGTTCAGATGTAAGTGTTGTGTAACGAAATTTGTTAATAATAACAGCTTTTTTGTTCAAATGTGTTTAAAGGAATTCATTTAGAAATCGCATTTCCTTTCATTGAAAAGATATTTCGTTTCATTTGAAGTTATGGATCGTATAAAAAGTTGGAACCGGGTTGTTTAATGGTTAAAAAGGCAATGTGACAGCCGCGCACTATCGTTAAACATCTTCTGATGTTTCACAGAGAACCTACTTTCATCCAAAACGAAATCCGATTACACTACTGGCTATTAAAATTGCTACACCAAGAAGAAATGCAGATGATAAACGGGTACTCATTGGACAGATATATTATACTAGAACTGACATTTGACTACATTTTCACGCAATTTGGGTGCATAGATCCTCAGAAATCAGTATCCAGAACAACCACCTCTGGCCGTAATAACGGCCTTGATACGCCTGGGCATGGAGTCAAACAGAGCTTGGATGGCGTGCACAGGTACAGCTGCCCATGCAGCTTCAACACGATACCACAGTTAATCAAGACTAGTGACTGGCGTATTGTGACGAGCCAGTTCCTCGGCCACCATTGACTAGACGTTTCCAATTGGTGAGAGATCTAGAGAATGTGTTGGCCAGGACACCAGTCGAACATTTTCTGTATCCAGAAAGGCCCGTACAGGACCTACAACATGCAGTTGTGCATTATCCTGCTGAAATGTAGGGTTTCGCAGGGATCGAATGAAGGGTAGAGCCACGGGTCGTAACACATCTGAAATGTAACGTCCACTGTTCAAAGTGCCGTCAATGCGAACAAGAGGTGACCGAGACGAGTAACTAATGGCACCCCATATCATCATGCCGGGTGATACGCCAGTATGGCGATGACGAATACACGCTTCCTGTGTGCGTTCACCGCGATGTCGCCTAACACGGATGCGTCCATTATGATGCTGTAAACAGAACCTGGATTCATCCGAAAAAATGACGTGTTGCTATTCGTGCACCCGGGTTCGTCGTTGAGTACACCATCGTAGGCGCTCCTGTCTGTGATGCAACGTCAAGGGTAACGGCAACCATGGTCTCCGAGCTGATAGTCCATGCTGCTGCAAACGTCGTCGAACTGTTCGTGCAGATGGTTGTTGTCTTGCAAACGTCCCCATCTGTTGACTCAGGGATCGAGACGTGGCTGCACGATCCGTTACAGCCATGCGGATAAGATGCCTGTCATCTCGACTGCTAGTGATACGAGGCCGTTTGGATCCAGCACGGCGTTCCGTATTACCTTCCTGAACCCACCGATTTCATATTCTGCTAACAGTCATTGGATGTCGACCAACGCGAGCAGCAATGTCGCGATACGATAAACCGCAATCGCGATAGGCTACAATCCGACCTTTATCAAAGTCGGAAACGTGATGGTCCGCACTTCTCCTCCTTACACGAGGCATCACAACAACGTTTCACCAGGCAACGCCGGTCAACTGCTGTTTGTGTATGACAAATCGGTTGGAAACTTTCCTCACGTCAGCACGTTGTAGATGTCGCCACCGGCGTCCACCTTGTGTGAATGCTCTGAAAAGCTAATCATTTGCATATCACAGCATCTTCTTCCTCTCGGTTAAATTTAGCGTATGTAGCACGTCATCTTCGTGGTGTAGCAATTTGAATGGCCAGTAGTGTATATTCCAATCAACATGTCACTGCACGAAAATTTTAATAACTTACGCGGTCAAATGCCACTAAACAATGACTGGAGCCACCATTTCAAGCTGACCTTATTCGAGTAACAGCTTGCATGTAGGCTTTATTCAAATAACATCTTACGATAAAACCATTTTTAAGAGGACGTTTTGAAGTAACTTTCATGTACGGATTTTAAGTATCAGTTCAGTCGCTTTTGAAGTGTGTCTGCTCGATGCGACGACTTACAAGTACCTTAACTTTACGTATTAGTTTTTATTCTTTGCAGTCGCATAATTTAGAGATCAATTCTCATATCACTATAAAGTGTAGGGGAGAAAGTACGCTTCAGCACGGGAGTTGCGACGATTCATCCTCGTACTCACAGAACCAGTATTGGACGATGTAAGCAGTGTGGACAGGCCCTCTCGTCTGGGAACTCCGTATTCCCATTGTGGAACAAACATTGTCTCATAGGATGAACGTGATCAGCCAGAATGGTCACGTACCCCTTGGCAGTAACGTGACGTTGCAAGGTAGCCAGAGACGGATGGAGAAACATGATATGGCAGCCAAAATTATTATCGAACCACCGCCATATTTCACTCGTGACACGTAAACTCGGCCGGAAGTTGGAAAGAATGTGCATCAAGACTCGTCCGAGCATAGAACTTTCTTTCATTGCTCTATAGTCCAGGTTTTACGGCTTCGGGAACACGTTTTCTTGTAACGGGCCTCTGCATTATTGATGAGTGGTTTTGGAATTACAAATGGCTCTGCCCACAATGGGACTTAACATCTGAGGTCATCAGTCCCCTAGAACTTATAACTACTTAAACCTAACTAACCTAAGGACATCTCACACATCCACGCCTGAGGCAGAATTCGAACCTGCGACCGTAGCGGTCGCTCGGTTCCAGACTGAAGCGCCTAGAACCGCTCGGCCACATCGGCCGGCTTGGAATTACAGCTCACCCTGCAATTCCCTGCTCCTTCAGCCCCATTCATGTTAATTTTCGTCACAATCCTCTTCAATAACCGTCTGTCACGATCGCACTATACACTGTTTCGTTCGTGTTGTGACTTAGCGGCTGATGCTTTCCGCTTTCCCTGTACGCGGTACAAATCTTCGATCGGTGCCTCTTTAAATACCAAACACTTCGACTACCGTGCTTACGGAAGCACCAACAGTACGATCACCAAAAATTTGCCCGATTCTAATTCACTTAGCTCCGACTTTATGCACGCACTAATACACAGAACACTGTTCTAACCAGAATGTTTGGCTAGCATCTGCATTTATGTTCAAGCATGCATTCCTCGCGGTGTTTCCACATTTCCATCCAACCCCGGCGTCTGTCGTACAGACGTGCGACCGCGAGTCGCTTTCTCACAACTCCACTGTAAGCCAGCGACTTCCCTAGCAAAGAGGGTAGCAAGGGCAGCCTACTCGACTGGCGAACCGAGACCGCTGGTCATTTGAACGGCCTATAACCAGCCCCTCCCTGCTACAACAGAGGTCGCCTGCATAACGGGAGCTACGTTCCACGTGAACAGCCAAATGGAACTAGTAGGGCACAGCTTCACACCACTGCCCAAACCAGAATATAAGTCGCGTTCCATAGCATAACAGAAAGTTGCTGTTCCAGGTCCGTGGAAATCAGTACTCGTAGCCACCTGCGAAGAGCATAGACCTCTTCCTCGTTGACAAGGACATTGGGGAACCTCTCACAGTTTCGCGCAATACGAGGACTAAAACTCGGGAGTTCTCTGTTTCACTGTGATCGCGGTATTTTCGATAACTGACATCAAGTATTCGAAACTAGAATTCGAGACTAGACCGAGAATAGTTGTTGGTTATTCATGTAAAAGTTTTTCTGGTGTGTACCATCGCTATTTTTTTAAAGGTCCGATCGGTCACGATATAGAAACCACGGTGAAAAGGAAAAAATGTTTTATTTTCAACTTTTAGCTGCACCTTATACCTACTTCTGTACACAGTGACCGCTTGACTTAGACATTTATAATAGCGTAGTACCAACTGTCCCGTACCCTCTTCATACAAGGCAGCCGCCTGTGTTTTCTGCCTATCTGTATGCCGTTCAGCAGCTCAATACCAATACGCTGTCCTCATAGCTAGTGGTTCATGTCATCAAAGAGATGAAAATCAATTAGAGCCAAGTTCGGGCTGTATGGTGTCTGATCAAACACTTCCCCGTGTCTGATGTGTTTTTCCTTCGCTTGTATGAATTGCCCTTCGTATATGACTTTTTCGAATCGCTTGATCCACTCACTGAACAAGTTCATCGATTGATACTCGCTTCCTTCCCTGACGCCACCATTGCCGCACTTTCTTATCACGCTTTCCAGCTACGTTATGTGTATGATATCAGAAAGCAGCAGATACAGGTGCCCAGATGGATGTCGTGTTCCTTGACTTCTGGAAGGCTTTCGACACAGTTCCGCTCTGGCGTCCAATGAACGAAATACGAGCATACGGTATATCAGACAAACTGTGTGATTGAGTGAAGAGTTTCTAGCAAACAGAACACACAGCATGTCATCATGAACGGACAGAATTCTTCAGATCTAAAAGTAACTTCGAGAGTGTCACAGGGCAGTGTTACAGGACTATTACTTTCCGCAATATATATAAATTACCTAGTAGATAACGTCGGAAGCTTCATGAGGCTTTCGACGGATGTTGATCTGCCATACCGAGAAGTTGCGACATAAAAAACTGTAGCGAAATGCGGGAAGACGTGCAGAGGATCGACGCTTGGTGCAGGGAGTGGCAATTGATCCTCAGCATAAACAAATGCAACGTATTGCGAATATATAGGCAGAAAGACACTTATTGTTTGATTACAATGTTATAAAACAATCACTGGAAGCAGTTGCGAGTACTTCCATAAAATATCTAGGCGTATGCGTCTGGAGCAATTGGAAGTGGAACGAGCACAAAACTAATCGCAAGCAAGGCAGGTGCCAGACAGACATTCATTGGATGAATCGTCAGAAAATGTAGTCTATCAACAAAGAAAGTAGCTTACAAGATTCTCGTTTACCAGCATCTGAATATTGCTCAGCAGTATGGGATCTATACCAGACAGGACTAATAGGGGAAACAGATCCATAGAAGAGCAGCGCGTTTCGTTACAGGCTCATTAAATAAGCATGAAAGCGTCGCAGAGATGATCAACCAACTCCAGTGGCAGACACTGCAAGAGAAGCGTTTTGCTTCACGGTGTGGCTTATAGTGAAAGTTCTGAGAGCGTACGTTACTAGGGGAGCAAGTATATTACTTCCTCCAACGTATATCTCACGAAAAGACCTTGAAGATAAAATTAAAAGATTATTCCATGCGGAGGTTTACGGGAAAACTTTCTTCCCGTGAACTATTCGCGACTGGAACAGGAAAGTGGAGAATTGTCAGTAGTACACAAAGTTCCCTCCACCATTCACTGCAAGTAGGCTTGCGGAGTGTAGATCCAGATGTAGATGTAAATCGTTGTCGATGTAGTCAAATTGTACCATAATTTTCCCCAAGACGGGGTGAAGAAAGACAAACCTACATTATAGATTTTGTTGGATTATAGAAAGCGTTTAACAAGGTTGACTGCAATACGCTCTTTGAAGGATTAAAATGTACAGAAACTAGTTCAGAGTTACTACAGTCGAAGGACACGATCCGGAAGCAGTACTTGAGAAGGGAATGAGACAGGGTTATAGCCAATCCACGATGATATTCAGACTCTGCATTGAGCAAGCATTAAAGGAAACTAAGGGGAAATTTGGAAAGGGAATTAAAGTTTAGGGAGAAGAAATAAAAATTTTGAGATTAACGGGCGACATTGTAATACTGTCAGAGACACAATGCAGTTGAACGGAGCAGACAGTCTCTTGAGAAGAAGTTATAAGATGACCAACTACAAAATTAAAACAAGGGCAATAGAATGTAGTGGAACTGAATCAGGCGATGCTGAGGAGATTAGCCTAGAAATGGGACACTAATAGTAGTAGATGAGGTACATCATGTGGACAGAAAGGTAACTATGATGAATTAAGTATACAGAATACAAAAAGCAGACCGGGAGTTGCAACAAAAGCATTACTGTAGAAAGAGGAATTGATTGACATCGATTATAAATTTAAATTTTAGGTAATATTTTCTATAGGCATTTGTCTGCGTGCGTCACTGTACCTGTGAAATTACAAAGCAAGATGGCTTCTGGCTTAGGCCATATGTCCGTAGGCGCGACCGGATGGCACGTTGCGGGCGCCAAGAACAGGAAGTGGGGAAAAGTCGGTAATGGCCTGGAATCTCCAGGAATGGTGCAGATGACCATGCCGGCGGCGGGCGTGTGATCGATTGCCATGAAGTCTACTTCCAGCGACAAAATACAGGGTGTCCGAAAAGTCTTTCCCTGCTTACATAAAGTGATAACTCAGGCTAGAAGTACGATACAAATATGAAACTGATGTCTAATTGTTTATAAACTATCGAAGTTTTTTTCACACATCAGTAAACTTCCGCATGAACACCCTTGGTAGCACATAGCACATCTAGGCGATATTCAATTTCCGTCCACACATTAGCCAACATCACTGGAGGGATCGATTCAACGACTGTGGTTATCCGTTGCCGCAGGGTTTCAAGATCTGGTACACGTGTTCGATAGACCTCGTCCTTGACATAACCCCATAAAAAGAAGTCTAATGAGGTTACGTCAGGAGAGCGTGGAGGCCAAAGCGTTGGCCCATCACGACCAATCCATCGCCCAGGAAAGGTCATGTCGAGATAGGCACGGACGTCCAAACCCCTATGAGGCGGTGCACCGTCTTGCTGAAACAAGACATCGGGGTGATACTGAAGCAGCTGAGGAACAGCGTACAGTTGCAACATCTCCAGATACACTGCAGATGTGATGGTAGCCTAAGCGAAGAAGAATGGCCCAATAATTCGATCGTGCAAAGCGCGCACTAAACATTCGCCTTTGGACTGCCTCTGGTGCACTCCATGACCTCGCCAGAGGGTTGTGAACTCCAAATGCGCACATTATGACGATTCACTACCCCACTGACAAAAAAGGTCGCTTCGTCGGAAAAGGCAATTCGTCTGAGATAACCATCATCGTCCGCAATACGTGATAGCATTTCGACCGCAAAGTCATATCGACGTGTACTGTCATTGGGCAACAAGGCCTGAACGATTTGCACTTTGTACGCACGAAACAATAAACGTTTGTGTAAAATGTCATGGAGAGAGCTTTTTGGCATCTGTAATTCACGTGAGGTCCTGCGCACCGATTTCTTCGGACTTCGCAGAAAAGACCGCCATACATCTTCCACCCTGTCTCTGAGGTTCTTGGTCGACCAGACCTCGGAAGGTCAGCAACCGATCCTGTGTTCTTGAACTTCTCATACCAGAGTTTAATGCTCTTGACATCATGTGGATTCCTTCCAAATGTTGTCTGGAAGTGTCTCTACATTGTGGTTGGTGATCGTGTCTCATGGTACCACAGGCCACACTGTGCCTTCTCCTGATTGGTTAACATGGCTTCTTGGGCACTGCACCTCATCCACTACTTACGTACTGCGAACCTAAAACAGAAAAAAAACTTTGATAGTTGTAAACAATTCGAGACAAGTTTCATATTTGTATCTTACTTCTAGCCTGAGTTATCAATTTATGTAACCAGGGATAGTCTTTTCGGACACCCTGTATTATTAGCAAATATTTCACAATTAAATACAAAAATTGATTTCAGTGGACCTATACAATGAATGAGGATATAAAACTTTATGCCTCGATGTCACGAATTATATGCAGCATTCTACAACGCTGCGCTAACTCTAGTGTTTAACTACATCGATTTTCACAAGTTATGATTACAGAAAAACTTTAAATTACGCTACAGGTAAGCCGAAGCTGCTACAATCATAAACAAGACGTCGAACAATGGCTGATCTCCACAGTAACACATACTGACGCAGATTATTCGTAGCTTAAATGAATCCAGAATAATGAAATTTTGATTAAAATCACTCAGTCAAATTAATCTGAACTAAAAGTATTGCAAAAACATGGCTCTCAGCACTATGGGACTTGACATCTGAGGTCATCAGTCCCCTAGACTTAGAACTATTTAAACCTAACTAACCTAAGGACAGCACACACATCCATGCCCGAGGTAGAATTCGAACCTGCGACCGTAGCAGCAGCGCGGTTCCGGACTGAAGCGCCTAGAACCGCTTGGCCACAACGGCCGGCGAAAGTATTACAGGATTACACAATTATAACGTGAGCAAATGATATCCTTTATCCTCGTCTGTTTCCTAAATGTGTTTATTAGAGATATATAAGTTATTTCCGTATTAAATTAAGCACTACTCGCTCTGATTGAACCAAACCTCCAATTAAATCGGCCGTAATTTAAATTGGGTGAGTGCTATATAGAACTAATAGCACTATGTAAACGAGCAGGAAAATACACTTTAGTTTAACACACAGTGCTCAAGTATATAAAATTATTTTCTTGTGTTTCTTATTTTTAACAATTATGCATGACGTTAGCATGAGATGTTTTCATGAATATTTATCGTAATATGAATACGATAATGGTTCCTAAGGTCAGAAAATGACAAGCGTACGGAGGCACTCATTACAAAATATAATTAACATGACGGTCATTTTAAAGTAAGTTTGCAAGAAGCTGTGAACATGACTAAGTGGTATGACTTCACGAGGTTTTAAGTAGGCGGCGCTAGCGTACCTCATTATCTTTCCAGCGGTATTTCGGCAGTCAGTTGGTGGTGATCTGTATTGGGTCAAAATACGGAGCCTTCAGTAGGAGGTAAACAGTCCCTGGGTTGCAAGTAAGCCCCACCGTTTTAATACTTTAAAAGTTTGCATCTGACAGAATTTTGAACTGCGTATGACGACTTTTTCATACATCTTCCATGTGTTGCAAATTTTTGCGATTAAATTACGTTGGCTTTACATGAGTGACAGATATATTTTGTGATGAACTTCTGCAGACAGTGAAGCAGCATCAATGATGAACATTAAAATTAACTCATAGCAGGGACTCAGATATAGGTTTTGCTTTCATGGTAGCTTATTTCAATGGGGAATTTTGCAAAGTTTATTCGGTTAGCTTGTATTCACGCAATCATAACTGTACTTCGATATGATTTTATTTCTTTAACTGTTGTGACCGTGGGTCGCGTGGTCCCAATTCCACTGCAGACTAGTCTTCTCTCTAGCAATGCAGGTTGCACGGAGCAGTCTACCCGGCAGGCGAAGTCGGCCGTTAGTAATTCAAGCGGCCTACGACAGAGGCTGCCCGCGTAATAGGAACCAGTGACATGCCAGCAATCACATGGAACAAGTAGCGCGAAGTTTCATACTACTGCGCAAGCCAGGGTATAAGCCACGTTTTGCAGGCAACAGGTAGTTCCAGTTCCATAGAGTTCCATCGCAGTTCACTAGGCACGGGTCACTGAGCAGTTCGCAAAAGGAATCGCCATGCACGGCGATGATGAGTCTCACGGGAAATCTGTTCCCCAGTGACAGTGCAAGACATAGCCACGGAGCAGTGTTTACTCTAGGAATAAGATAGTCATATTCATCAATTTGGGCTTCATCTCTGAATAGGATGTTGGCACCGGCTAGCACTCTTTGTGAAACAGTCCACCAAATTTTAGTATTTGTGTTACCGTATAAATCAGTGTTTTGAACAAAGATGTTTGTAGTTATTTCAGTAGATGTAATATAATTGTGTATGTGCGTCCGCTACTCTCTGCTGGGAGCAGTACCTGTGATCACACAGACATGCCAGCGACATTTCGTAGGCTGTCGTAGTGTACAGAAATCACATTAGCCACAACGATTGGTGCATAGTTCCGACAGCTAGATTGTGGAAATCAATATGTTAGTAATTACGTGATGCAAGACCACTATAACCACTATACCATCTATGTTTTAGATTGAACAATGTATAGAATTTAAACTCAATTTTTTTAATGTGCTAACTACATTTATTTATTTTTAAACAAATATGCATTAGTGATGATTTGAGTTTTGAAATAAGAACCTGCAAGCGCCATCTACTCGTCATCAAAATAAACAACTTTGCATTTTATGCAAGATTCCGTTAATAATTTGGCCACCGGACATAACGGTAACATCATATTGAAACAATACCTTGGTATATTTCTGATTATTTTTCTGAAATAAGGCTCGCATAATCATGAGAGAAGTTGTAGGAAGTACGGTTCATAATTTGCAGTCGATATCACATAACTAATATTTATTCAAATTCAAACCGGACATGGAATCTTATTGCAATATGACTCTTGAAAAACAAGAACACAGAAAACAAACATGAAGTACTGAAGTTTATTACGCAGGACTTTGACTGAAATCGTTTGGAAAACCGAAAGATGTACGAGGGTTGCCCAGAAAGTAATGCTCCGTATTTTTTTTCTCAGCCAAAAACAGTGCTACGAATGCAAAACGTTACGTATGTATTATTTGAAGTCTCGTGAGTGAGCGCGCCAAGTTTCCGTCACTTCCGACAGATAGCGTAGCTGCAGGACAATTTCAAAATGGCGTCTGTAAGTGATGTACGTTACAAGCAACGTGCCGTTCTCACTGCAGAGAAAGAACCCGTGGGGAATATTCACAAACGCTTGTGCAAAGTCTATGGAACATCTGCTGTCGACAGAAGTACACTTAGTCGCTGCCACTGAGGGTGAGGTCATCAGAAGGCGGTTCGGAGGAGCTCCACGATTTGCAGCGGCCGGGGAGACCATCCACGGCTGACATGTTGCAGCGAGCTGATATCATTCGCGAGATTGGGCCATTAAAGGATGCCATTCGTGGAAGACGATGAGGAGGTGATTCATTGAAGCACTGGCTCCGCCACCAGGACAAGGATTGGTACCGACAGGGCATAAATGCCTTTGTTTCGCTCTGGAGGAAAGCCATAGAACGGAATACAGATTACTTGGAAAGATAGGGTGTGTAGATAAAACACCATTCTGTCGTGTGTGTAGTTCTCATTATGCTCAATAAAGAATTGTTTACTTTCTGGGCAACCCTCGTACAAAATCAGAGCTCGTCATCTATACAACTCACATTTTCAAATAAACAGGAGTAATAACCCAACGAACTCCACATCCAGTATGCACAAACACCTAGACGTGCGCCACCTGCTCAGGGTAAGAACTCTGAGACGTGAAACTAACACCTCATGCTATAGCAAAAAGTGACTCATCTTCAAACTACACAGTCAACAAGGCACGGTAGCCAGAAAGCGAATGACAGTCGGCAAGGGACGACTCCCAGGAAACGAATGATTTGAATGCCATGTAGCGGATGAAAAAAAATTCAGAGTTCTTTACTCTCAGCCCAAGATCTGCAGCATGCTTGTAGGGAATGTGACTAACGAGGAAGTGCCTCCATGTATATTCTGCAAAAGTTGACGAGGCGTGGTCTACAAATACTCATGGACAATTTCTAAGGTTGGTACCGAGTTTGAACGATCTTTCGCTATTGCCTGATAAAAGGAGCTGAAGTAATACATAGGAGTAGCCAGACATAAATACTTTGAGGAGGTGAAATTTGTCACATTTGCATGGAATTGGAAAGGCAGGATTCTTGTTGACGTCCATGCAGAATTCCTACTTGCTACATTTCAAGTGGGCGCTTGAATGGAAAGGCACCGTTGCGAACGCACATCCGGGGTAAACTTCCAGAACTTACAACTTTAGAACAAGCCCTGTCAACCACCACAGACAGTCAGCTCGAGACAAGCTTTATCTGTCACAACTCCAGAGCAAGCACGTCATGTGCCAAGATCTTCTTCGTTGTGTGAAAATATTTCAGCCATCACCCAACAGATTGTACTGCCCACTTTTGTTGAAGAATAAACGTGACTGAATGGATCGTGAAGCGATCTGAACCAGACATGTTACTATTTGTTTCCACTAAGGTACCATTTGTTTTATTCAAACTATTTATTTGCTTATTTTTGGGGTATGTCTCTAATATTATGTGTAGAATCAGCGTTCGCCTCATGAAATGCAGTTATATAACTGGTGCTGTTATTAGGCCATGTGCATAACAGCGTACAACCCATCCAAAATCTGTAGAATCCTTGGAATCGTTCACTAGCACGAACCCCAATAAATCACCAAATCAGTTTGAGGACACTGACGTCACAATTCTTGATTTCACACAAAAACAGGATAAGCTTGCTTAGAAACACTGACGGAAAAAAATCGCAGCGCCAAGATTGTGTTGTGCGACATAAGCGAAAGTTGGTAGGCGTGTTTATGTATCTGAAAGATGATGCGAAATCAGATTTCGCGACGGTCACATAAGGGTGGAATTAATAGCGCCACTATAGCAATGGAAATCAGGTTTGACTGAAATACATGCTGTAACAGTCGTGAGCCTTAGTTACCTTTGAGATAGAAACGGTGGGCTGATGTTAGTCAAGACTGCCTTTAAGGTAACAAAGGCGTCATTATCAACACCTCACTGAGTTTCAACGAGGTCGTCCCATAGAGCTACGAGAAGCTGGACGTTACTTCTGCGATAGTGTGGAAAGACTTGGCAAGGCCGTAGCCACTGTACATGAATGTTGGCTGTGGTAGTCACGAAAATACGGCCGCAAGAAGACCGGGCTCTGGACGATCACGTGGCATTACCGAGAGGGAAGACCGTCATGTTGAGCGTATTGCTGTGTCGGATCGAGCTGCATCTGCTGCAGCAATTGTCACGACAGTGACACAAAGAACTGTTACAACTCGGTTGCTCCAAGGACAGCTTGGAGCCAGACGCCCTGTAACGTGCATTCCACCGACCCCAAACAGCCACCATTTGCTACTTCAGTGGTGTCAAGTGACGGTTCATTTGAGGGCAGGGTGCAGGTCTGTTGTGTTTTCTGTCGAAAGCTGGTTTTACCTCTGTGCCAGTGATGGCCAGTTGAGAATCTGCACCCAACCTATCTGCATTCTGGACACACTGTACCTACACCTGGAGTTATGGTCTTAGATGCGATTTCGTATGACAGCAGGAGCACTCTCGTGGTTATCCCACGCACTCTGACCGAAAATTTATACGTCAGTCTGGTCATTCGACGTGTTGTGGTGCCATTCATGAACAGCATTTCGAAGGATGTTTTTCAACAGGATAATGTACGCCCACATACCGCTGTTGTAACCCAACAAGTCTACAGAGTGTCGACATATTGCCTTGGTCTACTCGACCACTAGATGTCACCTGTCGAAGACATATGGGACATTATCGGACGACAACTCCAGCGTCATCCACAAAGAGCCTTAACCGTCCCTGCGCTGACCGACCAAGTGCAAGAGGCACGTAACTCCACCCCTCAAACTGACACCAACCGTGCAACACAATGCATGCATGTTTGCGTGCTTCCATTTAACATTCTGGCAGGTTCACCAGTGTACCAGTATTTCTCGGCCCGGCACAAATTGTCATTGTCGTCATTCCATTATACAGCTGATCATGCAATGTTAATCACTTAAATCTGTTACATAGACAAATGTATTTCCGAGATTTCATTACTCTGCATTAACTATTTTTTGGTGTTGCCATATTTTTCCCCGTCAGTATAGTATAGGTTGCTGTTCATTGCATTACCTCTGTTATAGATACATACACTCAGCGATCAAGGTATCCGTAGATCCCCAAAAAAGACCCCCAAAAACATACGTTTTTCATATTAGGCTCATTGTGCTGCGACCTACTGCCAGGTACTCAATATCAGAGACCTCAGTATCACTAGACATCGTGAGACTGCAGAATAGGGCGCTCCGCGGAACTCACAGACTTCGGGCGTGGTCAGGTGATTGGGTTTCACTTGTGTCATACGTCTGTACGCGAGATTTCCACACTCCTAAACATGCCTAGGTCCACTGTTTCCGATGTGATAGTGAAGTGGAAACGTGAAGGGACGTACAGGACAAAAGTGTAGAGGCCAGCCTCGTCTGTTGACTGACAGAGACCGCCGACAGTTGGAGAGGGGAGAGGTGAGAAAACGTGGATTTCATGGTCGAGGGGCTGCTGATAAGCCACACAACGCGCCGGTAAATGCCAAACGACGTCTCGTTTGGTGTAAGGAGCGTAAACATTGGACCATTGAACAGAGGAAAAACATTGTGTGGAGTGACGAATCACGGTACACAATGTGGCGATCCGATGGCAGGGTGTAGGTATGGCGAATGACGGGAAAATGTCATCCGCCAGCGTGTGTAGTACCAACAGTAAAATTCAGAGGCGATGGTGTTATGGTGTGGTCGTGTTTTTCACGGAGGGGTCTTGCACCTCTTGTTGTTTTGCGTGGCACTATCCCAGCACAGGCCTACATTGATGTTTTAAGCACCTTCTTGCTTCCCACTCTTGTAGAGCAGATTGGGGGATGGCGATCGCATCTTTCAACACGATCGAGCACTTGTTGATAATGCACGGCCTGTAGCGGAGTGGTTGCACGACAATAACATCCGTGTAATCGACTGGCCTATATAGAGTCTTGACCTGAATCCTATAGAACATCTTTTGGATGTTTTGGAACGCCGACTTCGTGCCAGGCCTCACCGACCGACATATCGATACCTCTCTTCACTGCCGCACCCCGTGAAGATAGACTGCCATTCCCCAAGAAACCTTCCAGCACCTGATTGAACGTATGCCTGCGAGAGTGGAAGCTGCCATCAAGGCTAAGGGTGAGCCAACACCATATTGAATTCCAGCATTACCGATGGAGGGCGCCACGAACTTATATGTCATTTTTACCCAGGTGTCCGGATACTTTTGATCACATAGTGTATATATAATCTGTTACAGACTGTTTTGGCTGTGGAAATTTTTGCCAGTTAATATGAGTTAATACTACTATAGTCAATACACCCGAGTCTACTCAATTCAGAAGGACAGGCAACCTACATCTACGAGAGACATCCTCACAAAAATACGATATTCCAGTGCCTGTGTTGGTCAGAAATACGATGCAATGTTTCTTCGGCGTACTCTGATCAACATAGGCACTGTAATATTGCAATTATCCACCGATACCGGGCTAGCGACTTCTAAAAATGGTTCAAATGGCTCTGAGGACTAGGGGACTTAACATCTGAGGTCACCAGTCCCCTAGACTTAGAACTACTTAAACCTAACTAACCTAAGGACATCACACACATCCATGCCCGAGGCAGGATTCGAACCTGCGACCGTAGCGGTCACGTGGTTTCAGATTGTAGCGTCTAGAACCGCACGGCCACTACGGCCGGCTCGGGATGACAGGCATCTTATCTGTGGTATTGTGTTGAAGCTGCGTGGGCAGCTGTACCTGTACACGCCATCCAAGCTCTGTTTGACTCGATGCCCAGGCGTATCAAGGCCGTTATTACGGCCAGAGGTGGTCGTTCTGAGTACTGATTTCTCAGGATCTATGCACCCAAATTGCGTGAAAATGTAATCACATGTCACTTCTAGTATGCTATATTTGCCCAATGAATACCCGTTTATCATCTGCATTTCTTCTTGGTGTAGCAATTTTAATGGCCAGTAGTGTATTTCCACACCTCACCTGGCTGGTTCACTTCGCAACGGCTGTATTGTCTTGTGAGTCATAACATCCACGCTCACCTGCGGCTGGCTCGGCTGTAATCTACTTCCTACTTTGCTTGTTTCTGACCAAATACAGTCGGAGTGCTACAATGTTCTGCTTGTGCGAAGCTGGCCACACCTTAGTGCAAAGCTGGCGACAGGACCTGTGCTGGGACATGACAGTGGAAGTGAACCAGGGACAATAAACATTTCCGCCAAGAGAAGAGAAGCTTTCGAGCTTATGGCAGTGCAACTTATGTTGGTGTCACACAAACGGAGGTGGGAGTTGTTAAATGCTGTTGGTGAAGGTGTGCAGTGTCGTCGCTTACCTGGCTCTCGCGCGGTAGAGTGAGTCTGTGCAGTTGAGTCGTGGCTGGGAGGGAGGGGGGGGGGGGTGGGCAGAGAGTGGCGGGAAGCAACTCCTGACTCGCTCTTGGCGCACTCCAATCAGCGGCGCAATCGGCGTAATGCGCGGACCGTGTCCGGTGGTGGGACTGCCTCTGGGGGCGGCAGCAGCAGCGGCAGCCGCTATGACGGACGCGGCGGCCGGGCTGGCAGCCGCTGGCTGGTCCGAGTAATCCCATTAGGCGGCGGCGCTCCCAAACAGCGCGCTCGCCACCGCCACGCCGCGCCGGCCCAGGGCGGGCCGCGTATTTTAAGCAGGCGGCGAGGCGAGGCGAGGCGAGGAGGCCGGCGCCGCCTCCGCCGGACAGCGTTCCTTACTCGCGCGAGATTGGCTGTCCTACCTGTTCCCTGGATTTATGTCGCCCAACTTCGGCAGCGCGCGCTGCCGGCCGCTGATTTACTGCGGTCGCCGCAGATCCGATTGCTCCCCCTGTTCTATCGACTCGGAGCGGCGATGCCGTCTCGAGAAGTCGCCTGGGCCGTGGTAGAACGCAGTTTCGCGAAGACCTCTGACGTAACACTACCGCGAGACTTAGGTACAAGGGGGCTCACGGTTCAAATCACAAAACGAAAGGCATCCCACGTGCTGAGGGACACTGAAAAATTTTTATTTACCTCCTATAGTTTAATTTAAATGACAATAAAACGAGCCGTAGACAACATTCCATTTGAACTACTGACGGCCTTGGGAGAGCCAGTCCTGACAAAACTCTACCATCTGGAGAGCAAGATGTATGAGACAGGGGAAATAACCTCAGAAAAAAATGTTCAAATGTGTGTGAAATCTTATGGGACTTAACTGCTAAGGCCATCAGTCCCTAAGCTTACACAATACTTAACCTAAATTATCTTAAGGACAAACACACACACACCCATGCCCGAGGGACGACTCGAACCTCCGCCAGGACCAGCCGCACAGTCCGTGACAGCAGCCCCTTAGACCGCTCGGCTAATCCCGCACGGCATACCCTCAGACATCAAGAAGAATATAATAATTCCAATCTCAAAGAAAGCAGGTGTTGACAGATGTTAAAATCACCGAACTTTCAGTTTAATAAGTCACAGCTGCAAAATACTAACGTGAATTCTTTACAGACGAATGGAAAAACTGCTGGTACCCGACCTCGGGGAAGATCAGTTTGGATTCCGTAGAAATATTGGAACACGTGAGGCCATACTGACCCTACGATGTATCTTAGAAGATAGGTTAAGAAAAGGCAAACCTACGTTTCTAGCATTTGTAGACTTACAGAAAGTTTTTGGCAATGTTGACTGAAATACTCTCTTTCAAATTCTAAAGGTGGCAGGGGTAAAATCCAGGGAGCGAAAGCCTATTTACAATTTGTACAGAAAGCACATGGCAGTTATAAGAGTCGAGGGGCATGAAAGGGAAGCAGTGGTTGGGATGGGAGTGAGACAAGAGTTGTAGCCTCTCCCCGATGCTATTCAATCTGTATATTGAGCAAGCAGTAAAGGAAACAAAAGAAAAATTTGGAGTAGGTATTAAAATTCATGGAGAAGAAATAAAAACTTTAAGGTTCGCCGATGACATTGTAATTTTGTCAGAGACAGCAAAGGACTCGGAAGAGCAGTTGAACAGAAACGACAGTGTCTTGGAAGGAGGATATAAGATAGTAATGGAGTTTTGCTATTTGGGGAGCAAAATAACTGATGATGGTCGAAGTAGAGAGGATATAAAATGTAGACGGCCAATGGCAAGGAAAGCGTTTCTGAAGAAGAGAAATTTGTTAACATCGAGTATAGATTTGTCAGGAAGTCGTTTCTGAAAGTATTTGTATGTTGTGTAGCCATGTTTGGAAGTGAAACATGGACGATAAATAGTTTGGACAACAAGAGAATAGAAGCTTTCGAAATGCGGTGCTACAGAAGAATGCTGAAGATTAGATGGGTAGATCACGTAACTAATGATGAGGTATTGAATAGAATTGGGGAGAAGAGGAGTTTGTGGCACAACGTGACTAGAGGAAGGGATCGGTTGGTAGGACATGGTCTGAGGCATCAAGGGATCACCAATTTAGTACTTGAGGGTAGCGGAGAGGGTAAAAATCGTAGAGGGAGACCAAGAGATGAATTCACTAAGCAGATTCGGAAGGATGTAGGTTGCAGTAAGTACTAGGAGATGAAGAAGCTTGCACAGGATAGAGTAGCATGGAGAGCTGCATCAAACCAGTCTCAGGACTGAAGACCACAACAACAACAATACGAGTCGCCAGTAATTACATAGATTACTAACTCAACCATTCCAGTGCATACACATTGCGCAACAGAATTATAGGATCACTTTTTCGTAACCCCGTAATCCACCCACTGCGACGCTCTAGTTTGAAATTTGCCTCAAAGGTGTGTACGACCTTCCTCAGTAATGGTACAAAAGCATGGCGCCCTGTTACGTCAAGCTCGGGCTCGACGGCGCTTCAAACATTAAGGTGTCGACGCTTGCGGAAAAAGGCCACGGCTCGGAAGTTCACGTGACTACACGTGTAAAGTGGGTCAATGACGTCACGTTGGGGGCAAACGTCACCAAAATTTTGCCCAGTGCCGCCGTGTACGGGTCACATGATAGAGATGTCGTCACAGCCCCCCATATTTCACTCCTTCTTTTGGCGCCTCTGCGGTGGAGGTCAAAACAGCGACGCCCAGCTTTGAAATCACGTGGTTTTCTTATGAATGGCCGAAGAAACCTTCCAGAAAGACCGCCGCTCAGAATCGGAGCGAAAAGGCGAGAGACGATGGCCTAAACGGCGTCAATCGAACCACCCCTTTTCCTGGAGCCGTTCCCTCATATTCCGTGGTCGACAACGACTGTTCACAGTGCCATGAGCAACAGTCAGATAACTGGGACACGACTGACATCCGCAGTGGCTTAGACCCTTCTCTAAGAACACCGTAGGGCTGCATCCACATTTGGAGCCCAGCGCGACCGGGATTTCGGCTCTCGTGTACAGGGTGGAAACACTAGGGATCTATCAGCATCATTCAACAAAATTTGGAAGTGATCCGAAGCAGGTGGTGGTCCTCATGCCTTTTCAACGCTGCTATTTTGTGTCCTACTGTGGCGAAATCGCAGAGAGATGCGACGTTGACACATGCGTGAATAAAACAGCAAAGGGTCCCTCTAAGATCCCCTGTTCGGCAAAACCCTCGGTGGCACTTTCCCACCTTTACTGAGGATTTTAAGAATGTGTCTGTACAGATAGAACCTGTGTGAAGTCCTAGGCGCTCGCAGCACCGCCTAGGAATCTCGTTACGGATTCTGGTGGCACAGATGCAGGTTTAAGGCGTTCAACAAAGGCAGGTTCGTGGTATCGACGGTATTGCTGAACTGGGATATCTTATAAGGACACCCCCCGCCCCCCCCCCCTTCCCCGCACCGCCAAATCCCGTGATCACGCCACACAAGAACGCGAAACAGGAGGATAAAAAAGCAAAAGCAGCCGTTGCTGCTTCGGGTCACGTTTAAATTTCGTGGAATGATGTTGAACAGTCCCTACGTTTAACAAAAAAAAAAATGGTTCGAATGGCTCTGAGCACTATGGGACTTAACTTCTAAGGTCATCAGTCCCCTAGAACTTAGAACTACTTAAACCTAACTAAGGACATCACACACATCTATGCCCGAGGCAGGATTCGAACCTGCGACCATAGCGGTTGCGCGGTTCCAGACTGTGGTGCCTAGAACCGCTCGGCCGCCGCGGCCGACTACGTTTAACAGTTACAACCTGTACTGAGAGAAAACAATTGCGACCGCACTGCGCTTCAAAGGGGTATGATGACGTTTAATGGGCAAGCACCTCCACAATCTTCTTGGAGAAGGATGTAAACGCCCGAGGGTGTCAGAAGTGTCAAAGGTTGACTGTCTTTGGCGACCACTGAATGTGGGGGAATCGAGGCCTCAGGTAAAGGGGTGGTTTCATTGATGTCCTCTATGTCCCCCCCCCCCCCCCCTCCTGGGACATTTACGTGCCGATCCTAAGCGTCGGTGTGTCTGTAATGTTTTCCGCGGCCATTCATAAGAAAACCGCGTGATTTCAACGCTGGGCGTCACGGTTCTAACCCGCATCGCAGAGGCGTCAAAAAAGGGGCTTGAAATGTAGGTGAGAGGCTGTGACGACCTCCCTACAGTGCGATACGTCCGCGGTGACGATGGCCAGAATTTTGGTGCCAATGTGACATCATTAACTCGCCTCATTCGTCACAAGAACTTCTGAACTGTGGCCCTTTTTTCGGATGTGTTGTAGCGTCATCAAGCCCGACGGTGACGTCGCGGGTCGCCACACTTTTGGACCGTTACAGATGAATGTCGTACGCACCTTTGAGACAAATTCCAAACTTAAGCGTAGCGTGGGTGGGGAAATTATGGAGTTTCGAAAAAGTGATCCTTTAATTCCGTTGCGCAGTATACTTACACTGTTTGATCAAAAGTGTCTGCGCCCCTGTAAGACAACAATAATGTTCACTTTCATGCGGCTTGAAGTCTGCTGGATACGCTTTCAGTGCGGTGGAAAACAGTAGCTCGTTCTTCCTCCAGACCTTAACCAGAATTAGTAGTGATGTCGCATCTGGAGCGAAGTCGACGTTCTAACTCTTCCCAAAAGTACTCCATGGGTTCCAGTCGGGACTCTGGGTAAGCCAGTCCATCTCACGAATGTTATTGTCCGCAGACTGTTGAGTCGCAGATACTGCTTGGTGACATGGTGTATTGTCATGCTGAGACAATCAATCATCGTCTCCAATCTATTACTCTACTGCAAGCGATATGAAATGTTATAAAATATATTCATATCCTTCCGCATTTAGCGTTTTCTTAAGCTCAATAGCAGTACCACAACCTAACCGCGAAAAACACCCTTATACCGTAACACAACCTCCTCTCCTCCGTATTTCATTGTTGGCACTACGTTATGATGGTTCTTGTAGCAGTGGTGTTGTGATTGTCAGCTGTGAGTTTTTCCACAAAATGTCAGTGAGCGGAATGGATCTTGTAGTTGAGTAGTGAAAGAAATATAATTTATTGTCGAACAATGAAATGTATTATTGCTACGATAAACTTTATATCTATAATATTTTTGTGTGTGTTTGCCCTGTCTCCTCGGAAACATATTATATAAAGAAATATTTCATTGTTGATATCTCACTCGATCGAGATCTTGCTCTTGTTACTGACTTCATTGCAATCAGCATGGAAGTTGAAATAGCTGAAGAACTGCATCGTTCAGCACACTAAGTTTACCCAAGGAGAGCGGTTAACACAAAAGGAACTGATGATCTTTATAAAGCCAATTTGCTTGATATGATTGCATGTTCCAAATACAATTCAGGCTACAAATATTTATTAACAGTGATTGATATGTACTCCAAATATGCATGAGTCGTTGCTCTAAAGAGTAAAACTAGTAATAAAACGAGCTCTTTACCAGGACGTGAAAGCCCAAAGGATGACTACCGGCCGCCGTGCCGTGCTTTGCTATGCAGTGTCATGCCAATGCGGTTTGGAGGGGCAATTTTGCCGACTTTCCAGACCGCGGAGCCCCTGCTTTTCGGTCAAGCAAATCCCCATTTGGCATCTTGAAGGTGGAGGCACCCTATGACGACTCTTCCACCAAGGACAAATCCTTAGCAGTACCGCGAATCGAGCCCGGGTCCTCTGCACGGCAGTCGCCTACACTGACCACTCAGCTAAAGAAGCGAACAATATGGAAATACTGCCGAATAACTGGATACTTGTAAACGTGTTGGGCTTTGACAAAGAAAAGTATACTTATTGTAATTGGCCGTAAAATATTTCTCACCAGCGCCATCTTGTATCTTTTAATTTTTTATACATCGTCATCTTCAATTTTTAAAATTTACATAACCGTATTATTTAAATTTCCTGTCAAGCACATCTTTAATTTTTAAATTTCCCGCAATCTGCCATTTTGATGACATCAAGGCCATTGATGATGTCATGCATTTAAGTTCAATAACCACACGTAATGTAGGTCAAAGTGGTCCACTGCCGGTACACCATTACTACTACAATGATTTGCAGCACTGGGATCTTGCTACTATTTGATCAAGTTACTCGTACGTTATGTCGTTGGAATCCTCTTTGAAGGCTTTTTCCAGTGTCGCAAAAGAAAAATTTGGTGTCGTAATTCGACAGCTATATACATTAAAAATTACACTACTGGCCATTAAAATTGCTACACCACAAAGATGATGTGCTATAGACGCGAAATTTAACCGACAGGAAGAAGATGCTGTAATATGCAAATGATTAGCTTTTCAGAGCATTCACACGAGGTTGGCGCCGGTGGCGACACCTACAACGTGCTGACATGATGAAAGTTTCCAACCGATTTCTCATACACAAACAGCAGTTGACCGGCGTTGCCTGGTGAAACGGTGTTGTGATGCCTCGTGTAAGGAGGAGAAATGCGTACCATCACGTTTCCGACTTTGATAAAGGTCGGATTGTAGCCTATCGCGATTGTGATTTATCGTATCGCGACAATGCTGCTCGTGTTGGTCGAGATCCAATGACTGTTAGCAGAATATGGAATCGGTGGGTTCAGGAGGGTAATACGAAACGCCGTGCTGGATCCCAACGGCCTCGTATCACTAGCAGTCGAGATGACAGGCATCTTATCCGCATGGCTGTAACGGATCGTGCAGCCACGTCTCGATCCCTTAGTCAAGAGATGGGAACGTTTGCAAGACAACAACCATCTGCACGAACAGTTCGACGACGTTTGCAGCAGCAAGGACTATCAGCTCGGAGACCATGGCTGCGGTTACCCTTGACGCTGCATCACAGACAGGAGAGCCTGTGATGGTGTATTCAACGCCGAATTTGGGTGCATGAATGGCAAAACGTCATTTTTTCGGATGAATGCAGGTTCTGTTTACAGCATCATGATGGTCGCTTCCGTGTTTGGCGACATCGCGGTGAACGCACATCGGAAGCGTGTATTCGTCATCGGCATACTGGCGTATCACACGGCGTGATGGCATGGGGTGCCACTGGTTACACATCTCAGTCACCTCTTGTTCACATTGACGGTACTTTGAACAGTGGACGTTACATTTCAGATGTGTTACGACCCGTGGCTCTACCCTTCATTCGATCCCTGCGAAACCCTACATTTCAGCAGGATAATGCACAACTGCATGTTGCAGGTCCTGTACGGGCCTTTCTGGATACAGAAAATGTTCGACTGGTGTCCTGGCCAACACATTCTCTAGATCTCTCACCAATTGGAAACGTCTAGTCAATGGTGGCCGAGCAACTGGCGTTTTACAATACGCCACTCACTACTCTTGATGAAATGTGGTATCGTGTTGAAGCTGCATGGGCAGCTGTACGTGTACACGCCATCCAACCTCTGTTTGACTCAATGCCCAGGCGTATCAAGGCCGTTATTATGGCCAGAGGTGGTTGTTCTGGGTACTGATTTCTCAGGATATACGCACCCAAATTGCGTGAAAATGTAATCACATGCCAGTTCTAGTATAATATATTTGTCCAATGAATACCCGTTTATCATCTGCATTTCTTCTCGGTGTAGCAATTTTAATTGCCAGTAGTGTACCTTCATGCACCAGAAAATTCGCCACGTAACTCAATATGTTTGCTCATTCAGGATATATTTGGGATGCCCTGTATTCGCTGCCTCGCCATGTACTAGCAGGTTACAAGTATTGTGCGTTAAAATCTACAGGTTGACGATTGTGGGTACTTGTCTGATGATGCTGGCGTATCCAACTTCGTAATTACTAGTTTCAACAATAGTTATTCTCCGACATCTGCTGCCGAAATGGTGGCTCAATGGTAGCCGTTACCTCCTATAACTTGGACGCTCTGTAGTGTCGTTGGTTGGAGTGCCCAGATGTGGGCACCTATCCTTAATTTGTCGATCAGGCATCCTATACAGGAAATGTGGCTTTAAATCTATATAATCCCACAAATACTGACAGTGTCTTTTTATTACAACCTGTTTAGTGATGGAGACACGACTTATTGATATCAAGTAATTTTTGTTACTAGCAGAATAATGTCTCTCGAAAGATGGCGTTATTTCCTTCGAGCTTATGTAATATTTCCATTTCATGACCATCAAGCTGCAGTCTGCCCATTGAATCCATCGCTAGGTCTCACCCACTAGAGTCTAATCACATCACCAAATGGAAGAGTAAGCTATGGCCAAACATGCCTACAAAGAATGTAGAAATGTTTGGCGATGGTTCTGGGCTGCTGGAGAGAGGAAGGAGTGTATTTATTTTTGGAACAATTTATTCAGGGGTGGATTTCGCTTAGTTTATTTATTACGCTGATACAAAACACTCACCCTGAGATGCTTGGGGTCACAGCATACAGTTTACAGACCTAGAAACTACTCTACTACTCTTAAATAATGCTGTACACTGATGTAGAGACACGCAAACAACTCGTAAATTACCGAAATAATCCAGTACACAGCATACAGACATGCAAACTACTCGTAGATCACCAAAATAATGCTATGCAAACACGCTCACAAAGCTTAAACACCCGAAAATAATGCAGTGCACAAACACTCAGTGCACGTAAAAAACTCAATGTATCAGCGACTCCAACCCTGATTCTTCTGGATGGAAAGCCTAAGTGCACCTCCTAACACATGGAAACTGTCCAGATGTGGGAGAGGAGGGTTAGCTTAGTGTACTTTATTTATATTGGTCGGGAAACTGACTCAAATATCGGCCCTAATTATGTAATTAATCGCAAAATCGGTCCTAATTACACAATTATATGCATATGGTAGTGCTGCACAAAGACGGCTGAAAATCGCAATACAGCTCAAAAACTAACGATACCATACAACTGGTCTTATCCTGCTGGGAAAAAATTTCGCAATAACACTCGAAACTGACGCAAATATCGATCCTAATTACCTAATTAATCACAAATATCGGACATAATTACACAACTACATGCATAGCGCTACACAAGGATGGCAAAAAAGCACAATACGCTGCAAAAACTGACGTTACCATACAACTGGTGTTCTCCTGCTGGGGAAAAATTTCCCAATACCACTCGAAATCAGCGACAAAAGCACTCAAACTCCATCCTACACCTGCAAGCTAGGGGCAAAAAGGCTGGGGTATAAGGTACTATCTTTATCCTTTTTGTTGGGAAAGACGTTCAACAGACTAGATGCTGGTGTTGGACAGAGAGGAATTTTAAAAAAGTATATTGTCTGCAAACAAGCAGCATCTATCGCTGTTTGATGTCAGAGTTCACTACACACACTTACTAAAAGTCACCCTACAGCCCAGCTAACCGAAGCCAATACACGCTATCACATCTGATGGTAAAAATGTGTCACAGTTCTAATTACACTTCGAAATTGTAATTAAAAAACCAGCATTCGTATTGAATGGGTCATAAGGCAGCACATGTACTCGTGCAAATCGTCGTCCTAAAAGACTGCAGAGGGGGTGGTAGTTGAACGTGTGTTCTCCTTGATGTACAATCACAAGCTGCCGAAAATCGATACCCTCTCTCCACCTGCGGGATGGATGGACCGAGGGAGGGAGCTACATGTGCTGGCTGCTGTCTGCCTTGAGATGATGGTCCTTGGCCAACACAAAAGCACGTAGGAGATAAAAGGTTGGCTTTCCCAAATGGGTCTTGGTCATCTAAAGTATAGTGGTACAGCCACCCATAATGGTTAGGAGGCGCCGTTGCAGCGACAAGCTGTCACGGACAAGACAGGTCCTCAACGCCTCCAGTAGGCCTCTCGTTCTGGGATGGAAAACACTTTTGTTTAATGTCACGTAGGACGCTCCATGAGGGACCGAGGGGGAGCTGCGGTCTCGTAGAGAACTCACCCGCCGTTCTGCGCTGGATTATTAGATCAACTCGACTCCTATAATAAAGCAACTATTAAAAGAAAGGGAAAAAAAACATTCGCAACGATAATAAATGTCCTCTTTCCACGAAAATAGACAAAGTCCTTTTTCATTTAGTTTTATGAGCAATATCGGTACAGTTTTTTACGTTCGACTGAGAAACTTATCCCGTCTGCGAAGATCGTTACGTGAAAACTCGAAAAAAATAGACGAAACTGATATCTCCACTCGCGAATACCGATGTCGGTGATATAACAGATTCCAAATCATCCTTATAATTTACAAAATCAAAATCGTTCAACTGGCTCTACGCACTGTGGGACATAGCATCTGAGGTCATCAGTTCCCTAGACTTAGAACTACTTAAACCTAACTAACCTAAGGACATCACACACCTCCGACTGAAGCGCCTAGAACCGCTCGGCGACAGCGGCCGGCTTTCAAAGTCAACTAACGTGTTTCTCATGTCTAGAGAACCAGCGTACATGTCCTCCAGCCGTCTTTCACATGCTAGATGCACTCAATACACACCACAATCGATCTACACTCAACCAAATAAAGACAGGAAAAGTGAAGAAGCAGTCAATTGGACAATTTACATGGGAGGGAATAATAGTCTAGCACAGACACATATCCACATTGCATCTTCTCAAATTTCCATACGATCACAAAAGCTGTCCAACACACACTAAATGTTAGTCCGCTATTCGCCCGTCTAGAGGATAACATGGTTAAGTCAATTACATTCCTGCATTGCAACAGGCCTCTCCATTCGGACGGCTCCTGCCATTAGCAGGAAACACGAATCATTCCCGCCTCAGGCCACCGCCGCCGCCGCACCAAGCACACATAGACAGAATCATCCTACGAAATTGGTCACATATATATTTGATAGCTATACTTACAATTAAATTTTACAATTGTGGTATCAGTTGAAAGACATTCGACAATGAGCGAAGTATCGGAAATACACCCAGCTAATGGTTATGGCTCTGGAAACAGAAATATCTGTACCATACTTATGACTTGCCTTTGCTATCACAGAATTCCACGCCAAATCCATACCTTCTTTACGACTGGACATAGTCATTTCCTTTGCACAAGTCGGAACAAAAACACATACTTCATAAGCCTCATGCTCAAGGAGAACCTATCGCACATCCCCTACTACTAAGTATAATACTTCATAAGTAACTGATTGCTGGCGATACAAAATAATACTGACCGAAAATCACCGATAGGTGGACATGTCATAAGTTTTCTTGCGAGTTGTACCACAGTGTCCTAGAAGAAAGGCGTAATCATCTTACAAACAGCCAGATGTTAAAAAACACAACCATATTACTACCACAAGCGGTCTTGGTTCTACAGGTGCATACAAGTATCCATGTTAATAGTTATACTCGCTGTATAAATCTATGTATGGCATTACCTCTGAATGAATTGGTTTTTTCCAGAGAAATGATGTGACGCTGAATATAGACGGTGATCGCCAGGGTGTATAGTATCAGACCAACAGTGCGATTACACGTCGCCGATGGTGCAACCTCGTAATAAAATTACCGAATTTTGAAAGTGATTCGGCTAAAGAATGTGGTATGAAACCGGTATTTGCAACCCCCTCACACCACAGCTGCTACATATTTCTCCAGCATTTGTAATACATACTGTCTCGATGCCATGTCAGAGGTTCGGTGATATATCGGCTGGGTTATAGACGATGGTTGACTGAGAAGGATCACAAACAGTAAGAGATGATGTGGTGACTGAAGTCATAAGAAATGTACACTAGCGTTTCAGAACTCTAGTGCTACGCCTTCGGTAGAAATGCTGTCTGGGATTTGGAATCAAGTCCCCCCATTCAAGCACACACCTGCATTGGATCCTATGGAGAAGTTCTTTAATGATTACAGCCACTAGTGAATCATATTTCTGGCACTCTCCCATCTGGAAACGAGTCACCTTTCTGGGACCTATATGCTACAGTAAAATTTCAACGTGGTTTTAGGTAGTCCCTGAGCATTTTGCAACTGCCCCTCCGACTCTGCGTTACCATCCCTGCAGCTTTGCGCATGTGATCATTCCAACGTAAGTCGGAACTGAGTAGAAGTCAGAGAAAGGTATATCTACCACCCTCTACAACCCATGTAGAAGCAGGCTAAGCTGAGTTACAGCTACAGGACTGTATTTTAACCATTCGATGGAAATGGGAACTGGGAGAAGGACAGGAATTTTGCTACTGCATTGTGGTGAGTCCTCAAACTGTATAGTACGAGGCACCATAACAATTTTTGGAAATTTGTGGTAAGTTGCTATGGGACCAAACTGCTGTGGGCATCGGTCTCTATGCTTACACAGTACTTAATCTAACTTAAACTAACTTACGCTAAGACAACATACACACCCATGCCCGAGGGAGGACTCGAACCTCCGAAGGGGGAAGCCACGCGAACCGTGGCACGGCGCCCTAGACCGCACGGCTACCCTGCGCGGCGAGGCACCATAAACAAAGTGCAAGGCGAGGTTAAAATGAATAGCTTCCAACACAGATACTTGGATATACAGGGTGAGTCATAAATGAGGGAAAATATTCCGAGGACTGCATGCTGCTATGCTCAACAAGTGTCTTCCATTGTTAATTTTGTTCTTCTCAGTGTACTGTGTACATAAAATAAAAGAAATGGTTAACCATGTAATGGGAAACCGACAAACCCCACAATCGCAACATGTTATTCACATGACGCCACGTAACACACGAATGTGCTGATTTGCGCCTGCCAGCGTTTGTATGGTACACGAAAGAACAAATCCCATGTGATTTATATCAGAATTCATGACTCACATGTTTTCGGCGCTGACAGTGTGTGCAATCTCATATCCCTGCAAACGGAAAGAGCGGTTATTGGCAGAAGGAAAACCGCGGCGTGCGTGACGTGTTTACAGCAGCACTGCGCTGTTCGCTCTAGCCGACTTTCACCTTGCCGACAGCTGCTAACGGGCACTTCGCAGTATTACTAAATGGTTCAAATGGCTCTGAGCACTATGGGACTTAACTTCTGAGGTCATCAGTCCCCTAGAACTTAGAACCACTTAAACCTAACTAACCTAAGGACATCACACACGTCCATGTCCGAGGCAGGATTCGAACCTGCGAGCGTAGCGGTCGCGCGGTTCCAGACTGTAGCACCTAGAATCGCTCGGCCACTTCGGCCGGCGCAGTATTACTATCATGCCAAGTTACATAAACGAGGAATACGCTGATATCCATCTCACCTATGGGCTTACCGATGGAAGAGCTGAAGTTGCAGGACAACGCTGTCACGAGAGGTTTCCCAAGTTGCGCCTTCCATCTGCAAAAACATTCTACTCTGTGGATAGTCGCTTGAGGGAGTATGATGCATGCGTAGCATCTCCAGTATTTAGTGGCCCGGGCCGACCGTTGACGCACAATGCGAATAACGAAGAGAATTTGTTACAAACTGTTGCGGAGGACCGAAGAATTAGCACCAGGTCTCTCGTCACTGCAGTCGGAATGTCACAGTCTATTGTTTTGCGACCAATGCGTAGAAACCATTACCATCCCTTTCGCATATACAAAGTACAAGCATTGCCGCTGGGAGACTACCAGGAGAGGCTGGAACTGCAAATTCATCCTACAGTTCAGAAGCATGACCTGCACGTTTCATGAATAATACTGTTCACCAGTGAAGCCTATTTCAAGAAGGACGATATAGTGAACTCGCATAATAGACAAGTGAGACCAGAAGAAAGTCCCCACAGGACAGTGATACGATGGTACTAACAACGATGCGTTGTTAGTGGCTGGCGTGATATTAACAATCGGCATCTCATAGGGCCGCATGTGCTACCACCAAGGCTGGCAGGAGAGCAATTTCCTCGTTTCCTGGATCCTATGTTACCAGAACTGTTGGAAGACGTTAGTGTCGCCTCTCGTGTGAATCTGTGGTACATGTATGATGGTGCCCCCGCTCACTTCAGCGGCGCAGTGCGACGTGTAATACCGCTTTTCTAAAAAACTATGTTTTGTGTAAAACATTTGTGCAAAGATTTCGGCCATAGAGTCGATGTTTATACTTGAATCGCTTCTCTGAGACAGGCCCTACGTCTCTGACATAGTTTTGAAAAAAGTGGAAAAATATTTCACAGGGCATTTTCTTAACTGTTTGCAATGACCATGTGAGAGATACCAATATGAACAATTACTCGGACTTATTCTATACTCAAATATCGTGTCTGTTTATTGACCAGAACTGAATATTTCTCTTGGAAATAGGGCTTTTCTGAAAGAATTGAGAAACAAAAAACATAAAACATTTACATCGTACAAACAAAGTGTTTAATGAACATGTAAGTAAATGTTAGAGACAATGTTCCAAGAATTGACAATATCTGTTCATGAAAACGGTCTGTTTATCATTACTAGAAATCACAAATCACACGTCTTCTGTGTCCGGTGCTCCCGCAGCAGTTGGCCACTGACGAACAGTATTCCAGGATTCTAGGACTGTTCTTGCTGCACTATGTAAGCATCCGACTTCTTTATGTCTACCATCATCTTTGCGTTGATAGGAATGCAGTATTCTGAATAGGCTCGAACAGCTGAGAAGTTAACGCTGGATCAAGAGCCTTCAGGAAGTTCTAATCTGAATGTGTGGGTATTTAAACTATTGTTTCATACTACAAGCTGTTACAGTCTCAAATGCTGTTCTCACGTCCCTTCGTGACGTAACTGTCTCTAGTGAATGAATTGTCCCCCTGTAAAGTCTCGTCCACCACAGTTTGAAGTCCAAGATTTCGTATGTTGAGATAACCTTTACAGAGAATTGTCATCTTGGACCGGATGATATGGTCAGTTCAACGTAATCCATACCAGTATATACTCTGTCATTTCCTCGCAGTGATCTCTTGATTCTGCCGAAACCGGTATCAGGTGGTAAGAAATAGTATCGCCTGAGTGGAAAGAATACTTCTATTTTCTGAAATTTTCCAGCATCCCCGAAAGCTTTGCAAGATGGTTATAATTCTGCACCTTACAAGCACTCACCCACATACTTTGCCGTGAACTCCAACCACAATTAGGTATCATTTGATATGTTGTACATCCTATATATGAATATTTAAAGGAGACTGACATTGTCATGTACAAATCATTACATTCTTAACGCTTATTGCATGAAAGCTGACAGATTGTCTTTATTATCAGAACGGCGTAATGAATGATTGCCTATACTAGTAGAGGTTGGAACACCAGTGTAGATGAAGCGGCAGGCAGAACTCAAACTCTGGGTGGAAGGCCCGCACAGGTGTTGGTCCTGCTTAAAACCAGCAAGTAGCTAGACGGATGTCGTGGCACCTGAGCTCTGGAGCACAATAGCGTGACGGCCGGCCGCTATTGTAGCAGGACCGGAGGGATAACCGGGAACTCTGCAAATCTTAGACGCAGGTGAGAAGAATGAAGAAGCGGCACCTCGGAATCCACGCAGGCTAGGTTATTTCCAAGGATTTTTACTCAGAAGCGCACCATTGTACAAGTATAGTTTTTTCCTCGCAAACTTTCCGCGCTGGGCGACAAAAGACTAAAATATGGTTGGTCGGCGTTCTGAAGAATCTGTTGAAAGGGAGAATATTCCGTGGTTTCGGGAAAATGTTTCGTTTTCGGAATTAGGGGGGTGGGGAGCCGAGCCTTGCTGGGAATCCAGTGGTGGCGAGACGAGGTCTTCCGCTGTGAGCGCCCGTGTGTGACGGTCGCTCGATATCAGCTTTGTTGCTACAGATAGACTTGCTGTCTTCGCTCTCAGGAGAGTTTATAGTTAGAACAGTTAGGCACTGTACTGTTGCGAACCTTTACGATTCTGGACTTCACCTCCATGTTGGATGTCGTTGCTGGGTACGCAGCGTTCAGTAATTGAGAGCACTTCTTCTGCCTATACTTACGTTGAGACATTACCTGAACTCCGTCCTTGTGGCTGGGAGTTCGCGTTTTCGTCTGTAGAACACAGAGAGGAAAAGACGGTATTAGAGTATATTAGTCAGCGGACCGCCTTCTGCCATCCTAGTGTTTGAAAGCGTTTATTTGTGGCTGGGGTTCTTCCATCGTTGCAGACGAATACAAAACATCATTCCGACGCACTGGACGCAGTACACACGGTGATATCGCAAATTGCTTCCGCTTATTAGGGCTATAAAGCTAATCAGTTGTGATCACGTTAGTTTATTTCCACTGAGGTTCCACACCATCGTAGATCATCTTTGAAAGTGTCTTCTAGTGTTTGGTACGTAGATGATGTCAGTCATTAGGCGTTAGTGATATTAGATCGCGCAGTCATAATAAGGAGAAGAGTTGGGCAATTGATTAATAATTTTAGTTAGGAAATATAGACAATTGTAGTTAAAGGGTTGATTTTAATCTATAATAAATATACATTGAACAACAACGTTTGTCATTTAGTAGTATTAGTTGCTTTCATCATTCATTTATGTTTAGATTGTAATTTATATGTAAAAAAGAGCATTAAGAGTTCCTAAGATCTGCTTCAGGGGGTAGTCATACAGGGCCATATCATCATTTTAGAGTTTATTATTTTCCGTTGCGCACATTCATTTTTACACCCGCCTGGAGTAGCATCTTGCAGCTTGACACATTCTTGTTAAACAGTGAGTTTTGTTTAGCGCTGGGCAGTTATCACAAAACAGATAAACAGTTTTTATGTAGTTGGGAATTCACGTGCTTAGGTAGTGATACAAGAAAGTGCGCACTTCTATAGGACCCGTTGTGGGCGACACCTTCGTGATAAAGATAATGAAATGCCCTATTGTCTTTCAAATTGTGAATGCTGTAACATTAACCGTCAGCTGCAAGAGATAAAATAGGCCTTGAATAAGTACTCTTGGTAGATGAAAATTCTGCATGAAATCAAGTCTCAGACTCAAAATATGTTTATTTTCTTTGCACAGCCTTTCAGTTCCATTCAAAACAGTATAAAATTATTTGGCTCTTCTCTTGTGCAGCAATAAATAACAAACCGCAGTCCGTCGAGATGTCTCGTTCAGACTTTCATTTTTAATTTCCATCATTAATTGCTGACATTCACAACTCTCATCTACTTTTGGTCTGTCCAAATGAAGATCAAAATCCTGCTTAAATGTTTTCACATAGTATTCATATTTGTTGGGAGAAAGGACATTCACTTCTTCGAAAAGTTCGTACATGATGTTTCTATTCAAGCCAACACTTAAGTAAAGGTACGCTTTATCAGTATAATGAGACTCTTTCGTCAGAAATGATATGTTCTCATGAACTCTGGCAATTACAAGTTGTGATATTGAATCTCCGCTATTTGACTTTCCCCCCTCATCTTTAGGGCTTTTTCCAACCACAGGTAGTTGTCTTACTCTTCTCACCCTTTCTTCGCCAACTGCAGATAAGCTTAGAAATGCTTGTCTGCAGATTTGGATACGATTTGCTCCCCCCATGCAATGATATTTGAAAGAATTGTCCTTTGGACTTTTTCCCCTCTCTTGATCTCTCTCGTTTTACTTTTTCTGCTTGTTTTAGGCTAAGAAGGTAAAGATCTTGTTACGACAGAACTTGTTAAGATCCAGAAGATGTGTGAGAATTGATCATTGATCATCTTGACTACCGGATTCAAAACACTTAGACCTGCATGTGCAAGGTTGTCCGACAGATTTTTCTGTTATTACTTTACCATGGTAAATGGTATGCTCCAATTCCTTTAGTTTACCAGTTCTGACTACATTTAGTTGGTACAGCTCAGGATGACATACACCTTTCCTCCTCCTTTTCTTATGAATAGGTTCAATTTCACAATAAGATTCACTCATATTAATAGAATATAAGATACTACGAGGACATAATATCACACCCAAACCTCTATCTCTACAACAATGACTTTGAAACAAACCATAGTTGCATTATTTATATCGTTCTCCCACCTTTTCTATTACAGCATCTCAATATAGTAGATGGAGTTACTGTTCAGAATTGTGGAGAGCAAAAGCGCCCTATGTCCTGTACATGGGGCTATTTTGAAACCAATGAGAATTTCTCCGCTGTATAATTCGGCTATTTGGTAATAAGCAGAGATCCTTTCCACACTAAACGATAGGTAGACCCCTAAGGAACATAGAAATGTACATAGCACAAAATGTCGCAAAAGTGGTCTTAGGGTCCTTCTGAAATAAGCGATTCATTTGTATTATCTGTGTAATAAAAGAAGGCGCATCCTTAAATTTTTTTTGAGAGCAGCTAGGAGAAGCTTGACTGTTCGCACTTGTCTTTCTGTCTGCCTTCAGATTTTGGCATGTAAGCATAATGGGCTGTAGTTGTAGCAATTTCGCAATATACCAATTTGAGTTACTTAAGTGCTGTTTTATTATCAGTTAACCAGTCTACATGTTTATTTTATTATTCATTGTGCCATGAGTTTTATTTTCAGCATTTCTACCAGGGAAGGAGCAACATTTCGATATGGTACCGATCCCCCATTAGCGTGATTTTATTGCTATTGTACAATGTCCATTCTTATGCATCGTTAAGTGCGGAACCTGCAGTCATTCATGACAAATGTCCGAGTGTTTCAAATCAACCATGGAGCATTGAGCGACTACCAAATCGCGATATGGAAATTACATTTCCTAAAATTCAGTCGATTCACATCCTGTGTTGCGCCGCTCCCAATACCAGTCTGGGATTATTTTCTTCATTCTCGTAACGAAACACTAAAACAGTTGAGTTGGCGAAGGTGGAAGCCTAGCTTAAGACTCCACCTGGACAGTTCCTTCCCTTCCAAATGGACTGGTCGTGGAGGCCAGCTAGATCGCCAGACCTTAATCTCTTTGTGGAGCCATCTGAAATCTGCGATTTATGGTTGATGGCGTCAACCTTCGACGCAGAATACAACATGCCTCTGATATTACGCGACGAGACAAAGACATGATGGATCCGTGTCCAGCAGTCCTTTCTGCGAAGAGTCAGACTTTGTCACACACACATTGGCCATCATATCGAACAGTACTTATGAGACGCCACTACAGCTTCTGGTCATGTATGTCTATGTCGTTTCGATTTGTGCGGTTATGCTGCGTTTGGATTAACTGAGACAGAGAAGTCATATTTTGTATTTGCATCCTTTGTACTCGTTCCTTGAGACTAAATCCAGGACACAAAAACTAAATAATAAAACAAGCATACACAGTAATACAGTTCCTCCGCAGTTTCTTTCCCCTGTGACAACTAGCCACGATACTTAATACGGCTGGCGAGAACGGAGCGATACTGATGTGGATGATATCGCCCGCATTGTCACTCAGACGCCGTTTACTCTGCGTGCCTCGCTTTCTAACCGGTGGCGTCGACTACCTACAACATTTGCCTGTTGTGCGCTGTTGCTGACCTTAACCCTTGGTCTATGTCAGCGACCATGAACACCCAAAAGCACGCTTCACATTTCTCGATCTTATAACATTCAACTGCATTGCCACTTAGTGACATAAAACATGAGGGAAAAGAGTGTACTTGTAGTTCAGTGTGTGACACTTTGTACGAAATATTTTTCCTCATTTACGACTCATCCTCTATGTTAGCAACAGTTGCACTGATTAGGCATTTGCATAATTTACACTTCAATAACCATTAGAAAAATTAGTTAAAGTAACAGCAATTAACCATAATGAAATCCGAATACAAAATTTTTACATTAATAGAGTCCAATCTGACTAGCGGTAAATTGCTGTATGCGGTATAATAAAATACGTGAAACACTAATAGCAGTATCAGATATGTTGAAAGCGAAACAGTTCGTACTTTAATAAAAGAATTACATGGTGCTCACCCACAAGAACTCCTAGTCAATCAACAAGTAAAATTTACGAGCTAATGTTTTAACGGCTAGCAAGTTTACAATATTATAAATGGGAATTACTAAAACTTACACCAAAACAAACAGAACAGACAAACATGGCCAGTTAGGAGCACAAATACCAACGTAATCAAACTGGATGAAGCAGAACAAGTATTCGCCATAATATAGTAAAATGTATCATTTTACTCAACTGAATAATCAATAAACAAATGTACGCTCTTCAGTCCAGGATCCATATATGTGGACTTCGTAGTTTTATTTCGTAAAGCTTATGAACAGTTTCTATCGTCTACAGACCTCTCGTACACATTTGTTGAAGTTTCGTAGTTTCAATCCATGCCACTAAATTGCACCACAATCTGCTGCTGTGATAGAGGACCTAGGGTTTTTATGTAAACACTTCATAAAAAGAACCATGTAGTGATCGTGGGTGGGGCGGGAAACAGTTTGTACAGGGATGGGGCATAAGACATAGGTGGTGACCTGGACAAGATAGTTCCCCTGACTCATGGCACCAACGTACACTTTGTTGAGCTGTTCCGGTGTCATGATCCACCACACCTTGATGGAGCTGTGAGGCGAATCAGTGTGGGGTTAGGGATGGCTCTGAGGACAGCCAACTTTGCTCATGTTTCTCTGGTGTCCGTCGGGACTACCAACAGATGGGGTTTCACTAGGCATGGCCCACACCTAAACAGGACTGGGAAGGGAAGATTAGTACAGCTGATTCATGAAAGTATAGGGGGTGGATCTCGGCCCATACATGGTCAAATACCTGTTGTCATAGGTAGGAAAAGTAGGTCTTTTTTATGATAAATCCAGATAACAGGTACCCCTGCCTAAAGAGTATCTCCAGCACTTTAAAAAATACTGAAACAATCACTCACAAGACAGATTTTAACACCTCAAACATCACATATACCAGATGTCACAAAGAAAAACAAACCACTGAAAGAGTAACATGGGGCATTTCACAGACTGAACAATCCTTCATCAAAATATGCAATCAATAACAAATAAAATACAACTATTAGAAGTTGAGCTCCAATCTTTGAACTGCACAGTAGTTTGTATTACTGAGCACTGGTGTAGAGACACAGAAATCCAACATGTAGTATTATCATTGTATGAAAATAAAAACTCCTACTGCAGAACTACTGCAAGGGATGGAGGACCATGCATTTATATCAGAAAAGGAACACAGTTCAAATCAACACATGACCTTAGTACTGTAAGTGAAGAGAAACACTTTGAAATATCTGCTATTGAAATAACAGGGCTTGATATCACGAAGAAATTAATCATTTTGTGTGTGTATAGATCTCCCAGTGGTAGTATGGACACTTTTTTCAATAAGTTAACAGAAGTTCTAGATAAAGTCTCTAGTAAAAAGGTGAACATAATTCTGTGTGCGGACAGTAACATCAACACTAACATCATAAATGAATCCAGCAGCACCTTCATAAACATCCTTCAAAGTTTTGGCATGTCCCTATTGGTCAATAGTGCAGCAAGGGTTACCACGACTTCATCAATAATCGACCATGTGGCCACAAATATGGACAGGTAAAAATGTGATGTAGCTGTAAAAGATCTCGGACTATCAGACCATCTCTGTCGAATAACAACAGTAAAGTCAGGCATCGAATCATTCCCTAAACTAAGAGCCTACAACCGACAATTACCAGAAACCAAAATAAAAGATTGTTCAAAAGAACTAGAAAAACAAAGCTGGGATGAAGTGTATAAGGAAACCATCGTCAATATGAAATTCTCTAAATTCTCCACAAAGTTTAAATTGAACTTTGAAAAGGCATTTCCAAAAGTATGCATATCTGTATCAACATCTCACAAAAACAGATGGCTAACAGCAGGTGTTAAGAAGTCCTCCCAAACACTTAAACACCTCAGTTCCATGAAAAAGATTCGCAGTGATCAAGAATTCTTAAATTTCTATCATAGATACAAAAAGATCTATAAGAAGGTACTGATTGCTGCAAAAAAGTTATTTAATGACAAAATAATATATAATGTAGAGAACAAAAGCAAAGCAGTCTGGAATGTTATAAAAAAGGAAACTGGGAGAGGCAAACAAACGCAGAATAACATACTGCTAAGGGAGGGGGATAAAGTAACAGATGATCCATAGCACTTAGCAAACTATGTAAACGAGCATTTTTAAAGTATTGCAGAGAAGTTACAGTAAAAATTCCCCCAAACAAATATAACACCTGTAAATAATGTTGCACTAAATACAATGATGTTACTTCCAACCACAGAGAATGAAGTCAATAAAACAATTCAAAAACTAAAAAATAAAAAGTCAGTAGGCTTAGATGAAGTACCAATGTGTGTACTGAAACAATGCATAGGGATTATATAAGGCCCCTTAACAAATATAATAAATGAATCCTTCACATCAGGGACATTTCCAGAGCAGTTAAAATAGGCAAGAGTTGTACCTATGCTTAAGAAAGGTAATGCAGAAGACATAGATAATTACTGGCCCATTTCCCTGCTGTCAGCATTCTCAAAAATAATAGAAGCAATTATGAGAGACAGATTAATGAATTACCTGAATAAATACAATCTTTTAAGCGAATCAGAGTTTGGTTTCCAAAGTAGCAAAAATACGGAGTCAGCCATAGTAGAATTCACAAAAGTTGTACTTGATGCTCTTGATAAAGATGAATGTGACACAGGCATATTTTTGGATGTTTCTAAGGCGTTTGATACAGTCGACCACAAGATTCTATTAAATAAATTAGAAGCATTAGGAATAACAGGGGTAGCTAACGACTGGTTTCGATCATACCTAACAGGTAGGGTACAAAGAGTAGAGAGAACACATACTTCAAATAGACATTTAGTAAAACACTTATCAGAACCAAAATACATTAATATAGGGGTTCCGCAAGGTAGCATATTAGGACCAATACTGTTCCTGATACACATCAATGACTTTTCCAGTAGTGTTACTCATGGTGAAAAAATCCTCTTCGCTGATGACAGCAATATTATAGTCACTGAGAAAACAAGAGAAATCCTTGCCGAGAAATCAAATGAAACTCTCAAGGAAGTTTATGATTGGTCAATAAGTAATAAAGTGATATTGAACATAAAGAAAACAAACACCATGAATTTCAGTTTGAAGAGGAAAATGACAATGTTAAATTAAATGTAGATGACACCTCTATAGACAGTGTAACAAATGCAAAATTTCTAAAAAAGAATATTGATTCTCAGTTGAAGTGATGTGAACACACAGAGGTACTTGCTAACAAAATGTCATCAGCATGTTATGGCCTTAGAATCCTATCATCAGTGGGTAACATGCAGTGTCTTTTAGTTACATATTATTCATATGTACACTCAGTTCTTAGCTATGGAATTCTTTTTTCGGGAACAAATGCACAAAATATGAACACAATTTTTAAACTCCAGAAAAGAGCCATAAGAATAATAACCAAAAATACTAGTCGTGCTCATTGTAAAGATCTGTTCAGAACACTGGAGATTTTAACTGCTCCATGTGAATACATTTACCAGTCAGTTGTACACATCAAAAATGACATAGGTAATTACTGCACACACAGCTCTGTCCATGACCATGCATAGACTCAACTTACATTTACCAAGAAAAAATAAACATAAAACTCAAAACAGCATTTTCTACCAAGGAATAAAACTGTACAATAAATTACGAAAAGAGATTAAAGAAATTGCCAAAATACACTTATTTAAAAAGGCAGCTAAAAAATACCTGTTATGCAATACATTTTATACACTGACGGATTACTTAGCTAAAACAGAGTAGGGGTTTGATGAAAAATATTACACAAATAAATCATAATAATAATGATTATAAAATGTCCAACATTCCACATAACACCTTCATTTTATGTTTTTTCCTTCTTTTTTTCTTTCTAGAAATAATAAGCTATGCATAGCACAATACTAACACATCTTCCTCTTTCTGAGCTCAACATCTCACTCATTATGGAGGCTCAGAGATCACCAGTGTGTGTGTGTGTGTGTGTGTGTGTGTAGTGACTGAAGTAATATGAAGCAATGTGTGTATAGTGTGTGCAGTGACTGATAATGAGATATGAGTGAACAATGTGGCATTACATTATTTAATAAGTTATTTGCAAAAAACGTATTGTATACCAGGAGTAAATCTAATGATTGTTTCTAACTAGAAGTCTGTAAATATATGTTTATACGAATTAGCTTATTTTAAATTGATCTAAATTTGTAAATACTTTGACATGTCCTATATCCTTGTAAAAAGAAACCTACGGATGAATAAATCTACTACTACTACTACTACTGCTGCTATTGCTTGCAGCGCTCAATGTGATGTTTTGACGATACGGGTCGGCGAAGTGGCTACACACAGCGCGCGCTCTGAAGGTAATTCAAAATAATACCTTGTTCTGTACACTAAATCTACTTTCTTTTTTGCTTTACGTATGTAAAAATAGTCACGAGTGTGACTGATATATGATTTTTCCAAAATTATCTCTTATTGTGAATACTTCAAGAGTCAACCTCAAAGTTTTTCTGTTTACCTTATTCATTGTGATGTTTCAATTGTTATGTATTGTGTGAGGGAATCCTCATAATTATCTAATCGTCATATAATTTTTAGGATCCAGATTGTTGAAACATCAACAATTAATTTATGGCGTTACTTTCAGTAATCAACGATGAAGAAATACTTCGGATGCTGGAGGAGAGTGACTTCAGTTCACTTTCAGACGAGGAGAGTCAACAGTTTTCGGATGAGGAAGTTGTCCCTGAATCTTCAGTCACTACTGAACACGCAGGAATCGAAATAGAAGACCCTACGCCTGATAGGTCGCAGGACAGTGGACGTAAGCATAAGTAACAATGGACTTGCTCAAAAATGGAAAACAAGGAATCAGGTGAAGATAGTTTCGAAGATCTGATGGATGGTGTGGTAAGGGATCCTGCTGAATATTTTTTGAATATTATGATGAGAAGTTTTGGAATGGTGTTGCAGAACAAACAAATCCATATCACGTGCACGGTAGTGGTAAGAATTTAAACACAAATATGAACGAAATTCTTTCCTTCGTTGGGATTGAAATTCTAATGGGTACATTCGCGCTACTACAAGCCAAGATGCACTGGAGTAGGCAACTTGATCTGCTTCTCATCAATGATACTGTGACTCGGGACAGGTATTTCAAGTTACAAAATAGTTTACATTTCGTAAACAATTTACACGATCATGATAGGAGTGACAAACTTTGGAAATTGAGGCCAGTCATTAATTTTTGCAGGAATAAGTGTCTCGCCTTGCCACAGTCTAAACATCTCTCAATTGATGAGCAGATAATTCCATTACCTGGCAGATGTGCAATGACAACTTATGTGCCATCTAAGCCTAATCCTCTTGGGTTGAACTTTATTTTGGTGTCTTCAGATGGTTTAGTTCTTGACTTCATAATATATACTGGCAAAGGAACAGTGCCTGACACTGAATTAAAAGAAATAGGTTTAGGTGCAAGTGTAATTAAGTTTTTGACTGTGACAGTTCCAAAACAAATGGACAGCATGTAATATATAGTGACAGACTTTTTACAGGAAAGTCTCCAAAGAAATAATCTTGGATGAACGGGAAATTACTGGGAGTTCAAGAGAAGATGAAGACATAAACCCAAAAGAAGAAAAATTGTCTCCATGCCAAGCAAGCAACTCGAAACGACCCGACTCAGCATATTCGTCAATACTTAGAGGCAAGAAATGCTTCTAAATGTCGCTTTGAAGGTTGCCTATCCCGCACAAGAAACTTTTGCAAGAATTCTAATGTTTATTTATGTGTGACTAAACAATTGTTTAGTAAAATTTCGTCAACAGTAACTTTAATATGTTTTTCAATGTATTATTTATTTACCAATTAAAACCTGTAGTCCATATATGTGTAAAAATGGTTCAAATGGCTCTGAGCACTATGGGACTTAACATCTGAGGTCATCAGTCCCCTAGAACTTAGAACTACTTAAACCTAACTAACCTAAGGACATTACACACATCCATGCCCGAGGCAGGATGCGAACCTGCTACCGTAGCGGTCGCACGGTTCCAGACTGTAGCGCCTAGAACCGTTCGGCCACCACGGCCGGCACATATATGTGTACCTCAAATATTTTAGACTGTACAAAAAATAAAAATACAAATAATATAATTCTAAATGTAATTATGTGTTAGACTAATAAAAATAACACTGAAAACAATTTTCCTCCCCTATTTTATCTTCAGGACTCAAGAGGATACATAATGATGCAGTGGCTTCAAGCACATGAAACTGGCTCGTGAACATGATTATGACAAACTGGGCATAGACAGAATATGATATCATATACGTACCATCCACTCAGAAAATGATTCTAAGAATTGCTTGCAACACACAATAAACTTCATTAATAGATTTCAAAGGTTTTCAATGACGTTAGCTGCTCGTCTGAAAGAACAGACACGTTGTGTGATCCAGCGGCGGTACAAATACTATTCAAAGTTTTTCAGTGACGTTAGGCGCATTTGGGTCGTGAAACGAAATGATGGTACCTGGAGGAAATTTGTGCCAGACACGGATTTTAACCTGGATCTCCCTCTTAACGTGAATGATCGCTTTAATCGCCTAGGTCGTTCGACCCAAATTTCCAAGCTGTTACACCTATTTGCGTAGCGTCACCTACACATGAGCCCCCCTCTCGCCATTTGGGATTCCCGCAAGGGATCAAGGTTGGTGTGCACCTGCAGTAAAGATTGGATCTTTGGTCGTCACACCTTTATATATGTAGAGTGAGTCACGTAAAACGTAACACACCTTTTAAAAAATGTGTGTGAAATCTTATGGGACTTAACTGCTAAGGTGATCAGTCCCTAAGCTTACACACTGCTTAACTTAAATTATCCTAAGGACAAACACACACACCCATGCCCGAGGGAGGACTCGAACCTCCGCCGGGATCACACCTTTTACTTCGTGAACGGTTACACATACTGAAACGCGGTTTTCGGCAAATCTTAGAGCGTCTTTGGGCACCTATGTTTTTGTTTGATTAATGTTTTTAGCGTTGGTAATCAACTGAGATATTGAAGCAAGTATGTTTTTTATATGGAACAGTACACTTTTTATAACTGTAATCGATAGCTCTTGAGAAGACAATTAAATGATACAGCGTTGCTAATGTTGACATTGAAACCTGTCGTTAAAAAAAGTCGAGAAATGTCCTCGAATGTGAAAGCACGGCATTAGCGGTGCAAAGGTTGCCAAGCTGGCGTCTTGGACCAGGCTGCGTAGTAGTACACCGTTAAGGTGGGCCTGCGCTATGAGAATAAAGCTCTATTTGTCCTTGAACCAACTTACGACCTAGGTGCAGGTTCATCTACGAATGATTTATATGGAAATACGAGATAGGTTAGAATGTATCGTATCACAAAGGGCATAGGAAAACTATTTCACATCAGTATATCCTTCCGGATTCACGTGAGCTGAAACAGAGAAATTAACTGTTCTTCTTCCAAAATAGAGAGGTGTTATACGCTGCAAAAATATCTGCATGTCAGAAGGAAGATTTGACCTTTGTTTTACTATACGTGGCTGTGTGCTTCTTAGAGATAAAATACATGCTGTCCGACAAGTGACTATACCTAAACAGCTTTAAATCACATCATATGGGACACAGTGGTTGAACTAAACGTTTTATTAAAATTACTTCGGTAACCACCTGTACAACCCGCAAAATAAATGGTCGTCTTAACGAAACGTTGTTTCACGTTGAACGAAAGCGCTTAATCACAGTGTTACCAGCTACGTACAATGCACACTGTCGACTTATTTTACATTGCAGTTCAATTTTATACACACCTAATTGAAATAAAGAAATTACTAGCAATGATTTGGTAACCACCCAAATCGCACGGCATAAATTTATACTTATATGGATATGGTGTCTGTTCTTTCGGACATGTCCGAAAGAGTAGACACCATTGCTGACCTGCAGCCGTCTAGAAAGAAATTAGAATTATATTAATACCCTCAGCTGCTAACGGGCGTTGATATACATCAACGGGAACAGGTGATAATGTGTGCCCCGACCGGGACTCGAACCCGGGATCTCCTGCTTACATGGCAGACGCTCTATCCATCTGAGCCACCGAGGACACAGAGGATAACGCGACTGCAGGGACTATCTCTCTCACGCCTCCCGCGAACCGCACATTCTCACCTTGTACATCCACACACTACATTCGTAGTGTCCCTGCCCAACACACTCATTACTCGTGGAAGACATTCTTACCAACTCCCGTAAGAGTTCGGGGAATATGTGTGCATTCGCACAGGAGAAGAAGGTCATGTCCAAAAGAACACACACCATATCCATATAGGTACATAGTTCTGGCAACACCGGCCATGACCTTCTTCTTCTGTGCAGATGCACACATATTCCCCGAACTCTTATGGGACTTGGTAAGAATGTCTTTCACGAGTAATGAGTGTGTTGAGGTGGGACACTGCGAATGTAGTGTGTGGACATACAAGGTGAGAATGTGGGTCTCGCGGGAGGTGTGCGCGAGATAGTCCCTGCAGTCGCACTATACTCTGTGCGCTCGGTGGCTCAGATGGATAGTGCGTCTACCATGTAAGCAGGAGATCTTGGGTTCGAGTCCCGATCGAGGCACACATTATCACCTGTCCCCATTGACATATATCAATGCCCGTTAGCAGTAGAAGGTTTTAATATAATTCTAATTTTGACATAAATTTTGTCTTCCAAAAAAATTAACTTTATCCTGTATTTGAGTACGTGTTCAAATTGTTGACCATGGACTAGAAGGCACATCTGCAATCGCCGTTCGAAAGAACAACGAACAGATGTAATTACAGTGGATTGTATGGTAGAGCGTGCACTGGCGGTTCTACGTCAGATATCTTCTGGCGTGGTTCGAGCTTCGTCATGGACTGCATCTCTGAGTGCTCCCCAAAGAAAGAAATCAAGAGGAGTGAAATCGGGGGACCTCGCAGGCCATTTGAAGATAGAATTTCGTCCAATCCAACGTCCAGGCAAGTTCTCATTCAGTATTTGTGTTGCCACAAGGAACGAGTGAGCTGGATAACAGTCGTGTTGCAGCCACGTACACTGTCGAATATCGAGTGGTACCTCTTCTAGAAGGACCGCCAGAATGTTCGTCAGAAAGTGTGCGTACGAATATCTATTTAGAGCGCCTGAGATAAAGTAAGGTCCCACAATGTAATTTCCCGTGATGCCGCACCGTACGTTTACTCTCCACGGCCGTTGACATTGCACCTGAGGAAGCCAGTGTGTATTTTCGGCTGCCCAATAGTGCACGTTATGCAAAATTACATTAGCGTGATTAGTAAACGTTGCTTCATCGGTAAGGAGCATATGATGGAAAAACATAGGGTCGTCTCTCAATTGCTGAGGGCAAACCGAAAAAATTCTGTACAACGTTAGGAACCACGGTCGTCGAGTGCCTGACGCGACTGATGATGAGGATGGAAATTCTGTCGATGCAAGGCGCTAATGACACTCGTCTGGCTGATTCCAAATTCCTTGGCAATATGTCTCGCACCACTGTGTGAATTAAATTAGCGTGGTAGCCAGAACGGCTTCTTAGTGTCAACATTAACAAACGGTGTATCACTGTATATCCTGTTGAGATTGGTCTTTCAGATCATGGTGCACAGCTAGTTACAGTACATGACATATCTCCATGCAGTATATCAAATCAGACTTTCAAAGCAGTGCGTTCAATTAACAATAAAAATATTGCAAACTTTAGGGAAAGCCTACAGCAGCTAGACTGGGATGAAGTGTATAAGGAACCCTATGCAAACTTGAAATATAACTTATTTCACAATAGATTTTTAAGGGTATTTGAAAATTATTTTCCCAAGAAAATAAACATAATTCCAAGAAAACATATAAAAAACCTTGGCTAATTAAAGCAATAAGAATATCTTGCAACCGTAAAAGAGAACTGTATCTAACAGCAAGAGGGAGTACTGACCCCAAAATTGTTCAATATTATAAAAACTATTGTGCGGTACTAAGAAAAGTTATTAAAAAGTCCAGAAGCATGTGTATCATGTATGAGATCAGTAACTCTGATAATAAAATTAAAGCAATTTGGAATATTATTGAAAGGGAAACAGGGCAACCAAGAACACAGGAAGACTTTAGTGCCATAAAACTGAATGACAAGTGTACTAACAAACAATCAGAAATTGAAAATATTTTCAATAATCATTTTTTAAATGTTGTGGAGAAAATAGGATCTAGATCTTCACTAGAAGAGGCAAGGCTACTAATACAAGAGGCCATGCCTGTGCAGTTCGAAACAACTGTATTTCCACCAACCTCTCCCTCTGAAATCAGTAAAATAATAAACTCACTGAAAAGTAAAAGCTCTTACGGAATTGATGGCATTTCCAGCAAGGTACTTAAAGCTTGTTCCCCACAGATAAGTAGGATTCTTAGCCACGTATGTAATAGCTCTTTGGAGCAGGGTGTTTTCCCTGATAGACTGAAATATGCCATTGTAAAACCATGCATAAAAAGGGGGATACGTCGGATGTCAACAACTATCGCCCAATCTCTCTTCTGACAGCTCTATAAAAATTTTTGAGAAAGTAATGTATTCAAGAGTAGGCTCCCATGTTTGTAAAAATAAAGTACTAACAAAATGTCAGCTTGGTTTTCAGAAAGGCTTTTCAACAGAAAATGCTATATACACTTTCACTGATCAAATATTAAGTGCTCTGAATAACCGGACACCACCCGTTGGTATTTTTTGCGATCTCTCAAAAGCCTTTGATTGTGTAAGTCACGGAATTCGTTTAGATAAGCTAAATCATTGTGGTTTGAGGGGGGCAGTGCACAAATTGTTTAATTCATACTTAACTGGAAGATTGCAGAAAGTTGAAATAAGTGGTTCATGTAATGTTAAAACAACAGCTGATTCCTCAAACTGGGGGGGCTATCAAGTACGGGGCCCCACAGGGTTCGGTCTTAGGTCCTTTACTGTTCTTGATATACACTCCTGCAAATGGAAAAAAGAACACATTGACACCGGTGTGTCAGACCCACCATACTTGCTCCGGACACTGCGAGAGGGCTGTACAAGCAATGATCACACGCACGGCACAGCGGACACACCAGGAACCGCGGTGTTGGCCGTCGAATGGCGCTAGCTGCGCGGCATTTGTGCACCGCTGCCGTCAGTGTCAGTCAGTTTGCCGTGGCATACGGAGCTCCATCGCAGTCTTTAACACTGGTAGCATGCCGCGACAGCGTGGACGTGAACCGTATGTGCAGTTGACGGACTTTGAGCGAGCGCGTGTAGTGGGCATGCGGGAGGCCGGGTGGACGTACCGCCGAATTGCTCAACACGTGGGGCGTGAGGTCTCCACAGTACATCGATGTTGTCGCCAGTGGTCTGCGGAAGGTGCACGTGCCCGTCGACCTGGGACCGGACCGCAGCAACGCACGGATGCACGCCAAGACCGTAGGATCCTACGCAGTGCCGTAGGGGACCGCACCGCCACTTCCCAGCAAATTAGGGACACTGTTGCTCCTGGGGTATCGGCGAGGACCATTCGCAACCGTCTCCATGAAGCTGGGCTACGGTCTCGCACACCGTTAGGCCGTCTTCCGCTCACGCCCCAACATCGTGCAGCCCGCCTCCAGTGGTGTCGCGACAGGCGTGAATGGAGGGACGAATGGAGACGTGTCGTCTTCAGCGATGAGAGTCGCTTCTGCCTTGGTGCCAATGATGGTCGTATGCGTGTTTGGCGCCGTGCAGGTGAGCGCCACAATCAGGACTGCATACGACCGAGGCACACAGGGCCAACACCCGGCATCATGGTGTGGGGAGCGATCTCCTACACTGGCCGTACACCACTGGTGATCGTCGAGGGGACACTGAATAGTGCACGGTACATCCAAACCGTCATCGAACCCATCGTTCTACCATTCCTAGACCGGCAAGGGAACCTGCTGTTCCAACAGGACAATGCACGTCCGCATGTATCCCGTGCCACCCAACGTGCTCTAGAAGGTGCAAGTCAACTACCCTGGCCAGCAAGATCTCCGGATCTGTCCCCCATTGAGCATGTTTGGGACTGGATGAGGCGTCGTCTCACGCGTTCTGCACGTCCAGCACGAACGCTGGTCCAACTGAGGCGCCAGGTGGAAATGGCATGGCAAGCCGTTCCACAGGACTACATCCAGCATCTCTACGATCGTCTCCATGGGAGAATAGCAACCTGCATTGCTGCGAAAGGTGGATATACACTGTACTAGTGCCGACATTGTGCATGCTCTGTTGCCTGTGTCCATGTGCCTGTGGTTCTGTCAGTGTGATCATGTGATGTATCTGACCCCAGGAATGTGTCAATAAAGTTTCCCCTTCCTGGGACAATGAATTCACGGTGTTCTTATTTCAATTTCTAGGAGTGTACATTAATGACTTACCATTCCACATTGATGAAGATGCAAAGTTAGTTCCTTTTGCTGATGATACAAGTATAGTAATAATAGCCAAAAACCAAGAACTAAGTGATGTAATTGTAAATTATGTTTTTCACAAAATTATTAAGTGGTTCTCAGCAAACGAACTCTCTTTAAATTTTGATAAAACACAGTATATACAGTTCCGTACAGTAAATGGCACAACTCCAGTAATAAATATAGACATTGAACAGAAGTCTGTAGCTAAGGTAGAATTTTTAGGTGTGTCCATTGATGAGAGGTTAAACTGGAAGCAACACATTGATGGTCTGCTGAAACGTCTGAGTTCAGCTACGTATGCTATTAGGGTTATTGCAAATTTTGGCGATAAGAATTTCAGTACATTCATTCACTGCTTTCGTATGGCATCATATTCTGGGGTAATTCATCGTTGAGTAGAAAAGTATTCATTGCTCAAAAATTTGTAATCAGAATAATTGCTGGAGCCCACCCACTGTAATCCTGCAGACATCTATTTAAGGATCTAGGGATCCTCACAGTAACCTCACAGTATATATATTCACTTATGAAATTTGTTGTTAATAATTCAACCCAGTTCAAAAGTAATAGCAGTGTGCATAGCTATAACACCAGGAGAAAGGACGATCTTCACTCTGCAGGGTTAAATCTGAGTTTGGCACAGAAATGGGTAAATTATGCTGCCACAAAAGTCTTTGGTCACCTACCAAACAGCATCAAAAGCCTGACAGATAGCCAACCAACATTTAAAAATAAATTAAAAGAATTTCTAGATGACAACTCCTTCTACTCATTGGCTGAATTTTTAGATATAAATTAGGGGGAAAAACCAACAACTTAAACTTTAGTGTCATGCAATATTTTGTGTAATGTAATATCTTGTACAGACATCTTTTATTAACCTGACACGTTCCACATCATTACGAAGTGTCGTATTCATGATCGATGGAACAAGTATTAATCTAATCTAATCTAATTGTCCTCTTAAGAGCTTTCGAACGCAGGTATAAAAAGTACACGTTCGATTTTTTAAAAAAAGTACTTGCTTCAATATCTCCGTCGGCGCCAGCGCTAAAAACATTAACCAAACAAATAAATTCGTACCCTTCGACGCTCTACCCTTTTCCGAAAACCCCGTTTCGATATGTGTAATCGTTGACGAAATATAATGAGTACTATATCTTACATGACTCACTCTGTCCAAACGAACAGACACCATATATGCATATTTAATGACTAACTTGCTACTCACTTAAGCTTGCGGATCACATAACTTAAAGAGCCTACAAAATGGTGAAAAGCAAATGAAGAAGATTTTGCTGGTGAAAATTTTGGTAAATACACACAAACGATCAGTATACCCGTCACAGGTCGTAACAATTGCTATGTAGAAGCATTAACCGGAACAGGAGAACGTGAATACAACATCAACATTTCCTACGCGCAAATAGCATAAGCACCAGCGTGGCGCTGACCGTGAAACAGGAAATGACAGACGCCCACCATGGTACGAAATGACAGCCACCCACCATGGCACTACTGACGAACATCAAACAACAGAACAAGACACTTAGAGAAAGGGGGACACTTGCTACACACCAAACAACGGTCCTATCACAAGGTGTAACAATTACGGGCATGGTGCACATTACAGGAGATTTAAACACGGAAATTAAATACAAGTTGCTACCTTCGGACATCTCACACAAATAAGCATCAAGAATACATCAGACGTTACACAATTCGTGATAACTGACATTTAAACTCTTTGTGCAGCCACACAAGTACAGCAGAAATACATTTGACAACTAAAGTGGCCACACACTAAGAACAGATAGCACTAAGCACATGTTACCAAGTGGCCAGTAAGCAAGAGACTTTGAGAAACAGGCAAGAACCTTCACATAAAGCAAAAGATAGAAACCTGTAATAGCTTCGTACACTCCCAACTGAAATGTAGTCATCAAAATAGAAGTTGCGTTTGGTAGCCGCGACCATACAACATTGTTGAACGACTGACGGATTTTGCGTTCCACCATGTAGGCACTCACGCAAGAGGCCAGGATGGGCCAAATCTCTAAATATGGGTCTTATTTGTTCCATGACAGCAAAAGGAAGATGAGCGTGGTCTTTGTGGTCATAAGGCTCATTTTTCCCTTGGGCTTTTCGGAATTTGCACCAGCATGTCTCACCTTTGGGACATAGTCCGTGTCCAGATATGTCTTCGTTGGTAGCCGTCAAATGAAATAATTCTGCCCAGACCGCTGCCTTCATGTCCTTTAGAGCTCTGTAGCATTCCTTATTATAACTAGGCCATAATACAGTTGTATTTGATTTATAGCCTCGCCAGTAAGGCGGCCACGACCCCCGATGGTTTTGCCGTCGGAAAGTCTTGTTTTCCCAAGTTTCTGTTTCAGTTTCCTGATGCGACTACCCATTCACTTCTGGACGTGACCGCAACATTCCAATTTCTCAATTGAGAATTTGGAACTATATGTTTTAGCCTCACAAACCTTAGGGTAAGAAACACTGTCCCCGTCTCCTAAATGATACTTGTACCACACTCCGTATTTCGGCAGCGATTCCTGGAACATTTCCACAATTTCCTTTACCTCCATCCATCCACTTACACCAGAGTAGTTAGCTAGGCAATTAGTATCATGATTGTTGGTTATTCTGTTTTCGCATCTGCTATACTTGGATAAAATTTTAAGATCTATTACCTTGCCTGTGTTTTCTGCTATTGCAATTACAATTCCATTGAATGAAGTGTGACCCCTACGTTGCCACGATCCGTCAGATATTGCTGTCAAGTCTCTGTTACCATCATTTTCATCGACACTTTCTTCAACAGCAGCCTTCATACTCTCTTCACAGACCTCTTTTGCAGCATCTCGAAGCATCTTATTGTAATATTTGAAAGCTGGCGGATTCGGGAATGTTCATTCACCGCAGAAAGTTTTCGCCGCTTCTTCGCCTTTTCCAATATATCGGAATGCGTAGGCTAATCGAACATTCACTTCTGATTGTTTAGATTCAGGTAAGCATGGAGAATTAGTAGTGGACACCTCAAAAGAACAGTCTCTGCACGTTATTACTATCGGTACTTGTAAGCCTAGCCTGGTTTCAGTAGAGACGGTAAGGGTTCCTTTACAATTTACGCACACCACAATTTGGCTAGCTAGGCTACCTGAACTGTTGATATTAACAATATCATAGCAACCTTCTTCTTTTCCATATATCTCATATTTAGCCAAGTTACGGGTAAGCTTCTTAGAAGAAGAGCTTGTTTTATAAGCACAAGCAAATTCAGTACTAGTACTAGGCCTAGGGTCACCTTCACAATGAACTTCCACTTCAGATTCACCATGAACTCACGTTTTCTTTTCTTGTTTTGTATTCGCGGCATTTTTACATGATATTATTTGCTGAGATCTAAACACTGAAATACGTATATCGTAAACAAACTTCACTTTCTGTCACCACAAACAAAGAACTGAAAACAACAAAGTAAACTGGCAGCTGTTTTCATTATTTTTGCCAACAGTATTTCATCAGTGTTACCAACTAAGCTTTCAAACAGCTGTACTATAACAAGTAGTCGCTAGCGAGTAAAAAGAAGGTTGAGTTCATGAAAAGTACTCGTTGTAGGGTTTTACTAAAACACTTGTAAAACGGAAACCACTCAATATAAATTAATAAATTTGGTATCAATTTAAACCTAGATATTAGCGTAACAAAAGAAGTGCAAAAAATAAAAATCAAAAATTTTGAACCAAACAACCATCCGACTCCCCTTAACTTAATGAGAAGGCGTGGAAAATATGTTAGTAATAAAATCAAACCTGTATTTAAAACGTTATTTCAGTTTCTAAAGTCAACATTGTTGTTACTGTATATGGTATTTCTTGTGTTTTGGAAATGTCATCCATATTATTTTGACCTGTTTATTATTGTGAGGTGACTGTAACGTTTTATAATTTCAAACTCTGCAGCTTTTCCTGTAAAACTTGGCAACTTTTAATTGAAAACTTCTAAATTACTGTGTTAAACAATGTAAAATATTCATGTCTTCATTGTTGAAATTTGTATAAGGAATGGCGCCAACAGCCGATGGGGCACAATAATGTTCAACATTTTATAACAGTTAGTTTGTGACGTGAATAAATAACGATCCCATGGCAACCAACCGTTTCGGCCACATCATTTCACTGGAACTGATTGATCAAAACACATAGATCCTGAAATTATGAACAACCCAAGATTTTCTTACAGATGGAGACAAACTTCAACGCTGCGCGGGATTAGCCGAGCGGTCTAGGGCGCCACGCCGGCCAAAGTGGCCGAGCGGTTCTAGGCGCTACAGTCTGGAACCGCGCGACCGCTACGGTCGCAGGTTCGAATCCTGCCTCGGGCATGGACGTGTGTGATGTCATTAGGTTAGTTAGGTTTAAGTAGTTCTAAGCTCTAGGGGACTGATGACCTCAGAAGTTAAGTCCCATAGTGCTCAGAGCCATTTGAACCATTTTTTAAGGCGCCACAGTCGTGGACTGTGCGGCTGGTCACGGCGGATGTTCGAGTCCTCCCTCGGGCATGGGTGTGTGTGTTTGTCCTAAGGATACTTTAGGTTGAGTAGTGTGTAAGCTTAGGGATTGATGACGTTAGCAGTTACGTCCCATAAGATTTCTCACACATTTGAACAAACTACAACGAAGAGATATTTCCGATTTTGAGTCATCAAGAAATTAAAGCCAAGTACTAATCTTCGCAACCCAGCTAAGTGGTTACATTATACAGCCGTGCCTGTCTGCAGTGAATTACGGTGAAAGTGGAGAGGGGAACCGTTTACGTGGGCGCCGCAGGGTTCCACTCTCCGCGCCCCCGCATTCGGGGCACGTCCCAGCGGGGGCGGCAAACCACGCCACGCGCGGTTGTCAATAACCACAATGCATATTCCACTTCATAACCGGATAATTGAAGGTATCTGCGGGTCCCTTCCCCTCCCGGCGCCGTGAACAATAACTCGATGATTCCGTTTATCGACTGGCGTCTCTTTAAATCGATACCCTCGCTCGCAGCAGTCGCAGGCTGGGGTTTGGGGGGGGGGGGGGCGGGGGGGGACTGGGAGGAAGGTGAGCCGAGCCGAGCCAGCGTAATTCCATTCGGCCGGCTGCGCTGCGCTCGGGTGCGCCGCGCCGCGCAAGAAGTTGCTCCTTCATTTCGCCGCTATCCTCTTTATTCTCCTCTGCCGCTCTTACGTCCCCTCCCCCACACACCCACCCACCGGCCTCTGCCATCTCCCACTCCCCCTGCCACCCTCACAACCCGGCCGCTGCCGGCGCCGCGAACTTTCGGAAAACAAAATTTACCCCCGCGTCGCTTTGCCTCCCGTCGCGTCGTCTCGGCTCTTCCTCGCACCCTTCTCTCCTCCCCGGCAATAGATTCGAAAATAAGTGCACCATTGAATACAGAGAACCGCATTATCTGGCGCAAGTGGCCGCCCGCCTAGGGACGGCGGCGCGGCTCCCGGGTAATTGCGTAGCTGCAGGAGCTGGGAGGGGGGGGGGGGGAAGGGAGGGGGGGGGAGAGCGGCAGAGAGAGGCGTATACGCAACCCTTTCCGCCGGCCTCCCGGCGCGAGCAATCAAATCATCGCACCGGGGGATAAACCTGGAACAAACTCGCCCTCCCAACGCACCACCCTAATGTTTATCTGTTGCTCGCTTCTGGCGAATTCCGCGCACTCCGCCAGCGGCATATCACTGCCTAATGCGTGCTGTACGGTACCTCGCTTATTACCGTGGCCGCTGGTTCCCGTTTCTCATTCTTTCCGTGGCCGATGTACGAGGAAAAACGTTACTGTTTTCCCGTTTCCGTTAACGTCCTTTTAAGCCGAACATTTGTACCAGTGTTTTCACATCGTTCGGACAATCGAGTCTGCAGGAGTACTGAAACGGAATGACCATAATCGACACAGCAGAGACTTATTCTCCAAGACTTTGATGACGTCGTTGTTGTTGTGGTCTTCAGTGAGAAGATTGGTTTGACGCAGTTCTCCACGCAATTCCATTTTGTACAACTCTGTTCATCTCTGCAATTCTACTGCAAACTACTTTCATTTGAATATGTTTATTGTGTAAGTAGGCTGTTTAGGTTTTTATGTTGGTAACGCCACGTAGCGCTCTATATGAAAAACACTGACTGTGGTGTGTGAAGTCTGTGGCTGGTTGGCATTGTTGGAATAGTCGCCATTGTAGTGTTCGCCAGTTGGATGTGAACAGCGCGTAGCGTTGCGCAGTTGGAGGTGAACCGCCAGCAGTGGTCGATGTGGGGAGGGCGAAGGCAGAGTTTTGAGAGCAGACGATCTGGACGTGTGTCCATCAGAGACAGTAAACTTGTAAGACTGGATGTCATATATATATATATATATATAATATATATAATGACTTTTGAACACTATTAAGGTAAATACATTGTTTGTTCTCTATCAAAATCTTTCATTTGCTAGCTATGCCTATCAGTAGTTAGTGCCTTCAGTAGTTAGAATCTTTCATTTAGCTGGCAGTAATGGCGCTCGCTGTATTGCAGTAGTTCGAATAACGAAGATTTTTGTGAGGTAAGTGATTCATGAAAGGTATAGGTTATTGTTAGTCAGGGCCATTCTTTTGTGGGGATTATTGAAAGTCAAATTGCGTTGTGATAAAAATATTGTGTGTCAGTTTATTGATGATCAGAAAAAGTAAAGAGAGAAATGTCTGAGCACGTTCAGTTTTGCTTACCTGTTTGAAAATTAAATAACGTAAGGGCTTTACCAGCATATTAATTCATAAATTTTTTTAAGCGGATGTTTCAATTGTATTTGAGTCTCGGTCTCCCTCTACAATTTTCACTTTCACACTTGCCTCCACAACAGTACTGACAATTACCTGATGCCTCAGGGTGTATCACATAAACCGATCTCTAGTTTTATTTTACTTGTGATATACACTGTCCAGTCACATTAAGGTAACCACCTGTAAACAGCCTGAATAACCAACTTTCGCAGCGCGGACCGCCGAGAGACTGCAGCAAGAGAGTCACTGAAGTTGTGGAAGGCACCGACAGGGATCTGGAGCTATGCCGACACCAGCGCCGTAGCCAGCTCACCTACGTTTCTCGGTTGAGCATCCATGGCGCGAACAGCCCAATCGAGATGGTCTCATAGATTCTCGATTTGGTTTCTGGGGGTTTTGATGGCCAGGGGAGTATAGCAAACTCATCCTGGCGCTCTTATAAACGTGTACGCACACTGTGCGCTGTGCGACACGTTGCATTGTCCTGCTGGCAGATGCCATCGTGCCGAGGAAAAACAAAATGCATGTAGAGGTGGACATGGTCCCAAAGGATAGATGCGTATTTGTGGTGATACATTGTGCTTTTCAGAATGACGTATCGCCCTCCGACCTGGACATTGCCGGTGATTGTCGCAGGGTGTTGCTTTCAGACGGTTCATTCTGTACATGCCAAAGGCCATTGCCATTGAGGAGATACCGTTGGTAGCACCTTGGTCCAGCTGGGCGGTCAGTCGCTCAACAGTTTCACGTCTATCCGCCCGTATACGTCACAGCCGCCGTTCACCCCTGTCACCTATGTGCCGTGGTGCACCACAGTTTTGGATAGCGCCATTTTTCCGTGCACGCTACATTTTAATCACGGCGGCACGTAAACACTTTACAGTCTTGGCCGTTTCGGAAATACTTCCACCCTTGGCCTGAAAGCTAATGATCATGACCTTCTGGATGTCAGATTAATCGCGCCGTTTCCGCATTATGACAATGACTGCACTGTTTTCGTGTTTCGCCGACGCGCTTTACATCCCCCCCGCTGCTAGTGCTGCCACCTGCCGTGTACGAGTCGTTATCGCCCGTTGATGTCGAACGTAGGCGGCGGTCTCACTCATTTGATTGGACCGTGTAAACTTCTTTTTTCCCCATTTCGGTTTAGTACTTCCCCATTAATTATTTGTTATTTGATTTCCCCATCTATTCCTATTTGCGCGCGTGCTATTTAGCGACGAAGCGTCATTCACCAACAACGGTAACGTAAACCGGCATAATTGCACTATTGGGCAACGGAAAATCCACGATGGTTGCGACAAGTGGAACATTAGCGACCTCGGCGGGTTAATATATGGTGCGGCATTATGGGAGGAAGGATAATTGGCCCCCATTTTATCGATGGCCATCTAAATGGTGCAATGTACGCTGTTTTCCTCCGTAATGTTCTACCGATGTTACTACAAGATGTTTCACTGCATGACAGAATAGCGATGTACTTCCAACATGATGGATGTCCGGCACATATCTCGCGTGCGGTTGAGCGGTATTGAATAGTATATTTGATGACAGGTGGATTGGCCGTCGAAGCACCATCCTATGGCCCGCACATTCACCGGATCTGACGTCCCCGGATTTCGTTCTGTGGGGAAAGTTGAAGAATATTTGCTATCGTGATCCACCGACAACGCCTGACAACATGCGTCAGCGCATTATCAATGCATGTGCGAACATTACAGAAGGCGAACTACTCGTTGTTGAGAGGAAAGTCGTTACACGTATTGCCAAATGTATTGAAGTCGACGGACATCATTTTGAGCATTCATTGCATTAATGTGGTATTTACAGATAATCACGCTGTAACAGCATGCGTTCTCAGAAATGATAAGTTCACAAAAGTATATGTATCACATTGGAACAACCGAAATAAAATGTTCAAACGTACCTACGTTCTGTATTTTAATTTAAAAAACATACCCGTTACCAGCTGTTAGTCTAAAATTGTGAGCAATATGTTTGTGACTATTAGAGCGCCATATATTACAAAGCGAAAAAAGTGGTCCAACAAAAACATTCATATTTCTTTACGTACTACACGAATATGTAATAAAAAGTGGGGGTTTCTATTTTAAAAAACGCAGTTGGTATCCGTTTGACCTATGGCAGCGCCATCTATAGGGCCAACCATAGCGCCATCTGGTTTCCCCCTTCAAGCTAGACAATTTCGTTCTTTGTAGTTTTTTCGTTTGACGCTTATTTCGTGAGATATTTGGCACGGTCACGATCAATGGACCACCCTGTATGATGGCAAGTCATTTGTACTGGCAGCAGTGAAGTACGAGGAGCGTTTGAAAAGTCCGTGCAAAGTCCGAGCGATGGCACCACCGGCGCATATCGAGGTCATATTTAGTTAGTAGCATCTTTGGAAAGAACGCACATGAAGGTTCAGCCATATTGGTCTATTTCTTTGTGTTTGGCATTCGTGTGAATAAAGGAAGTCGAGTGATTGTCGAAAAATGGACGAAAAAGAATTTCGTCTGGTGATTAAACATTACTTCATGAAAGACAAAACGCCTCAGGAGACTAAAGAGAAGCTTGATAAACATTACGGTGACACTGCACCTTCGATTACAATAGTTTATAAGTGGTTTCAAAACTTTAGGAGTGGCCATGTGGGCACAAGTGATGCTGAACGTTCTGGACACGCTGTGGAGGTTACGACTCCAGAAATCTTTGATCAGATCCATTATATGGTGACGGATGACAGAAACCTTAAGGTGCATGAGGTTGCTAGTGCTGTTGGCATCTCGAATGAACAGGTACATAATATTTTGCATAAACATTTGGACATGAAAAAGCTATGCGCAAGATGGGTTCCGCGAATGCTCACGCTTGACGAAAAACGGAATCGTGTGAAGTGTTGTAAGGATTGACTGCAGCTGTTCAGGAAGAGTCCGTAGGACCTTAAGCGTCGTTTCGTCACTGTGGATGAAACTGATATACTGAGACCAAACAACAATCTAAACAACTGGTTACCAAGGGGGAATCTGCACCAAAAAAGGCGAAGACCATTACTTCGGCCGGAAAGGTTATGGCAACTGTCTTTTGGGATTCGCAAGGGATAATCCTCATCGACTATCTGGAAAAGGGTAAAACTATTACAGGTGCATATTATTCACCGTTACTGGGCCGTTTGAAACCCGAGCTGCAAGAAAAACGCAAAAAAGTTATTTTCCATCATGACATTGCACCAGCGCACACCTCAGCAGTTGTGGTCGAAAAATTAATGGAAATAGGATTCCAACTCATTTCACATTTCCCCCTCCCCCTCCTTATTCTCCAGACTTGGCTCTCTCAGACTACTACTTGTTCCCCAATTTGAAGAAATGGCCGGTGGGACAAGGAGTTTATTCAAACGAGAAGGTGACTGCAGCAACTAATAGCTATTTTGCAGACATGGACAATTCCTATTATTCGAAAGGGATCAACAAATTAGAACAGCGTTGGACGAAGTGTATAAGCCTAAAAGGAGACTAGGTCGAAAAATAAAAAAGGTTTACCCCAAACACATAAGTAGTTTTTATTTTTGCACGGACTTTTCGAACTCCCCTGATATGGAGGAGGAAGTGTTACGGTATGGACGTGTTTTTTGTGGTTAGGGAGTGGTGTCCCTACTATGCTAGGAAAACTGTTAAATGCAAAAGGATGTGAACACATTTTACAGGATTGCGTATCGCTTACAGTAGAGAACAGTTCGGAGATGATGACTGCATCGGCACGAGAATGTAGCTCGTCATAAAGCGGCATCTGTCAGGCAATGGTATCTCGACTATAAAATCTTTAAATGAACTGGCCTGCCTAGAGTCCCAACATTAACCCAGTGGAACACCTCTGGATTGAGTCATAACATCGCCGTCGCTCTGGACTCCACTGTCCATTATCACTACCTGCTCTGGTTTCGGCTGTTGAGAGAGAATGGTCTGCCATTCTTCCAGAGACATTCAGACAACTCACTGACAGTGTCTCCAGCAGAGTTCAAGCCGTCATAAAGACGAAGAGTCGCCACTACCTGTGTTAATTTGCACTAATAGGTGTGCGGATATTTTTTTTATCAGATACCGTATTTGAGACTTGAATAGCTGTATGGTAGTCACAGCACAGGCAGTGGTTGCTCATCATTACACTGAAATGGATGATGAAAATTACGCATACCAGTCAACACAGCGAGTACACATAAAGCAAAACTCGCACCGCCAGAGCAAGACGGCCGGCCGAAGTGGCCAAGCGATTCTAGGCGCTACAGTCTGGAGCCGCGCGACCGCTACGGTCGCAGGTTCGAATCCTGCCTCGGGAATGGATGTGTGTGATGTCATTAGGTTAGTTAGGTTTAAGTAGTTCTAAGTTCTAGGGGACTGATGACCTCAGAAGTTAAGTCCCATAGTGCTCAGAGCCATTTGAACCAGAACAAGACGACCCACACTGTTATTTAAGTATAGTGCATAAAATGAAAAGAACAACTTTGCTGAGTACGTGGAAGACCACAATTAACTACTTACAATATCAAGGCTTTCTTGTGGACTTAATCGTGAAATAAAGTGTGCAAGAGGTAAGTAATATTAGCAAAAGTAGTGTATTAACCACGTAACAGATTGCTGCTTACCTGACATAGTGAAAACGCTTCCGCAGGTTAACATCGAAATCATATAGACCACACTACTCCCGCAGTTGAGGCGGTGTTTCAGGACCAGTTTTAACTTCTGTGCACCCTAAGCGATGTCTACGTAGCTTCCGCTGAGAAACTGGCCATTGGCAAAAAAAATCCGAAGCAACTACCATGGTTTCTGTACAACAATACAAGAAATATCGTTACAAAACAAATGAATGTTATTTGTTGGAACGGCTTTATTTTGAGTGCCTAGCTAGTGTGTGCAGTGCTTGAGACACTGGACTCCCAGCGGAAAGAAGTGGGGACACAGACGACAGTACGGCCATCCTGATTCTTCAGCTTTCGTATATGTGCTCGATGGGATTTAAGTCGGAGGAACGGTCAGGCCAGTTTATCCGGCGAATATCCTCTCGAGGAAAGAGCTTCTTCCCGTGCTGTTGCCACGCGGTTGTAACCGCGTGGTCCGGGGCGTCTTCTCATGGTTCGCGCGGCTCCCCCCGTCGGAGGTTCGAGTCCTCCCTCGGGCATGGGTGTTTGTGTGTTGTCCTTAGCGTAAGTTAGATTAATTAGTGCGTAAGCCTAGGGACCGATGACCTCAGTAGTTTGGTCCGATTGTAGTAAACAAATTTCCAAAATTCACCTGCTGTTCGATGCGGTCGCGCACTGTCATCGATAAAAATGAAGTCAGCGTCGAATACAGACGCACATGGGAAGGAGTATAGTGTCACAATAACGGTGACGGGTGAATGTACCGTGATCAAAGATATGGAGATCAATACCTCCCTCCCCCCATGGAACGTTATGGCTTCCCGCATCATAATACCTGGACCACCAAAACTGTCATATTCACAATGTTCCCTGGTGCATTACGCGATCCAAACTCCGGCCATATGAGGGAACGTCCAGAATCACCACTGATACTGAATCTGCTCTCACCGGAGAAGAGCATGCGACTCCACCCTTTGTAGTCCAGTCCCCGTCATCTTGGCACCGACGTGAACGGTGTCACCGATATGCAGGTCTCAACGGAATACAGGGTACTTGGCGTTGGAAAATAGACAACCCCATGCTGTCGCCGTTCCACTGCCTTGTAGTCCTGTTAAACGTGGTTGCAGTTGCCCGTTGTACAATGCAGCAGTCATCTGCTGCTGTAGTTGTCAGTGGTGGATCAACTCCTCCCCTTCGTGCAGCGGTGCCTGTGGTTCCGAACACTCCCCGTGCACAGGAAACTATGCTGTGAACAACGCCAAATTCCGTCCTTCTTCCAGTTTAACTCTGGTTCTTCCTTGTGTGAAGTCATCCGTATGTTGTCTCCGGGCCGTGTTATAGTGTAGAACACCGCCTCAGTGCACCGCAACTGCTCACTCATTGACACACGCTGTTTTTTTTCCGTTTCTTCAACTGCCTCGCGTTGCGGGTAGAGCCCCATAAGGCGCTGTAGCCGCGCTGACCTCAGGCAATATGACACTCAGCTCTCTGTGCACGACCGTCCGCAGCTCATGGTCTTGCGGTAGCGATCTTGCTTCCTGCGCGCGCGGGGTCCCGGGTTCGATTCCCGGCGGGGACAGGGCTTTTCTCTGCCTCGTGATGACTGGGTGTTGTGCATTCTTCGTCATCATTGGCTCGCAAGTCGCAGAAGTGGCGTCAACTGAAAAGGAATTGCGATACGGCGGCCTCCCGGCCAACAATGCCATACGATCATTTCATTTTTGTGCACGACTAAGACACCTCTGGCAATAGGCTCCCACACTTTCATTCATTTCCACTGATTAGTTAAAATGTCATTTTACTTTATCTGGTTCGTCCTTAAGTTTTACAGGGCATTGTATTTACATAGTTTGCCTTTGTTTCTCGTACAGATTTCTTGAAAATGGGTAAACCGCGCTCATCCTAAACGCAAGCCCAGAGCATCGTCACTTGGCTCCGTTTGCTACATCTTCATCTGCGTGATTACGCTGCAGTTGATACTTAAGTGTTTGGCAGATGCTTCATACAATCAGTTTTAGACTATTTATCCGCTGTTTCACTCACGAACAGCTTCTGAGAAAAATGAACATCTAAATCCCTACATTCGAGCTCTCTTATGTCATTATGATGGTCAGTTTTCCCTGTGTAGACGGGAGTCATCAAAATATTTTGGTATTCAGAGGAAAGGCTGGTGTTTGAAATTTAATGAAAAGATGTCACCGCACTGAAAAACGCTTTTGTTTTAATCATTGCTATTTCAGCTCGCGTATTATATCTCTGACGCTCGCTACCTAATTTACGACAATACTAAACGAGCTAACGAACCTCTTTGAACTTTCTTTTGTCCCTCGTTAATCTAGTCTGGTAAGGACATGGGCGTACTGAAAGAGTGAGTAATCTCAATGTCTGAAATACGACTGCAAAGCATTCCACACGAATTCTTTTAGCCCACAGGAAAAGTGACATTTATTTTGTTAAATACAAAACTTCCGGCTATATCGTTTACGACGTCTCACATTAGTTACTGAATCACTAATTATCCAAGAAAAGGCGAATTACAACATGCTTGCAAATTTACTAGAACACCGAGCAACAGGTCCTCACTTTACTAAAGCTCTATCACAACTCCTCGCGATGAGCAAGCGCAAATCTCTCCTGTGTCCAGAACATACGATCATTCTCCTCTCTTGTTGGCTGGGATATAATTTAGCTAGTCATCATCATATCTCTTCACGGACAGCACAGTGATTTTAATCTTTGACTAATCCCCAAGTCTGAGTCTCATTTAATTATTTTCCAAACTTTTGTATCTCTCATAAATCAAAAGGATTCAGAAAAATTTCATCTGTATTTCGCTTAAAGACAGATGTAAAAATTTTGTTTCCACACTATCGGAAAAAAATGCACCACCCTTGAAGATTGTGCCAAGGGGACGGGGACTGGACTACAAAGGGTGGAGTCGCATGCTCTTCTCCGGTGAGAGCAGATTCAGTCTCAGTGGTGATTCTGGACGTACCCTCATATGGCCAGAGTTTGGAACGCGTAATGCACCAGGGAACATTGCCGAATATGACGGTTTTGGTGGTCCAGGTGTTATGACGCGGGAAGCCATAACGTTCCAAGAGGAGAGGGGGTATTGATCTCCATATCTTTGAACGCGGTACATTCACCGGTCACCGTTATTGTGACACTATACTCCTTTCCCATGTACGTCTGTATTCGGCGCTGGCTTCATTTTTATCGATGACAGTGCGCGACCGCATCGAACAACAGGTGAATTTTCGAAACTTGTGGTAAGGACTATGGGACCAAACTGCTGAGATCATGAATCTAACTTACGCTAAGGACAATACACACACACACACACACACACACATACATGCCCGAGGGAGGACTCGAACCTCCGAGGGAGGGGGGCGGCGGGGGAGGAGACGCGCGAACCGTTTCAAGGCGCCTAAGACCGCGCGGGTACTCCGCGCGACAACAGCAGGCGAAGGAGCTCTTGCAGCCAGTGGATATTCGCCGGATAAACTCGCCTGAACATTCCTCCGACTTAAATCCCATCGAGCACATATGCGAAAGCTGAAGAATCAGAATGGCCGTACTGTCGTCTGTGTCCCCACTTCTTTCCGCTGGGAGTCCAGTGTCTCAACCACTGCACACACTAGCTAGGCACTCGAAATAAAGCCGTTCCAACACATAACACTCATCTGTTTTGTAACGATATTTCTTGTATTGTTGTAGGGAAACCATGGTAGTTGCTTCGGGTTTTTTCCCAATGGTCAGCCGAGCGGTCTCAGGCGCTGCAGTCATAGGCTGCGCGGCTGGTCCCGGCGGAGGTTCGAGTCCTCCCTCGGGCATGGGTGTGTGTGTTTGTCCTCAGGGTAATCTAAGTTAAGTAGTGTGTAAGTTTAGGGACTGATGACATTAGCAGTTAAGTCCCATAAGATTTCACACACATTTGAACATTTTTTTGAAGATTGTGTTCAGTGGCACAAGGGTGCAATATACGCACACTGACGTGCTATAGTGTTAGTGATTGACTTATAACCAGACCACGGATTTTAGGTAAAAACCTATTTTGTTCCTGAGTTCCTATTTGCATAAAAATTTGTACTTATGCGTTTCATGACTATTTATACTTAACGATATTCTATAGAACCTAAAAAAGCCCATTTCGACGTTAGTGCCTATTTTTGCCTATTTCGGCTTTAATATCCTAAAAAGTGCCTATTTCATCATATAAGACAGTGGCTCCAAGTTTTTCCACACTATACGACGGATGGAAAAAAATATTTTCTGCCCAGCGTGCAACAAGGTGTCTAGTTGATACGCGCTCATGCTTCGTATTTGCCTAACACTTCGGTCTTTTTTTATTTTTTTATACCGCTATTCCTGTTAATACCAAATACTCTTTACAGGTGTTTTATTATTCATATGTAAAAAATAGATCACGGATCTTTCGGTTAAAACCTATTTTTTTCCTAAGCTCCAATTTGCATATAAGTTGGTACTTATGCGTTTCGTGACTAACTAAACTGAATCCCGTTAGTTCTCTAGGACCTAAAATTGCGTATTTCGACGTTGACGCCTAATTTTGCCTATTTCGGCATCAAAATCCTAACAAGTACCTATTTCGTTAATCTGACATAGAGTGAAATTACAATGAAATGAACACCCTTAGCTGCGTACAGGCGTTGACATACGTCAACGAGGACAGATGAAAATGTGTGCCCCGACCGGGACTCGAACCCGGGATCTCCTGCTTACGTAGCAGACGCTCTATCCATTTTTTAAATCTCATTTTGTTCTACATTGTTCGTAAAATTTTTTTGTGGCGGACGTCCGAGTACACCAGTTCAGGTTGTTCGTTGATCCGTTCACTCAGTTTTTTATTACAGAGGGTCGCTAAACCCTCTGACCGAACACGCTGAGCTACCGTGCCCGCTATCCATCTGAGCCACCGAGGACACAGAGGAAAGCGCGACTGCAGGGATTTGTCTCTGGCTCGCCTCTCGCGAAACCCACATTCTCAACGTATTGTCCCGCACTACATTCGTAGTGCCCCCACCCATTATACTCATTACTCGCGGCGCGTTGCCGATTCCCGTAAGAGTTCGGGTCACTATTTGTGCATTCGCACAGAAGAAGAAGATGGTCAAGTGGCCGGTGAGCCTCAACTATATAATATATACAGGGTGTTACAAAAAGGTATGGCCAAAGTTTCAGGAAACATTCCTCCCACACAAATAAAGAAAAGATGTTATGTAGACATGTGTCCGGAAACGCTTAATTTCCATGTTAGAGCTCATTTTAGTTTCGTCAGTATGTACTGTACTTCCTCGATTCACCGCCAGTTGGCCCAATTGAAGGAAGGTAATGTTGACTTCGGTGCTTGTGTTGACATGCGACTCATTGCTCTACAGTACTAGCATCAAGCACATCAGTACGTAGCATCAACAGGTTAGTGTTCATCACGAACGTGGTTTTGCAGTCAGTGCAATGTTTACAAATGCGGAGTTGGCAGATGCCCATTTGATGTATGGATTAGCACGGGGCAATAGCCGTGGCGCGGTACGTTTGTATCGAGACAGATTTCCAGAACGAAGGTGTCCCGGCAGGAAGACGTTCGAAGCACTTGATCGGCGTCTTAGGGAGCACGGAACATTCAAGCCTATGACTCGCGACTGGGGAAGACCTAGAAAGACGAGGACACCTGCAATGGACGAGGCAATTCTTCGTGCAGTTGACGATAACCCTAATGTCAGCGTCAGAGAAGTTGCTGCTGTACAAGGTAACGTAGACCACGTCACTGTATGGAGAGTGCTACGGGAGAACCAATTGTTTCCGTACCATGTACAGCGTGTGCAGGCACTATCAGCAGCTGACTGGCTTCCACGGGTACACTTCTGCGAATGGTTCATCCAACAATGTGTCAATCCTCATTTCTGTGCAAATGTTCTCTTTACGGATGATGCTTCATTCCAACGTGATCAAATTGTAACTTTTCACAATCAACATGTGTGGGCTGACGAGATCCGCACGCAATTGTGCAATCACGTCATCAACATAGATTTTCTGTGAACGTTTGTGCAGGCATTGTTGGTGATGTCTTGATTGGGCCCCATGTTCTTCCACCTACGCTCAATAGAGCACGTTATCATGATTTCATACGGGATACTCTACCTGTGCTGCTAGAACATGTTCCTTTACAAGTACGACACAACATGTGGTTCATGCACGATGGAGCTCCTGCACATTTCAGTCGAAGTGTTCGTACGCTTCTCAACAACAGATTCGGTGACCGATGGATTGGTAGAGGCGGACCAATGCCATGGCCTCCACGCTCTCCTGACCTCAACCCTCTTGACTTTCATTTATGGGGGCATTTGAAAGCTCTTGTCTACGCAACCCCGGTACCAATTGTAGGGACTCTTCGTGCTCGTATTGTGGACGATTGTGATACAATACGCCATTCTCCAGGGCTGCATCAGTGCATCAGGGATTCCATGCGATGGATGGTGGATGCATGTATCGTCGCTAACGTAGGACATTTTGAACATTTTCTGTAACAAAGTGTTTGAAGTCACGCTGGTACGTTCTGTTGCTGTGTGTTTCCATTCCATGATTAATGTGATTTGAAGAGAAGTAATAAAATGAGCTCTAACATGGAAAGTAAGCGTTTCCGGACACATGTCCACATAACATATTTTCTTTCTTTGTGTTTGAGGAATGTTTCCTGAAAGTTTGGCCGTACCTTTTTGTAACGCCCTGTATACCAAGATGGTATCTGTTCTTTCGGACATTTCCGAAAAAACAGATACCATCTTAATATATATACTGACACAGAGTTCTTGTGTTTTCAAAGATTAGGAAAAGGAAGTAAACTTAGGGCTTTACGTCTCGTCGAAGGCGAAAGTCGTTAGAGACTGTTTACAATTCCTTTGCTTGCCTTACTATCAACAGCACTCGGCACGGTTGAATGGTCATCCATCCAAGTACTCGCCGAGCGCGACACTGCTTAACTTCGGTGAGCTTATGGGAACCGGTCAAAGATTTGAGTTACACATTAGAATCGAACGTGGGAGTACTAAATGTTATATTTGAAAATATTTCGTTCGTAGGATTCTGGCCAGTCGACGCCCTCTATAGATAAATTACTGCTCTTCGCGCATTTTCTCGCTGTTGTCTAAAGGCAGCCCTATCAAACTACTCTGTTTCGTGAAAGGTATTATACGTGAATTTTGCGGTTCGAAAAATAATTTGCCAGTAGTGAGATGTTTTCATCTGAAGCACCGGTATATTCCATTCGCTTGTTCAGAAGGGGTGGCCATCCGTCAGGTGCCATATGTTCAGCAACGAGTTCGGTACTTCTCCTATCGCTCCCATGCACCGCAGTAAAAGGAAAAAAAAAAACAGGTCATCGTTCACTTTTTCCCAGCGAAAAAAAATCAGTACATTGTGTAGCGACCGACGTGTTAAGTGTTACTGACGTTCTAAGTGCAAAATAAATTCTAGTTTCTATGTGAGAATACTACGCCATGCCGAAAAGAGCTAGTTCAAAGTCCACTTATATAAGGCAGTGGCTGCAAGATTTTCCGCATTTTGCAACAGATGGAAAAATTATTTTATGCCAAGCATGCAACAAGGAGGTTAGTTGATGTTTTTCTTAGACTTCTTATTTTCCTGTCACTTAGGATTCTTTTTTATCGCTGTCCCTTAGTAATACGAAATACTCTTTATATGCGATTCTAAACTGCATTTCCCATTTCTCTCGTATTAGGTTTCGAGTGTTAATAAATCTCACTTAACTCAGCAAGCAGATGGAATCGCACATAAAGCTAATGTTGAACGAAAGTCAAAATTGAAGCAAACTCTTTTAACCAATAAGTCTGGTGAATCCTCCGAAAAAAAAACAAGTTCTGCAGTGATTTGTGTCATGTACTTGTGGCAGCAAACATCCACTTTCGGAAACTAGAAAACCCTATTTTCAGAGGTTTTCTTGAGAAGTAATGCCATCAGTCTGTTCCTGCAGAGTCAACTTTACGTAAGAATTATGTGGATTCAGTTTACAATGCATCATTGCACAGAATCCGAGAATCTTGTATATGGATTTCCGTGGATGAAACTACCGACAGTCTTGGCCGTTACATTGCAAACCTGATTATTGGCAAGCTAGATCCAGATGCTCCATCCAGGGCTCATTTGATTTACTCAAAACATCTTGCAAAAACTAACCAACAAACAATAGCACAGTTTGAGATCAATGGGCTTAAGGGGCTATACCCAAACGGAGTGGATGAGAATAAAGTGCTTCTGGCCGTCACTGATGCTGCTGCATATATGATAGCAGCGTTTCAACTATTAAAAGTATTCTACCCATTGATGCTGCACGTCACTTGTCTAGCGCATGGGATCAACCGCATAGCAGAGCAAGTAAGGCTACAATTTCCTAAAGTAAATAAAGTAATATCTATGGTGAAGAAAATTATTGTTAAGGCACCATCAAGAATACAGGCATTCAAAGAACATCTTCCAGATGTCCCATTGCCGCCAGAGCCTGTTGTCACCCGCTGGGGCACGTGGCTGATAGCAGCAGAATACTATAGTACGCATCTCTCAGCTGTCCAGAAGGTGGTTGAAAATATACCGGAGGAAGCTGCGTCCGTAACAGCAGCAATGGAGTTACTCAAAGATTCTTCTTTAAAACGGGACTTATCTTACATTAGGGCCCACTACACATTTATGGCAAGAATAATTTCACAATTAGGAGGCTCAGGGAGACCTATCTACGACAATACTTCTTTGCTTGAAGAAGTCAAAATGAAAATTAATGAAGCGCCAGGTGAAGTACGAGAGGGAAAAAAGTACGGGCAAAAATGCAAACGGTTTTGCAGAAGCACACTGGCCTGAAGGAGTTGTGTGCAGCTGCCGACATACTTAGTGGAAAATCAAGGACTCCGGACTGCAGCATTCCTGTCCAACATGTGCCGAAAATGAAGTACGCCCCTGTCACATCTGTTGATGTAGAACGTTCTTTTTCAGCGTATAAATTGATTCTGACTGACAAGCGCCACAGTTTTTCACTAGAAAACCTAGAAAAGATTTTGGTTATTTATTGTGAAGCTAACTATGGTCAGAATATGTGAAACTACGAATGTATTAATTAAACCACTGCCACATCTTTTTTACGGAGATCTTTATCTTGCAGGAACTCAAAAATATTTGGAGTTATGTTCAACATTAATGTTGTAGATTGCTGTGCTCTGTAACTGTGTAAATATTCATTCTCCTTGTTTTAATGACTAATAAGATGTTCATACTGTCAACGCTGTGTATTTTAATTTATTTTTATTTTTTCTGCATCATTTTTATTATAGCCTATTTTAGGTTTTATATAGCCTAAATGAACTACTGAAGGAGATTATTTTAGGTGCCTAAAACACACTTTTTTACGACCTAAAGATCCGTAGTCTACTTATGACCGTCATTGGCTAACATATGGTGCTCAGGAGGCCTTTCTGCGCAGTTTTGATACTGCAGGCAGTATCTGTGCCAAGTTTAGAGATGCTCATTCTAAGGTACAGCAAAGCCCCGCCGACGGGTATGTACTCCTGTTGAACAGATTCAGCCATTTGAATCAGGCCTCATTGCGGGAAGCTAGATGGAACTACCGACGAAATGCTGCACACGTGGGCGCAATGTATCGGTGACGTGTCGTGGAACATTCCTACATCTGTAACCAGGTTCTGGACGTCCGGTTCCCAGCTCATCTTGATGATACAATAGATGCAACATATTACTGATCTGCTCCAAATCCTAGTCACCCTGTCAGTTCCAACAGCAACGACAGAAAGACATTTTCAAATTTAAATCGTTAAAAACCTATCTAAGAAATAAAACAACTCAGAATAGACTTAGCGATCTTGCTCTGTTCTCTGTGCATCACAGTGTTCCAGTTGGTCTAGAAGAAGTAGTGAATCACTTTTACAAGCTGCCACGACGGAAAACGGCTTGCTAAAGCCAAATTCCAGCAGCTATTCCGGGTCTGACTGTTGCTTAATATAGACCAAAATTTTGGGTTAAATTAAATAGTGAAAATTGTGTCTTTATAAAACGCCTTTCATTAATAGCGATACTTTTTTAAAATATAGAAAAAATAGACCACTCAACATATCAAATTATATCATGCTTTATTTCGAAGCTTAGAGATTGCAGCTATGTTCGGAACGTAATATCGTCCAAATTTCCACCACGGTCTTGAACACACTAACGCACACATTGGCTCCAGTTGTTAACATCTGCAGCGTTATGTCTGCGATAGCCTGACGAATATTCACCTCCAAATGTTCCAAAAGTTGTCGGTTGTCAGCATAGACCTGGGCTTTGATGTAGACCCGTAACAAAAAAAAAAAAAAAAAAAAAAAAAATGAGCGCTAAACCACCGTGGCAGCCAATTCATAGATTCACATCAGGTAATCCGGTCGCCGAATTTCTGAATTTCTCCTTCAGTAAATCGAACGTAGCATTAGCTGTGTGGCATGTAACGCCGTCCTACTGGAACCTCATGTTTTCGATATCTATGGTCTCAAGGTCTGGCCCAGCAAGTAGAGTAACGTAGATATGTTGCGGTTGCCATTGACGCTAACGGTTCTCCTCTCATCATCTGGAAAAATATAATGTCCAATGGCGGCACTACACCATAAACCGTACCACACAGTGAGTTTTTCTGAATGCAGTGGCCCTAGTTGGTTCTTCTCGTTCCAACAAGAACAATTTTGTGTATTGACGAAGCCACTAAGACAAAAATGCCCCTCGTCTGAGAAGATGATTGTTTTCACTGAAATGAGGATCAGCTTCCAACTGTTGTACGGCCCAGTCAGAAAACTCAATATGCGATCTGTGATTTTAGGAGTCTACTTTTGAGTCAGTACAACTTTGGATGGATTAAGGCTCAAATCCTTTCGCAAAATTCGCCAAGTTGAGATTCCAGATAGTCGTCTTGAAACTGACGTTTTCGGCTCTTCCTCAATACCGGCCGCTGCTGCTGTGATATTGGCCTTACTTCACGCCTTACGTTGTCTTCTTGGTTGCTTCTGGTCGTATAGAATGAAATCCCGCTCAAACTTGGCCATACTGAATAGATAAACGGTGATGGTGACACAATTCTCTGGTGAACGGACGATGAGCACCCAGAACTGATCTGCCACTTTGGTGATGACTTCTAAACGTTCAGAAAACTTGAGTCGCTGCCTAGTGAAACTGCAAGTTGTATTGGATATTTTCACATCCTGAAGCACATCGTAAATTAAAATTTTAAAAAGCCTCATACTTAATGAAAAACCATCTAAAATTTAAACAGAGTCCCCCGAAGAAAAATGTGAATACTTTAATGAGTAAGGATCCCGTATTTTTGTGGTCTTCAGTGCAAAGACAGGTTTGACGCAGCTCTCCATAACTACTCTATCCTGTGCAAACCTCTAATCCCATATCTTCATGGGACCGGTTAGTTAATCTCGATTTGGCAATGTTAGTGATAGGGTGTGGTCGGAAACCATTTCTCTCGCTACCCGTCCCTCCCAGCACGGAATTTTTGTGTAGGTCATCTGCCTGTGTCTAGTGTCATCATGCCCGCATCTCGTGGTCGTGCGGTAGCGTTCTCGCTTCCCACGCCCGGGTTCCCGGGTTCGATTCCCGGCGGGGTCAGGAATTTTCTCTGCCTCGTGATGGCTGGGTGTTGTGTGCTGTCCTTAGGTTAGTTAGGTTTACGTAGTTCTAAGTTCTAGGGGACTTACGACCACAGCAGTTGAGTCCCATAGTGCTCAGAGCCATTTAGTGTCATCAGAAGTGAAACCGTAAGAACGTTTTTAGAAACGTTTGCGAATCGTGTAACTGATGCGAGACATGGGTACCAACCCGTTATTCGCCATGTCGTGTGTGGGAAACCACCTAAAAACAACATCCATTCTGGCAGGAACAATAGCCCCCGTAAATCCGCCGGGAGGATACGATATCGTCCTGGCCGGAGCGTCTCACCAAATCGGGGAAGCGACGTGTAGACGCGCGCGGCTATCTGGGCTCGTCTACATCCATTTGAACATGCTCACTGTATTCATCCCCTGATATCTGTGTACAATTTTTATCCCTCACACTTCCCACCAGTGCCAAACTGACAAGTCCTTGATGCCTGATCCCTCACATTACTCAAGTTGTTCCATAAATTTCTTTTCTCTCCTGTGAGATTCGGCACATTCCTCATTAGTTACACGATCCATTCATCCAATCTTTAGCATTCTTCTGTAGGACCACATTTCAAACGCTTCTGTTCTCTTGTTGTCTGTACTGTTTATTGTTCACGTTTCACTTCCGTACTTGGACGGCTACACTCCATACAAATACCTTCAGAAAAGACTTCATAACACTGTTATTTGTGGCCTGTGTTAACAAAATCGTCTTTTTCTAGAAACGCTTTCGTTCCTAAAGCCAGTCTTCATTTTCTGTACTCTCTGCTTCGGCCATCATCTGTTATTTGCTTTCCAAACACCGAAATCGTCTACTATATTCAGTGTCTCATTTCCTAAACTAATATCCGCAAGACCGCCTGATTTATATCGACTACATGCCATTGTACGTGTTTTACTTTTGTTAATATTCATCTTGTAACCTCTTTTCGAGACGCTATCCATTCTATTCGACCGCTCTTCCAAGTCCTCTGCTGTGTATGATACTCGAGGTATTACAATGTCATCGGCAAACCTCAGAGTTTTTATTTCTTCTCCCTGAAGTTTAAATCTCTTCCGAATTTCCTAATTCCTTTACTGCTTGCCCAGTGTACAAATAATAGTGAATGACTTTCGATACCGCACAGCAATACTCCAGAAGAGGGAGGCCAAGCGTGCTGTATCCAGTCTCCTTAGAGGAGTGTTGTGCCAATAAAAGGAAGTCATGTTTTGCTTTTCCCACATTCCTTCTATGAAATGGATCCAATTTACGTTGTTTATAATAGTAATTGTCCGGAATTTAGTTGACGCTAAAACCTTTAAATCTGTGTTATTTGTCGTGTAATCGAAATACCGTCAAATTCCGATTAATGGATTTTTTTTATTTTCTCTCACGTGGAGGGTCTCACACTTTTTATTTCTCAAGGTCAACTGCTTCTTTTCGTACCTTGCAGATATCTTATCTACATCATTTTGCAATTAGTTGTGATCTTCTGGTGATTTCACTAGACTGTAAACGACACCATCATCTGCAATCTAAGTAGTATTAAAAACTTAAATACATAGTTCCGGAGTTGCAAAATCATATTTATTTTTTTGTTCGTTGCCAACCGATCTTTGTCTCTCTAGGTCGTCCTCAGACAGCGTAAGGCTAAATAGATGGTCCACACAACATCAGCAAAAGTTTACGGCTGTACAAAGATTGTTTTTCGAAAAATATATCACCTTTTACAACCACATATCTATACAAAATCACACCCTTAATGAAATTCATAATGAAGCTATGAATAAATAAATCTCATATTACTTTCTACTCGGAGGCTAAAAGTATAAGAATGTACAGGCCAAAAATGATACACAAGTGAGTATTGGCACAGACTACAATATTATACGGGCAAAATAACTGGTGAATGTGACGAACAGGCTAAAGAAGGGACACAGAGGGGAGGAGGGAACCAATGGTATGTGGGCGGGAAACATGATACTACACTATAAGACGAAAAAAAAACGACCCACCACGAAGGAATTATCCGAATGGGGAGCAAATCAGTAGATATGATATACATGTAGAGACAAACAAAAGACTACAATCTCAGAAAAATCTGATGATTTATTCAAGAGAAAGAGCTTCACGAATTGAACAGGTCAATAACGCGTTGTCCTTATGCAAGCAGTTATTCGATTTGGCATTGATTGACAAAGTTGTTGGATGTCTTCCTAAGGAATATCATGCCAGATTCTGTCCCACTGGCGCTTTAGATCGTCAAAATCCCGAGCTGGTTGGAGGGCTGTGCCCGTAATGTGCCAAACGCCCTCAACTGGTTAGAGATCCGGCGACCTTGCTGGCCAAGGTAGGGTCTGGCAAGCACGAAGACAAGCAGTAGAAATTCCCGCCGTGTGCAGACGGTCATTTCCTAGCAGAAATGTAAGCACAGGATGGCTTGCCATGAAGGGCATCAAAACGGAGTGTAGAATATCGTCGACGTACCGCTGTTCTGTTATGGTGCTTTGGTTGACAACCAAAGAGGTCTTGCTATGAAACAAAATAGCACCTGAGACCATCACTCCTGGCTGTCGGACGGTCTGGCGGCGTCAGTCAGGTTGGTATCCCAACACTGCCTGGGGTATCTCAAGGCACGTCTTTGCTGGCCATCACAGCTCTGTTCGAAGTGGGACTCATCAATGAAGACAATTCTACTCCGATCATCCCAGACCATCACTCCTGGCTGTTGGACGGTCTGGCGGGCGTCAGTCGGGTTGGTATCCCAACACTGCCTGGGGTATCTCAAGGCACGTCTTTGCTGGTCATCACGGCTCAGTTCGAAGTGAGACTCATCAATGAAGGCAGTTCTACTCTGATCACCCCAGACCATCACTCCTGGCTGTAGGGCGGTCTGGCGGCGTCGGTCAGGTTGTTATTCCACCATTGCCTGGGGTATCTCAACGCACATCTTTGCTGTTCATCACGGCTTAGTTCGAAGTGGGACTCATCAATGAAGACAATTCTACTCTGATCACCCCAGACCATCACTCCCTGCTGTTGGATGGTCTGGCTGCGTCAGCCAGGTTGGTATCCCACCGTTGCCTGGGGTATCTCAAGGCACATCTTTGCTGTTCATCACGGCTCAGTTCGAAGTGGGACTCATCAATGAAGACAATTCTACTCTGATCACCCCAGACCATCACTCCTGGCTGTAGGGCGGTCTGGCGGCGTCAGTCAGGTTGGTATCCCAACACTGCCCGGGGCATCTCAAGCACCTCTTCATTGGTCATCATGGCTCAGTTCAAAGTGGGACTCATCACCAAAGACCATTCTAAGGCCGAATGTCCCCAACATCATTACGAACGGGCTTATTCATGTACAATGGTAGTCGTCACAAGGGGCACTATGAGCTAAGCTCAAAAATAGCTCTGAGCACTATGGGACTTAACTTCCGATGTCATCAGTCCCCTAGAACTTAGAACTACTTAAACCTAAATAACATAAGGACATTACACACATCCATGCCCGAGGCAGGATTCGAACCTGCGACCGTAGCGGTCGCGCAGTTCCAGACTGTAGCGCCTAGAACCGCTCGGCCACTCCTGCCGGCGTGACCTAAGCCTACTTTCACTAAGTCGCCAATTAACTGTCCTTGTGGTCACCGAAGCTCCCGTTGCACGCCGAATCGATGATAACGATGAATCCGAGGCTCTGAGTGCCTCTCTGGCTACTGCTCAGTCCTCACGTTCTGCCGTCTGGCGAGGTCGACCGCTTCTTTCTTGATGCTGTGTCCGGCCACCGTTCACCCATTCCTATCAACATCGTCGAATAGTGGCTTCGCTCCTATTCGAATGTCGAGCGAGTCGCCGATTACTCCAACCGGTTTCTTTGAGCCCAGTTACACGTTCTCTCTCTCAGATGCTGACATCTGCATATATTATTCACGCACAAGTCGGCGAGACATAGTTACTGTCCAACTCAGTACCCGGAGTGAAATTCGCAAAGACTTTATGCCCTGGTATCGACATGTCCCCTGTTTATTATTCTTGCCATCTGCGCGGTGAAATTGCGCTGCCGCATCACACATTCATCCATAGACCGCCAAAGTTTACAGTTTGGCACTTTTCGTCAATACCTGTATGAATATGAGTTTGTGACCAAGTTGCATAGCTCCTTCGTGGTGAGTCATTTTTTTTTTCTTTTTTCACTATAAGATAATATGCTTATTGCAAATAGTATAATTGTTCCCCACCCACATTCCATTGACTTCCTCCTCTCTTCAGCCCTCCGCCCTTTTTTTGCCTGTTCATCACATTCAGCAGTTACCTTGTCCATGTAACTCAGTAGTTTGTACCAGTGCTCACTTGTGTACCATTTTTGGTCTGCACATTCTTATACTTTTAGTCTCAGAGTATAAAATTATACGTGATTTATTTTTTCACATCTTTGTGAATTTCATGGTGCTTCTGTTTATATATACATACTGCGGCTGGTACTAACACACGGTGCTGAAACATCCGATGAAAAAAATTTTGGCGTATTTGAAAGAAAGATCTTGAGACAAATTCTTCGGTGAGTAGAAGTAAATGGTGTCTGGAAAAGCGACTCACTATTAATTACATACTCTACATAATGAGCCTGACATTGTTAGATACAATAATATTGAAACGCTGGAATGGGAAAGATATGTATTGAGAGCTAATGGCAGAATGACTAAGCAGATATTAAGCGCAGTGCCTGAAGGAACCAGGTGAGTTGGAAGACTAAAGCTTAGGTGTGAGGAAGATGTCAGAAAGAATATAAGAAAATTAGTATTCATAACTGGATCTCAGCAGTAAATAGAAAAGAAGAACTGCCGTGTCAATGATGACGATGATGATGATGATGATGATGATGATAATGATGTGGATGCAGTTGTAAAAGCTCACATATCTTTCGAAAAATAATATCTGTAAAGCGATAAACTCTCGCTAATGTTGTGTAGACTAATTGAGTAGCCGTAAGTTGTCTGACGATGGAGTAGAGAGCCGAAAGCCAGTTCATAACGAACTATAAAACAAATGTTGTTGTGCAGGATCAATACAGGGTATCTGAGTTTCTAATACGCCTACGTTCCTCCAAATAACAGCGGAATATTTCATAAGTGTTAATCTAAGAGGGCTGCTCACATTGTCTCCCAAAGTGTTTATTTACACTGCTCTAAAGAATTAGGGGAACATGGCTTTAGGCATCTGCCATACTCCACTGAGCAATAATTTTCGACTGGACATGTCACCAAATTATTTTTTTATCCTCCACAAATTGAGTACACAACAAAACATCATTAGATCCTCCATCGTTTACATTTGAAGAGCTGTAATCTCCGACAGGTGCCGAAAACAAAGCGGATTCATCTCGTCATTGGACTTTGAGAGCTTCAGTGACATGTATGCCCTCCGTGAGCGTCATCACTGCGTGACACCCATGTGGCATGCATGCTCTGTATAAATCTGCAGAGGTCCCCCAGTGGTATACGTTCCCCTTCCTCAGCGAGAGCCTCCGAGAGTTCTTGGAGAACCTGTTGTGGAACAGGACGCCCACGAACACGTCTGTCAAGCATGTGCCACACATGCGCGATGGGGTTTAGGTCGGAGCTCAGTACCGGCCAGTCCATTACTTCAATGTCCAGGCTTTGCAAGACATCCCTGCTGACGCCAGCCACATGGGCCCTGGCATTAGAAGAAATTCTGGGCCACCACAGTATGCAGCAGTCACCATGTGATCAAACAGGATCTCTTCGATGTACCATCTGGCGGTAAGCAGACCGCGGACAACGACAAGATCAGTATGGCTGTCAACTCCGATGCCTCCCCACAACATCAAAAAACCTTGGAAATCTGTCGAATTCCTGTACAACGTTTCGCAGGGACCGATTCCAAGATGCTACTCCAGACGGGTCTAAAATGAATGTGCGCAACGGAAAATACTGAACGCTAAAATGAAGATTTGGCCCTGTCTGACTACCCCCTGAAGCAAATCTTAGAAACTCTGCCGGCCGAAGTGGCCGAGTGGTTCTAGGCGCTACAGTCTGGAACCGCGCGACCGCTACGGCCACAGGATCGAATTCTGCCTCGGGCATGGATGTGTGTAATGTCCTTAGGTTAGTTAGGTTTAAGTAGTTCTAAGTTCTAGGGGACTGATGACCTCAGCAGTTAAGTCCCATAGTGCTTAGAGCCATTTAGAATCTCTTCTTTGTGATATGATCCCTCTTGCTCTTAAACAAATAAATTACAACCTAAACATAAATGAATGATTAAGGGAACTAGTACTACTAAATGATAAACGTTGTTTCTACTTACACATTTATTGTAGCTTAAAAACACTTTATATTACAAATATTTATATTTCCTAACTAAAATTGCTGATCAATTGCCCAACTATGCCCCTTTTTATAGCTACGCGATCTAATATAAATAACGCGAAATGACTGACATCATCTATGTACCAAACACTGGAAGACACTGCTTTCAAAGATGATCTACAGTGGTGTGCAACATCAATGGTAATAAAACTTAAGTGATCACAGCTGTTTAGCCTTATAGCCTTAATAAGCCGAATCAGTTAGCAATATCACTATATGTACTGCGTCCAGTGCGTCGGAGTGATGGTTCTCATACACATCTGCGACGATGGAACAACTGCAACCACAAAATAAACTCTTTCAAACACTAGGACGGCAGAAGGCGGTCCTCTAACAAGTATACTCTAATACTGTCTTCTCCTCTCTGTGTTCTACAGACGAGAAACGCGAACTCCCAGCCACAATGACGGAGTTCAGATAACGTCTCAACGTAAGTGTGGGCAGAAGAAGTGCTCTCAGTTACTGAATGCTGCCTACTACTCAACGACGACTTCCAACCCGAAGGCGAAGTCCGGAATCGTGTAAGTTCGCAACAGTACAGTGCCCAACCGTTCTAAATATAAAATCTCCTGAGAGCAAAGACAGCAAGTCCGCCTGTACCAAAAAAAGCTGATACTGAGCGACCGTCAAACCCAGGCGCTCAAAACGGAACACCTCTTATCTCCACCGCTGGCTTCCCAGCAAAGCTCGGCTCCCCTCCCTCTTAACTCAGAAGGCGAATCATATTCTCGAAACCGCAGAATATTTTCCCTCTCTACAGATTCTTCCGAACGCCGAACAACCATATTGTAGTCTTTTGTCGACCAGTGCGGAAAGTTTGCGAGGAAATGCCTATACTCATACAACGGTACGCTTCTCAGAGTAAAAGTCCTCGGAAATAACTCAGCCTACGATTTCCGAGGTAACGCTTCCTCGTTCCTCTCTGCTGCGTCCAAGATTTTCAGAGTTTCCGAAGTATTATCCGGTTATCCTTCCGGCCCCACTACAAAACCGGCCAGTCGCCGCTGTATTGTGCTTCAGTGCTCAGGTGCCCAGACCGTCCGTCTTGGCATTTCCTGTGTGAAGCAGGACCAACACAACTGCGCGGGTTTTTCCACCCAGCGCTTGAGTTACGCCTGCCGTTTCATTTCCACTGGCGTTCCAACCTCTACTAGTATAGGCAATCATTCATTACTCCGTTTTGATAATAAAGACACTCCGTCACCTTTCACGAAATAAGATTTAACAACTATTTACAAGGTGTGCGTGACAATGTCAGTCTTCTTTAAATATTCAAGTACAACCTACGAAATGATGCCTAACGCCGGTTGTAAATCACGGAAAAGCATGTAGATGAGTGCTTGTAAGGTTCGAAATTATAGCCACCTTACACCATCACAAAGGGTCTCCGCACACGGACATGGCCATCACCTTGCGTCAGAGGATATCTGGACTCGTCTGTGAATAACACATTTCGCCAATGACAAAGTTGTCAGTTGGCATGGGAACGGCAGAACTAAAGGTGACCTGCGAGATGCTGTCATGCCAAGCGGGATGCTCGAACAGGACGTCTGGGTCGTAAGGTTCTTCTTCGTAACGTGTTCACAGTGACCTTTCTGAGATCGTCTTGCAGTGCTCTGGCGGTATCCATACGACGCCGCAACCCGGAGATGGCCAGTAAATCATCGGCTTTCACAGGGACTTGTGAGGAGATGGCGATCTCGTCCAACTTGCCTTGTGTACTGACCTGTCTCCCTGTAGCGTGGCCACAACTTATGGATGACGGATGAAGAGGCATTGTCATCTGCAGTAACAAGACCGAAAGTCGATCCTTTTTTTCATCAGCCAGACCGTCCTTGCAACATGCACTACATTAAGATGTCGTATTGTACACTCATGCTCATAAATTAAGGATAATTGCAAAATGTGTTGCCACACAACGTGGCATTACACAAAACTGATGCTAATAGCATAGGCACGTAGGGAACACACACGACACAGAACTGTAAGTCCACAGTATTGGTGATAAGTTGAGAATACCGTCCCGGAACACATGTACTATAAAACGCCACTGTTTCCTGCGCAAGCACCCCGACATCAATATTGGATATGATCGCCATGCACACGAACACAGGCCACACAAAGGGTTGGCATACTCTGGATCAGGTGGTCGAGCAGCTGCTGGGGTACAGCCTCCCATTATTGCACCAGTGCCTGTCGGAGCTCCTGAAGCGTCGTAGGGGTTTGAAGACGTGCAGCGGTACGTCGACCGAGAGCATCCCAGAAGTGCTCGATGGCGGTTAGGTTGGAGAACAGGCAGGCCATTCGCCTGATATCTTCTGTTTCAGGGTACTCCTCCCCGATGGCAGCTCGGTGGGGCCGTGCGTTATCATCCATCAGGAGGAAGGTGGGACCCACTTCACCTCTGAAAAGGTGTACATACTGGTGCAAAATGACGTCCTGATACACCTGACCTGTTAGAGTTCCTCTGTCAAAGACATGCAGGGGTGTACGTGCACCAATCATAATCCCATCCATCATACCACGACCTCCACATAGGTCCCTTTCAAGGACAGTAAGGGGTTCGTATCTGGTTCCTGGTTCACACCAGATGAAAACCCAGCGAGAATCACTCTTCAGACTATACCTGGACTCGCCCATGAACATAACCTGGGATCACGGTTCCAACGACCATGTGCTGTGTTCTTGACACCAGACTTCACGGGCCCTTCTGTGACCAGGGGTCAGTGGAATGCACCTTGCAGGTCTCCGAGCGAATAAACCATGTCTGTTCAGTCGTCTGTAGACTGTGTGTCTGGAAACAACTGTTCCAGTGGCTGCGGTAAGGTCCCGAGCAAGGCTACTCGCAGTACTCCGTGGCCATCTGCGGGCACTGATGGTGAGATATCTGTCTTCTTGTGGTGTTGTGCACTGTGAACGTCCCGTACTGTAGCGCCTGGACACGTTTCCTGTCGGCTGGAATCGTTGCAATAATCTTGAGCTCAAACTTTGTGGCACACGGAGGGCCCATGCTTCGACCTGCTGTGTTTGACCAGCCTCCAGTCGCCCTAGTATTCGACCCCTCATAATGTCATCAATATGTGTTCTTTGAGCCATTTGCAATACACAGTCACCATTAGGACGTCTGAAAACGTCTGCACACTTACTCTCTGCACCGTACTCTGACATGCACCAACATACCTCTGCGTATGTGGACTGCTGCCTGTACCACCGTGCGACGACCACAAGTCAAGTGCACCGCATGGTCATACCCCGAGGTGATTTAAACCTGCAAACCGCCCAACTGAGCTTTGTTTCACCATGTATCAACATTATCCTTAATTTATGAGCATGAGTGTATGTTCCTGGTTGAATAGAACTTCCATAAATGACAACTGCCATCTGTGTACCTCACTTAAAAAAAATAATAAAACAGCCGTTAAGTGATGATTTATTAATGATGCGTTGTAGTAGCATCCTCAGGTTGTTCGACATAGGAAAGAAAGCATTCTTGTAATCTATATATTAAAAAACAGATTCAATACACTCAATAAAACTAGCCTAAATAAAACTATTTACAGTAGTGTCACTTAGATAAGGACACGGTGCGCCCCCAACGTTCGTTGTCACATAATACAAGCCCTGAATAGGGGAAGTCGCGAACGTATAGTAAGTGGCAGATCACTGGGGCGAAGAGTGCAGGGGATAAGGCACTGTGGTAAAAGAACCGTAAGTAGCGGAATAAACATTCTTAAAATGTACTATAAGAAGTGTAATTTAAATACATGATTGGAGCGTCAGTCTGAGATTCGTAACCTATTAACCAGCCTCGCTACTACAAAGATAAAAATAAAAAAGAAGAAGAATAAAATTATGTAAGATTAAAAATCGGGAAATAAGACTTTAGTTTTCGCCTGTTGCTATATTTGACTGTGAAGTATGCTAGGCGGTTCATTAATCTGTTCTTCTGGTTTCTAGGTTTCCCTTTATAAATGTGGTCCCCTGTTATCTAATGTTATTCTCGGTTCTTACTGGATTTTGGTACGTGTCTTAAATAAAGTTTATAACCTTGTAAGGTTTTTAATACGGTTAGTCCTTCATCATACATTCAACGTGTAGATCTAACAGCTTAATTAACATCTTGTTTCCAGATTTTTAATCGTGCATAATTATCCTTATGGGAGCTTTTATTTTTATCTTTATATTAACGGGGCTGGCTATTGGGCTACGGTTCTCAGACAGACCCTCTACTTATCTTATTTATGCTTCTTTTCTTACACTCTAACCATATTTATTACGGTAACTGCGGTTATTTTTGCCATAGTGCCTCATCCTCTGCATTATTCATCCCAATGCTCCGCCGCTTGTTACTTTCTGACAACTTCCTCTCTTCATGGGGTTGTATTATGTGACAATGAACGTCAAAGAAGTGTCATTGTCCTCATCTATATGACATTACTGCAGGTAGTTTTATTTAGGTTTACTTCTATTTGCTGTCCTTAATTTGTTTTTTAATACAAAGATTAAAAGGACAACCTGAGGATGCTGCTTTACCGCAACGAAACCGGTCGTTGACAGCTGTTTGCAGTTTATTCAAGTTGAATTTACAATCAATGTCAACGGTTGTGGCTGCTCATATTATACACTGAAGCGGCAAAAGCCATGTGGTAGTGAGGTGCACATTTACAGATGGCGGTAATATCACTTACACAGTGTATGAAAGGGCAGTGCAAGGCGGCGCTGCCATTTGTACTCAGGTGATTCATGTGAAAAGGTGTCTGATGTGATTACGGCCGCACGGTGGGAATTAACAGACTGAGCGCGGAGTGGTAATAGAAGCTAGACGCACGGGACATTCCATTTCGGAAACCATTAGGGATTTTAATAATCCAAGATCCATAGCATCAAGAGTGTGCCGAAAACACCATAGTTCAGCCATTGCCTCTCTTCACACACAATATAGTGGCCGACGGCCTTCACTTAACGACCGAGAGCAGTGACGTTCGCTTAGAGTTGTCAGTGCTAACAGACAAGCAACACTGCGTGTAATAACCGCAGAAATCAATGTGGGACTGACGACGAACGTATCGTTATGACAATGCGGCGGAATTTGGCGTTAATGGGCCGTGGCAGCACACGACCGATGCAAGTGCCTTTGCTAACAGCACGACATCGCCTGCAATGTCTCTCTGGGGCTCTCGATCATTTCGGTTGGACTCTTGACGACTGGAAAATCGTATACTGGTCAGATGAATCCAGATTTCAATCGGTTAAGTGCTGATGGCAGGGTTCGAGTGTGATGCAGAACCCACGAAGCCATGGACTGTGGTTGTCAACAAGGCATTGTGCAAGCTGGTGTGGCTCCACAAGTGTGTGGGCTGTTTTTAAATGGAATGGGATGGATCCTCCAGTTCATCTGAACCGATCACTGACTGGAAATGGTTATGTTCAGCTATTTGTAGACCATTTACAGCCATTCATAGACTTCATGTTCCCAAACAAAGGTGGAAATTTTATGAACGACAATGCGCCTCTTCACCATTCCACAGTTGTCCGCAACTGGTTTGAAGAAATTCTGGACAGTTCGACCCGACATGAATACTATCGAATATTTATGGAACATAATCGAGACGTCAATTCTTGCACAAAATCGTGCACCAGCAACACTTTGACAACTATGGACGGCTATAGAGGCAGCATGGCTCAACATTTCTGCATGGGACTTCCAACGAGTTGTTGAGTCCATGCACGTCGAGTTTCTTTACCATGCTGGGCGAAAGGAGACCCAACAAAATTGGTATGCATCCCATGACTTTTTTCATGTTGTTGTTGTTATTGTGGTCTTCAGTCCTCAGACTGGTTTGATGCAGCTCTCCATGCTACTCCATGCTGTGCAAGCTTCTTCATCTCCCAGTACCTACTGCAGTCTACATCCTGAATCTGCTTAGTGTATTGATCTCTTGGTCTCCCTCTACGATTTTTACCCTCCACGCTGCCCTCCAGTACTAAATTGGTGATCCCTTGATGCCTCAGAATATGTAATACCAAGCGATCCCTTCTTCTGGTCAAGTTGTGTCACAAACTCCTATTCTCCCCAATTCTATTCAATACCTCCTCATTAGTTATGTGCTCTACCCATCTAATCTTCAGCATTCTTCTGTAGCACCACATTTCGAAAGCTTCTATTCTCTTCTTGTCTAAACTATTTATCGTCCATGTTTCACTTCCATACACTCCATACAAATACATTCGGAAACGACTTCCTGACACTTAAATCTATACTCGACGTTAACAAATTTCTCTTCTTCAGAAACGCTTTCCTTTCCATTGCCAGTCTACATTTTATATCCTCTATACTTCGACCATAATCAATTATTTTGCTCCCCAAACAGCAAAACTCCTTCACTTTCAGTAAGTGTCTCATTTCCTAATCTAATTCCCTCAGCATCACCCGACTTAATTCGACTACATTCCATTATCCTCGTTTTGCTTTTGTTGATGTTCATCTTATACCCTCCTTTCAAGACACTGCCCATTCCGTTCAACTGCTCTTCCAAGTCCTTTGTTGACTCTGACAGAATTACAATGTCATCGGCGAACCTCAAAGTTTTTATTTCTTCTCCATGGATTTTAATACCTACTCCGAACTTTTCTTCTGTTTCCTTTACTGCTTGCTCAATATACAGATTTAATAGCATCTGGGAGAGGCTACAACCCTGTCTCACTCCCTTCCCAACCACTGCTTCCCTTTCATGCCCCTCGACTCTTATATCTGCCGTCTAGTTTCTGTACAAATTGTAAATAGCCTTTCGCTCCCTGTATTTTACCACTGCCATCTTCAGAATTTGAAAGAGAGTATTCCAGTCAACATCGTCAAAAGTTTTCTCTAAGTCTACAAATGCTAGAAACGTAGGTTTGCCTTTCCTTAATCTTTCTTCTAAAATAAGTCGTTGGGTCAGTATTGCCTCAGGTGTTCCAATATTTCTACGGAATCCAAACTGATCTTCCCCGAGGTCGGCTTCTACCAGTTTTTCCATTCGTGTGTAAAGAATTCGCTTTAGTATTTTGCAGCTGTGACTTATTAAACTGACAGTTCGGTAATTTTCACATCTGTCAACACCTGACACTTTTGTCATCTCAGTGTAATTATTGCCTACGGTGGAAACCTAGATCTCAAGTCACACAATGAGATCACAGGTACAGCCTGTGTCAAAATAGATTTAACATACCCGTCGTTGATACACGTGTTCTCCGAACAAGGGAACCTCCCCATCGCACCCGCCTCAGATTTAGTTATAAGTTGGTACAGTGGATAGGCCTTGAAAAACTGAACACAGATCAATCGAGAAAACAGGAAGAAGTTGTGTGGAACTATGAAAAAAATAAGCAAAATATACAAACTGAGTAGTCCATGCTCAATATAAGCAACATCAAGGAGAATACCAGCTCAGTAGCGCCGTGGTCCTGTGGTTAGCGTGAGCAGCTGTGTAAGAAGAGGTCTTTAGTTCAAGTCTTCCCTCGAGTGAAAATTTTTTGAAAACTTTAAAAACATATGTTTTGACAGAGCACAGGGAAAACTGTGCGACTGTGAAACTGTTGCATTCATTTGTTGCAGTTTATGTGACAAACTCTTATGTTTTCATCACTTTTTTGGGAGTGATTATCACATCCACAAGAAAACCTAAATCGGGCAAGGTAGAAGAATCTTTTTACCCATTCGCCAAGTGTACAAGTTAGGTGGGTCGACAACTTATTCCTGTAACGTGACACACATGCCGTCACAAGTGTCGTATAGAATATATCAGACGTGTTTTCTTGTGGAGGAATCGGTTGACCTATGACATTGCGATCAAATGTTTTCGGTTCCCATTGGAGAGGCACGTCCTTTCATCTACTATTCGCACGGTTTTGCGGTGCGGTCGCAAAACAGAGACACTAATCTTATTACAGTGAACAGAGACGTCAATAAACGAACGGACACATCATAACTTTGCGACAATAAAGAAAGTAAAATTTTCACTTGACGGAAGACTTGAACTAGGACCTCTCGTACCGCAGCTGCTCACGCTAACCACGGAACCACGGCACTACTGACCTCGAATGAACTTTGATGTTGCCTATGTTGCCCATGGACTACTCAGTTTGTATATTTTGCTTATTTTTTTCATAGTTCCACACAACTTCTTCCTGTTTTCTCGACTGATCTGTGTTCCGTTTTTCAAGCCCTATCCACTGTACCAACTTATAACAAAATCTGGGGGGGGTGGGGGGGGGGGGGGTGGCGATGGGGAGGTTCCCTTGTAAGAGTGTAGATAGTGATAGCAGAGGACCTGTAACACTTCCTTGCAAAATCCCAGGTTCCACTGCTGCGACGGAGCGCGCGAGTATAGGGATTTGTGTGTGGCTCTAGTGACGCCGGCCGAGGTCCAGAGAGAAGCGGCACGCTCGCAACTCTTTGGGCGGAGGGCGCGGGGCCGGCCGAGCGCGGGTGGAGGGGCAGTAATGGCGGCCGTGCAGGGCGCAAACGGCGGGGCGATTGATTCGGCTGGCGTTGGCTGGCTGGCTGGCTTTATAACGTTTCGCGGGATTACGGCGCGCCGGGCCGCAGCCGGGCAGGGCGGCAGCCGGGCGGAGCTGCGCTGCGCCGCCTGACGCGGCCGCTACCGATCGATCGCAGCAGAGCCGCTGCGCAGCAGCTGCGCCCCGGGCCTCTGCAGGCGCCGCCGCGCACCTCTGACGCGCGACACGTGACCACGGGAGGCGCTCGCCACTAGCGCCGCGCTCGAGCACTACTCGAGCACATTACTCACAGCCCGAGATAAATTTATGTTAATAACTTGAAAACACAGCATTGACGCTCGACAATAATACTTATTTACACTACTGGCCATTAAAATTGCTACACCACGAAGATGACGTGCTACAGACGCGAAATTTAACCGACGGGAAGAAGATGGTGTGATATGTAAATGATTAGCTTTTCAGAGCATTCACACAAGGTTGGCGCCGGTGGCGCCACCTACAATGTGCTGACATGAGGAAAGTTTCCAACCGATTTCTCATACAGAGTTGACCGGCGTTGCCTGGTGAAGCGTTGTTGTGATGCCTCGTGTAAGGAGGAGAAATGAGTACCATCACGTTTCCGACTTTGGTAAAGGTCGGATTGTAGCCTATCGCAATTGCGGTTTATCGTATCGCGACATTGCTGCTCGCGTTGGTCGAGATCCAATGACTATAGCAGAATATGGAGTCGGTGGGTTCAGGAGGGTAATACGGAACGCCGTGCTGGATCCCAACGGCATCGTATCACTAGCAATCGTAATGAACCGGCTTTCGGCTTCTTAGACCATCGTCAGATAACTAAATGCTGAACAGACAGTCCACACAACTTTAGGGAGCATTAATAGCTCTACAAAGATTTTGTACGAAGATATATGACATTTTATATATAGAAACAGAACACAAGCATAATGTAATACCTAAAGAAGCTATGAACAAATAAATCTCTTACTACAGTATACTGAAACATTAAAACTATGTGAATGTATGAGCAAAATAACTTGTACAAATGAGTAATGACACAGGAAAACTGGGAAGAATTCACGAAGGAAGTCCCACAAGATTCAATTTTAGATCCATTCTGTTCTTTATACGAGGGGTGATCAGAAAGCAACGGAAATTTTTTAATTTCCCAGAATGTATACATCCGATGGATAAACTGGTGAATGTAATGAACGGGCCAAAAAAAAGTTGGTTTAAAAGATGTCTACAGAATGAGGGTATGAAACAGTTATAACAAGACTATCATCTAATTGTGAGAGAAATAACAATTGTCTGTGGTTACTTAAGTAAGGATGAGTTCCAATAGTCAGTTATTATTTCTCTCGCCATTGGATAGAGAGCTTACTATAACTGTTCCACACCCACAGCCCGTAGACTTCTTTCTCCGCTCTGTTTTTTCAGTCTGTTCATCAGATATACCAGTTTTTCCGTATGACACTGTAGCCTGTGCCATTACTCCCTTATACAACAATGTTGGCTTATATATTCATATAGTTTTAATATTTGAATATACTGCAATAGAAGATTTATTTGTTCAGAGTCTCTTTAGATATTACATTATGCTTGTCTTTTCTATCAATATACTCATAAAATTTCATATACCTTTGTACAACAATCTTTGGGCAGCTAAGAATTCTCACTGAACTTGTGTGGAATATCGGTTTAGTATTATCTGTTGATGGCATAACAAACCAAAAGTCGGTTCATAACGAACTACTAAATAAATGTTGTTGTGGAACATTACTGCTGTGTGTTGAAGTTATCAATATGTCAACGTTCCTCCAAGAATCTACAGAATATTCCATAAAAACTTATGTTCTATGGATACATACACATAAATGATTAAAATTACATTCAATGAACAGAATAAAAAAAAGGTGTTGAATAATTTAACTTTGGAAAAGAGAAAATTTTAGTGACTGAGAAGAGTTCATGAAGGAAGTCCCACAAGGTTCAGTTTTGGATCCAATTCTATTTTTTATGTGAGGTGTGATCAAAAAGTAATGGGATTTTTTAAAAATCTTGTAGGCGTTATACATTCGATTTCCAATTTCTTTTATCTTGTCGGTACACATGTTCCTCGTGTATGTTCGCATTTTCAGCTGTTTTGAATATTTATTGTATTGTTGACAGTCCAAAAGGTTATAAATGTTTTCGAGCAATCCGTGAATTTTTACTTCCGAAAAAGGTGGATCAAAGAATTTGCATGGAATTTTGCTTGAAAAATAGAATAAAGTGCAGCATCGTGTTCGAAATGTTGACTATGGCTTTTGATGAATCTACTATGAGTAAGACAAGAATTTATGAGTGGCATAAACGTTTCAGAGAGGGTCGAGAAGACGTTGAAGACGGTGCCGGCCGTGGACGCCGTAGCACATCAATTTCTGAGGGCAGTGTGGAAGAAGTAAAGAAAATGAGCCTGGAAAATTGCTGAATCACCACCAGAGAGGTTGTTGATGTGCTTTGGCTCATGCCATGCAATTTGTTGAGATGTTTTGGGCATGAAACATGCAGCAGCGAAGTTCGTTCCGAAATTGTTGAATTTCATCCAAAAACGACGTCGCAGAAACATCGAAATGCTTCTGATTTTTTGGCGAAAGATACAACTTTTATGTTCTCTCGGTCACCATATTAGCCGGGTATGGCCCCCTCTGACTTATTTCTATTCCGGAGGCTGTAAACCATGGAAGAACGTCGTTTTGCCACCATCGATGAGATAAAAGCAGAATCACTGGAGGAGCTGAACGTCATAACGCAAAGTGAGTTTCAGAAGCGCTTCCAAGATTGCAAAAGGGGCTAGCACAAGTGCACTGTGTCTGAGGGGGATTGCTTTGAAGGGGACAAAGCTGATGTTGAATAAACAAAGATTCCCTAAGTAAAACAAAAATTCCCGTTGTTTTTCGATATACCTCGTATATATGAATGATTTTCCACTCAACGTTCACCAAACACAATTGGTAATTCTTGCAGACAATACTAGATTTATAGTTAATCCCATCAGAAAGAAAGCAACAGACAGATTCTTAGGCTGTTAATGATGTTTTTCAAGCAATCGTTAAACGGTTGTCTGAAAACGAACTCTCCCTATATTTTGAGAACACACAGTATATTCAGTACTATACAATAAACAGAGTCACAACAACAACTGATGTATCCCGTGATCAGAAGTCAGTAAACAAGGTGGTATCTTCTAAATTTTCGACTGTACATAATGATGAAAACTTGAACTAGAAGAATCATATTACTGAGCTGGTCAACCAGGTAAGTTCAATTACTTTTACTCTTTGTATAATTGTCAATCTTGGAAGCAAACGAACCAACCTTCTGACATATTCTTCACATTTCCACTTAGTAATATCTAACGGATTAATTTTCTGGGCTAGCTTGTCACTTTCTAAGAAACTACTGATGGCACAATAGTGAGCTGTGTGTTGTTCATCCGCAGCTGTCATGCAGGTATCTCTTCAAGGAGTTAGACATTTTAACTGCACCATCACAGTACATATATTCATTAATGAAAGTCGTCATAAGTTATCTATTGAGAAAAATGATTATGTCCACACATACAACAATAAAGAAAAAATTATCTTTATTACCCATTATTGAAGCTGTCAGTGGCTCAGAATGGAGCTCAATATTCAGTAATAAAAATTTTTGATCTTGCGATAATACAAAATGCCTGACAGATAGCAAAGCAAACTAATCTTAAATGAAATTGCTTGTGTGAAAAATAATAAGTTAATTAACGTTAGCATTAATAATGCATACATATTCTATAAAGTAAATATTTATCCATAATTTCTATAAAAAAGTCGTTCAAATGGTCTATGAAATAATGTCACTAACTAACTACTCGTGCTTTCTCTACCCAGCGATCTAACTACAAGGATTCCAAACACGTCGATCATGTGAAACATAAATTGCACTTTTCTCACATATATCACATATATCCTGAAAGCCATGGATCAAGGAACTCAAGTAAATGAAGTATTTCCTGTTTCCCACACACAGATTGATTCAGTGCCATGCATGCGCTTATTACTGAAAGTGCAGTCTTATGCGATATTAAGCGAAATTCGTGAATGGATTGAAAATTTCTTGGTAGGGAGGAGGCAGCACGTTTTCTTCGGTGGGGAACCATCCACAAATGTAGATGTAACTTCAGAAGTGCCGCACTGAAGTGTATTGGGATCCTTGCTGTTCATGTTGTACTCATATACGAGGTGCGACAATAAAGTAATGAGACTGATTTTCTTCGCAAGATGTGGCAACCCTGCAAGCTTACATAGGCACAATATCAATGACCTTGGTCTATAAGCTGCTTCTAGTCCAAGCGGCACATCGATGCAACTGCTCAGTCGTAAGTTGTGCTGTAATAAGTTAACACATGTTTGTGTCTCTCGTCACGCAAATGGAACCGCTTAATATTGCGCAACGGTTTGCCATTTCTTTTTGCGTTAAATTGAGTGAAAACGCGACGGCAACTTACGGTAAGCTTCATAAGGTTTTTGGAGAGGAGGTTATGTCAAGAGCTCAAGTTTTTCGTTGGCTTAATATGTTTAGTGAAGGCAGAACGAATGTTGAAGATGAAGACCGCAGTGTACGACCATCAACCTCACGGACGGATGTCAACTTGGCCAGGGTGCGTGAACTAGTACGATCTGATCGAAGGTTCTCCGTGAAAATGATTGAAGAAGAACTGAACATCAATCGAGAAACTGTTCGTCTAATAATAACTGAAGATATTCGTATTAGAAAGATTTGTGCAAAAATGGTCCCCAAAAATCTTACACCACAACAGCGAGAAACACGGAAAAATGTGGCTGCCGATCTGTTAGAGCAGACGGAAATCAATCCAGAATAGTTGAGCCGTGTTATCACTGGTGATGAAAGTTGGTTTTTTCAGTATGATCCAGAGACAAAATGCCAAAGTTGGCAATGATGCTCAAAAGACCAAAAAAAGCTCGCATGTCCAAGTCAAAAGTGAAATGCATTCTTGTGTGCTTCTTTGATTCCCAGGGAATTGTTCATAAAGAATGGGTGCCTCCTGGACAAACAGTTAACCAATATTACTACAAAGAAATTTTAGAAAGACTTAGTAAAAGAATTCTTAGAGTCCGTGCACCACGATAATGCGCCATCCCATACTGCTGTCAGTACAGAAATTTTTAACATCAAAACAAATTTCAGTACTACCACAGCCGCCTTATTCACCAGATATCGCTCTGTGCGACTTTTTTCTATTTCCAAGAGTCAAAACGGCGGTCAAGGGACACCATTTTCAAACAACACAAGATGTCCAAAAAACTGTGACGAGAGGGGATATTGCAGAAGATGAGTTCCAGAAATGTTACCATCAATGTCAGAAGCGCTGGAAAAATTGTGTGCAATCAGAAGGGAACTACTTTGAAGGAGACAACACTAAACTTGACTAAAACGGTAAGCAACTTTTTTTTCACATCAGTCTCATTACTTTACTGACGCACCTAGTATGCCCAGTTTCGACAATTTGGGATGTCTATCGACTTTCATGGTCATGTCGAGAAGACACCATATTGGATTTCGTCGTTTTAGATGAAGCCTGTATTTGATGGGTCTTATATTGTAACCTACGTCCTATGATTATAATTATGCTGATTCAAATATTGAGGATTTCTCTTAACTCCATATTGATATGCCTTGTTACAATTTAATGTAAGGTATTGACAGATCGGCGGTTAAGAGCCCTCAGTACGTGTAAGCAGAAAGCGGAGCGACGGACATTATCTGTTCACAGTAGCGTAGTGGATAGAAGTGTAGAGCTGCAAAATGATAAATAAGTGATGCCCTAAAGGGAAATCAATAGAACAATGAAAAAAAGCATGAAGGAAGCAAAGTTGGTGAGCATGTTTTATTTATTATTGGTCAGGCTATTCTTTTTGTTTATAAATTAAAATTTTAGTTTATATAACATAATTTCTTGATGTGAACGATAATTTTATGGTCCTGGACATGTAATTCCACCTCTCCAAGCTGCCAACACTGATAACAAATAACAGTACAAAGGGATTGGTAAGTTTAAGATATTTGGGGAAAGACTGCCGTAATAGCATAATTTTTTGGAATTTTATTGTCTGCTATGGGGGAATTTCGAAAACACAGTCTGAAACAATGAGCAACACAGCCGTCCAGTAAATTGTGAGTAATGTACGCTTTTGGCAAGCTCCGCAATGTGTCTTAGAGCAAAGCTTTAATTCTTCGGAATCAGCTTTAATTTTGGCAAATTAGGTGACAAAACTGATCCGCCATGAATTGTTGGTCGGTCGAATCAATTTATTTGATCATTGCTGGAGTAAATTTTGCGAGGGAGTGCTAGTTGTAAACTCGCCTTTAATGATGATGTGAAGTTTCCAGCATTTAACTTGACTCTCTTTGTTAGGAGATGGTAGCAATCAAATTATTCGCATATTTAATTCAGATTTTAAAGGAGATTTCTTTGTTTGAGTTACTGTATGAGCGTTGGGTCCATTCACCACGTGTTCTTGGAATCTGTGTTAGACCGTTTCAGTTGTAGTATATACAGGGTGGTCCACTGATCGTGACCGGGCCAAATATCTCACGAAATAAGCATCAAACGAAAAAACTACAAAGAACGAAACTCGTCTAGCTTGAAGGGGGAAACCAGATGACGCTATTGTTGTCCCGTTAGATGGCGCTGCCAGGGGTCAAACAGATATCAACTGCGTTTTTTGTAAATAGGCATCCACATTTTTATTACATATTCGTGTAGTACGTAAAGAAATATGAATGTTTTAGTTGGACCACTTTTTTCGCTTTTGATAGCTGGCTCTGTAATAGTCACAAACGTATAAGTACGTGCTATCACGTAAAATTCCGCCAGTGCGGACGGTATTTGCTTCGTGATACATTACCCGTGTTAAAATGGACCGTTTACCAATTGCGGAAAAGGTCGATATCGTGTTGATGTATGGCTATTGTGATCAAAATGTCCAACGTGCGTGTGCTATATATGCTGCTCGGTATCCTGGACGACATCATCCAAGTGTCCGGACCATTCGCCCGATAGTTACGTTCTTTAAGGAAACAGGAAGTGTTCAGCCACATGTGAAACGTCAACCACCACCTGCAATAAATTATGATGCACAAGTAGGTGTTTCAGCTGCTGTCGCGGCTAATCTGCACGTGAGTAGCAGACAAATTGCGCGAGAATCGGGAATCTCAAAAACGTCGGTGTTGAGAATGCTACATCAACATCGATTGCACCCGTACAATATTTCTAAGCACCATGAATTGCATGCCGACGACTTTGAACGTCGTGTACAGTCCTGTCACTGGGCACAAGAGCAATTACGGGACGATGACAGATTTTTTGCACGCGTTCTATTTAGCGATGAAGTGTCATTCACCAACAGCGGTAACGTAAACGGGCATAAAATGCACTATTGGACAACGGAAAATCCACAATGGCTGCGACAAATGGAACATCAGCGACCCTGGCGAGTTAATGTATGGTGCGGCATTGTGGGAGGAAGGATAATTGATCCCCATTTTGTCGATGGTACTCTAAATGGTGCAATGTAGGATGATTTCCTACGTAATGTTCTACCGATGTTTCTACAAGATGCTTCACTGCATGACAGAATGGCGATGTACTTCCAACATGATAGATGTCCGGCACATAGCTCGCGTGCGGTTGAAGCGGTATTGAATAGCATATTTCATGACAGGTGGATTGGTCGTCGAAACACCATACCATGGCCCGCACGTTCACCGGATCTGACTTTCCCGGATTTCTTTCTGTGGGGAAGTTGAAGGATATCTACTATTGTGATCCACCGACAACGCCTGACAAAATGCGTCAGCGCATTGTCAATGCATGTGCGAACATTACGAAAGGCTAACTACTCGCTGTTGACAGGAATGTCGTTACACGTATTGCCAAATGCATTGAGGTTGACGGACATCATTTTGAGCATTTATTGCATTGATGTGGTATTCACAGGTAACCACGCTGTAATAGCATGCGTTGTCAGAAGTGATAAGTTCAAAAAGGTACATGTGTCACATTGGAACAACCGAAATAAAATGTTCAAACGTACCTACGTTCTGTATTTCAATTTAAAAAACCGTTACCAACTGTTCGTCTAAAATCGTGAGTCATATGTTTGTGACTAATACAGCGCCATCTATTCCAAAGCGAAAAAAGTGGTCCAACTACAACATTCATATTTCTTTACGTACTACATGAATATGTAATAAAAATGGGGGTTCCTATTTAAACACCACAGTTGATATCCGTTTGATCTATGGCAGCGCCATCTAGCGGGCCAACCGTATCGCCATCTGGTTGCCCCCTTCAAGCTAGACAAGTGTCGTCTTTTGTGGTTTTTTCGTTTGACGCTTATTTCGTGAAATATTTGGCCAGTTCACGATCAATGGACCAACCTGTATATAATAAATTACTTGTTCGCTAAGCACTCTGACGCATAGAGAATGGATTGGTCACGTGAATTCTGATAAATTACGATCAGTAGGAAGCATCTTACCACCACATATTTATGAATTTAATGTGGATACATTTAACCAAGATAAGTACGGAGATCGTTCCAGACAGATTCCAATAATATCATGTGGGACTGTATAGGTCAAATACTTCTGATTTTGTAAGGTGTCGACTGATAGAATGTAACCCATTGTGTCCATGCGCCTGCATCAGCAGCGTGACCGAAGTTTACGTAAGCGAAGTTGGCAACTGGGGTCACAGTAGGTAACTGTATCCTCCAGCGTATTGGATTACTCAGCCGTAAATGTACAATGTGATCATAAAGTCTCGGTCCATTTCTAAGAAAAAAATACATAAGTATAATCCATTTCTGTAATTACGACTTAGACGCGCCAAAATCGACGATTTTAATAGGTTTACACATTACTCAAAGGAAAAAAGGGTACCACATTCAAATGCTTTACTTATTAGACCACAAAAATTACGCGTCTCGTCAAGCTGCGTGTTAACATTTGATAGAAGCTGCACGCAACGAACACCTCATGGGTCACATTTTGTTATTGTTGAGGCCACATTCTACATCTGCGAAAAATTAACAAACACAGCTGCTACGTACGGGGTAACGAGCCATCTCACTTTAACGCGGAGTGGCTTCTCACGCTATCACTGATTGGCAAAGAGGGACACCAGAAGTGTATGTGTGGCTTGGATCTGCAAAGATTACCTTTTTTGGAGAAGAGACCAGTGCAGGAAACATTTACCTCTATGTGAGGGATCAATTCCTGAAATCACAGCTTCAGCAAGACGGCATTGGTGAGACTGTTGTGTTCTAGCAGGCTGGAGCATTCTGTAATTTTGCTCTCATAGGAAGGGAGCACCTAAATCGAAGATTCGCTAAAGGACGGACAGGCAGGCGTTCAGCAAGGCTGTAGCTCTCACGTTCTCCTGATTTGGCACCATTGGATTTCGTCGCTTGGGTATACATGAAGTCAAGGGCGTTCAAAATAAAGACAACAGAGTATCAGCGTCTGAGATGTCGATGCTGGGATGCAGTGTCGTATACTGCACAAGATATGTTTCAGAATATATCGAGGTCTACTCTTCAGCGATGGGATCAATACCGGCAAATGGACGGAGGCCATGTTAAAGTGCGATGAAAGGTATACAGAGACTTCAATAAACATATATGCGTATTACGTAAAGGTCGCCATACTTTGTAGAAGTGGATCGAGACTTTATTAACAATCTGTATTTCAAACGTATATGTTACCCCCATCTTATGATAGTGACAAAAATTTAGTACAGCCACATGGCCATCTGCATAGCACAGTCTAATTCTCTCTCTGAACCTCCTCAAGGCGCTGTTGCGATAATATTCCTAGAACGGTCTAAATTTGTGGAATGTTTATGAGTGGAATCGAGTATTATGTCCCTCAAACCCCCTTTTTTCAATGAGCTGACAAGGGAAATTCCCCATCGCACGCCCATCAGATTTAGTGGTAAGAGGCTCCAGTAGATAACCCGTCAAAAACTGAACACAGATCAAGCATGAAAACAGGAAAAAGGTGTGCTGAATTGTGAAAAAAGAAGCAAAATAGAAACCCTAAACTGTCCAGTTTTAACAAGTGGAATATTGAGAATAGAAGAACGGCCGCCGCGTTGTAGTTAAATAGTTACGGTGTTGGACGAGCCGTTTTCAAAACTTCCTCGTGCCATTACGTTTTTCTTCACAACGTTATGAACTGTCCGACCAGTCATTGAAACGTTTGTACTCTTTCAGTAGTCTTCGCAGTTATCATACTATACATTGGTTATAGTCTATGAGTCATGTCGTAAGAATACGTTACCGTCGCAAACAAACGTGATCAATAGTGAGAGCAGGCGATATACTCCATAGGCGTCTCACACAAATGAAAACAACAAATGTACGGGTATGAACTATGTCACAACAAAGGAATTCAAGCGTCAAAACCTCCAAAACGAAACGCAACTTCAAAAATGTTAAGAACGTATCTTTTGACAGAGAGCAGAGAAACTGCCTGAGTGTGACTGCTGCGTTCATTTGTTGCAGCTTATGTGACGAATATTATGTTTTCATCATTTCCTTAGGAGTGATCAGATTCACATACATACGAACACTTAAATCATGCAAGGAGACATATCTCACTCACTCACCAGGCGTACAAATTAGGTGTGTTGTAAGAGATTCCTGCCATATAGTACAAGTTCTGTCACTAATGCCGTGTATGACACACCAGACGTGTTTTCCGTTGGACGATTCGGTTGTCTCGTCGCCTTGCCATCAAACGTTTGCGGTTCCCATTCGACAGCCATTTCCCTTCTCTTCCTGATAGAGTAGATGTGCGGAATCAGCTGCCATTATAGGTCCCTTCCTTACACCTGCCAACGGCCTTGCCGCAGTGGTAACACCGGTTCCCGGCAGATCACCGACGTTTTGCGCCGTCGGGCTGGGCTAGCACTTGGATGGGTGACCATCCGGTCTGCCGAGCGCTGTTGGCAAGTGGGGTGCACTCAGCCCTTGTGAGGCAAACTGAGGAGCTACTTGACTGAGAAGTAGCGACTCTGGTCTCGTAAACTGACAGACAACCGGGAGAGTAGTGTGCTGACCACATGTCCCTCCGTATCCGCATCCAGTGACGCCCATAGGCTGAGGATGACACGGCTGATCACCGAAGTTAGGCGCTGTCGGGTTGGGCTAGCCCTTGGATGGATGACCATTTGGTCTGCCGAGCGCTGTTGGCAAGTGGGGTGCACTCAGCCCTTGTGAGGCAAACTGAGGAGCTACTTGACTGAGAAGTAGCGACTCCGGTCTCGTAAACTGACAGACAACCGGGAGAGTGGTGTGCTGACCACATGTCCCTCCGTATCCGCATCCAGTGACGCCCATAGGCTGAGGATGACACGGCTGATCACCGAAGTTAGGCGCTGTCGGATTGGGCTAGCCCTTGGATGGATGACCATTTGGTCTGCCGAGCGCTGTTGGCAAGTGGGGTGCACTCAGCCCTTGTGAGGCAAACTGAGGAGCTACTTGACTGAGAAGTAGCGACTCCGGTCTCGTAAACTGACAGACAACCGGGAGAGTGGTGTGCTGACCACATGTCCCTCCGTATCCGCATCCAGTGACGCCCATAGGCTGAGGATGACACGGCTGATCACCGAAGTTAGGCGCTGTCGGGTTGGGCTAGCCCTTGGATGGATGACCATTTGGTCTGCCGAGCGCTGTTGGCAAGTGGGGTGCACTCAGCCCTTGTGAGGCAAACTGAGGAGCTACTTGACTGAGAAGTAGCGACTCCGGTCTCGTAAACTGACAGACAACCGGGAGAGTAGTGTGCTGACCACATGTCCCTCCGTATCCGCATCCAGTGACGCCCATAGGCTGAGGATGACACGGCTGATCACCGAAGTTAGGCGCTGTCAGGTTGGGCTAGCCCTTGGATGGATGACCATTTGGTCTGCCGAGCGCTGTTGGCAAGTCGGGTGCACTCAGCCCTTGTGAGGCAAACTGAGGAGCTACTTGACTGAGAAGTAGCGACTCCGGTCTCGTAAACTGACAGACAACCGGGAGAGTGGTGTGCTGACCACATGTCCCTCCGTATCCGCATCCAGTGACGCCCATAGGCTGAGGATGACACGGCTGATCACCGAAGTTAGGCGCTGTCGGGTTGGGCTAGCCCTTGGATGGATGACCATTTGGTCTGCCGAGCGCTGTTGGCAAGTGGGGTGCACTCAGCCCTTGTGAGGCAAACTGAGGAGCTACTTGACTGAGAAGTAGCGACTCCGGTCTCGTAAACTGACAGACAACCGGGAGAGTGGTGTGCTGACCACATGTCCCTCCGTATCCGCATCCAGTGACGCCCATAGGCTGAGGATGACACGGCTGATCACCGAAGTTAGGCGCTGTCGGGTTGGGCTAGCCCTTGGATGGATGACCATCCGGTCTGCCGAGCGCTGTTGGCAAGTGGGGTGAACTCAGCCCTTGTGAGGCAAACTGAGGAGCTACTTGACTGAGAAGTAGCGACTCCGGTCTCGTAAACTGACAGACAACCGGGAGAGTGGTGTGCTGACCACATGTCCCTTCGTATCCGCATCCAGTGACGCCCATAGGCTGAGGATGACACGGCTGATCACCGAAGTTAGGCGCTGTCGGGTTGAGCTAGCCCTTGGATGGATGACCATTTGGTCTGCCGAGCGCTGTTGGCAAGTGGGGTGCACTCAGCCCTTGTGAGGCAAACTGAGGAGCTACTTGACTGAGAAGTAACGACTCCGGTCTCGTAAACTGACAGACAACCGAGAGAGTAGTGTGCTGACACCATGTCCCTCCGTATCCGCATCCAGTGACGCCCATAGGCTGAGGATGACACGGCTGATCACCGAAGTTAGGCGCTGTCGGGTTGGGCTAGCCCTTGGATGGATGACCATTTGGTCTGCCGAGCGCTGTTGGCAAGTGGGGTGCACTCAGCCCTTGTGAGGCAAACTGAGGAGCTACTTGACTGAGAAGTAACGACTCCGGTCTCGTAAACTGACAGACAACCGGGAGAGTAGTGTGCTGACCACATGTCCCTCCGTATCCGCATCCAGTGACGCCCATAGGCTGAGGATGACACGGCTGATCACCGAAGTTAGGCGCTGTCGGGTTGGGCTAGCCCTTGGATGGATGACCATTTGGTCTGCCGAGCGCTGTTGGCAAGTGGGGTGCACTCAGCCCTTGTGAGGCAAACTGAGGAGCTACTTGACTGAGAAGTAACGACTCCGGTCTCGTAAACTGACAGACAACCGGGAGAGTAGTGTGCTGACCACATGTCCCTCCGTATCCGCATCCAGTGACGCCCATAGGCTGAGGATGACACGGCTGATCACCGAAGTTAGGCGCTGTCGGGTTGGGCTAGCCCTTGGATGGATGACCATTTGGTCTGCCGAGCGCTGTTGGCAAGTGGGGTGCACTCAGCCCTTGTGAGGCAAACTGAGGAGCTACTTGACTGAGAAGTAACGACTCCGGTCTCGTAAACTGACAGACAACCGGGAGAGTAGTGTGCTGACCACATGTCCCTCCGTATCTGCACCCAGTGACGCCCATAGGCTGAGGATGACATGGCTGATCACCGAAGTTAGGCGCTGTCGGGTTGGGCTAGCCCTTGGATGGATGACCATTTGGTCTGCCGAGCGCTGTTGGCAAGTGGGGTGCACTCAGCCCTTGTGAGGCAAACTGAGGAGCTACTTGACTGAGAAGTAACGACTCCGGTCTCGTAAACTGACAGACAACCGGGAGAGTAGTGTGCTGACCACATGTCCCTCCGTATCCGCATCCAGTGACGCCCATAGGCTGAGGATGACACGGCTGATCACCGAAGTTAGGCGCTGTCGGGTTGGGCTAGCCCTTGGATGGATGACCATTTGGTCTGCCGAGCGCTGTTGGCAAGTGGGGTGCACTCAGCCCTTGTGAGGCAAACTGAGGAGCTACTTGACTGAGAAGTAACGACTCCGGTCTCGTAAACTGACAGACAACCGGGAGAGTAGTGTGCTGACCACATGTCCCTCCGTATCCGCATCCAGTGACGCCCATAGGCTGAGGATGACACGGCTGATCACCGAAGTTAGGCGCTGTCGGGTTGAGCTAGCCCTTGGATGGATGACCATTTGGTCTGCCGAGCGCTGTTGGCAAGTGGGGTGCACTCAGCCCTTGTGAGGCAAACTGAGGAGCTACTTGACTGAGAAGTAGCGACTCCGGTCTCGTAAACTGACAGACAACCGGGAGAGTGGTGTGCTGACCACATGTCCCTCCGTATCCGCATCCAGTGACGCCCATAGGCTGAGGATGACATGGCTGATCACCGAAGTTAGGCGCTGTCGGGTTGGGCTAGCCCTTGGATGGATGACCATTTGGTCTGCCGAGCGCTGTTGGCAAGTGGGGTGCACTCAGCCCTTGTGAGGCAAACTGAGGAGCTACTTGACTGAGAAGTAACGACTCCGGTCTCGTAAACTGACAGACAACCGGGAGAGTAGTGTGCTGACCACATGTCCCTCCGTATCCGCATCCAGTGACGCCCATAGGCTGAGGATGACACGGCTGATCACCGAAGTTAGGCGCTGTCGGGTTGGGCTAGCCCTTGGATGGATGACCATTTGGTCTGCCGAGCGCTGTTGGCAAGTGGGGTGCACTCAGCCCTTGTGAGGCAAACTGAGGAGCTACTTGACTGAGAAGTAACGACTCCGGTCTCGTAAACTGACAGACAACCGGGAGAGTAGTGTGCTGACCACATGTCCCTCCGTATCCGCATCCAGTGACGCCCATAGGCTGAGGATGACACGGCTGATCACCGAAGTTAGGCGCTGTCGGGTTGGGCTAGCCCTTGGATGGATGACCATTTGGTCTGCCGAGCGCTGTTGGCAAGTGGGGTGCACTCAGCCCTTGTGAGGCAAACTGAGGAGCTACTTGACTGAGAAGTAACGACTCCGGTCTCGTAAACTGACAGACAACCGGGAGAGTAGTGTGCTGACCACATGTCCCTCCGTATCCGCATCCAGTGACGCCCATAGGCTGAGGATGACACGGCTGATCACCGAAGTTAGGCGCTGTCGGGTTGGGCTAGCCCTTGGATGGATGACCATTTGGCCTGCCGAGCGCTGTTGGCAAGTGGGGTGCACTCAGCCCTTGTGAGGCAAACTGAGGAGCTACTTGACTGAGAAGTAACGACTCCGGTCTCGTAAACTGACAGACAACCGGGAGAGTAGTGTGCTGACCACATGTCCCTCCGTATCCACATCCAGTGACGCCCATAGGCTGAGGATGACACGGCTGATCACCGAAGTTAGGCGCTGTCGGGTTGGGCTAGCCCTTGGATGGATGACCATTTGGTCTGGAGAGCGCTGTTGGCAAGTGGGGTGCACTCAGCCCTTGTGAGGCAAACTGAGGAGCTACTTGACTGAGAAGTAACGACTCCGGTCTCGTAAACTGACAGACAACCGGGAGAGTGGTGTGCTGACCACATGTCCCTCCGTATCCGCATCCAGTGACGCCCATAGGCTGAGGATGACACGGCTGATCACCGAAGTTAGGCGCTGTCGGGTTGGGCTAGCCCTTGGATGGATGACCATTTGGTCTGCCGAGCGCTGTTGGCAAGTGGGGTGCACTCAGCCCTTGTGAGGCAAACTGAGGAGCTACTTGACTGAGAAGTAACGACTCCGGTCTCGTAAACTGACAGACAACCGGGAGAGTAGTGTACTGACCACATGTCCCTCCGTATCCGCTTCCAGTGACGCCCATAGGCTGAGGATGACACGGCTGATCACCGAAGTTAGGCGCTGTCGGGTTGGGCTAGCCCTTGGATGGATGACCATTTGGTCTGCCGAGCGCTGTTGGCAAGTGGGGTGCACTCAGCCCTTGTGAGGCAAACTGAGGAGCTACTTGACTGAGAAGTAACGACTCCGGTCTCGTAAACTGACAGACAACCGGGAGAGTAGTGTGCTGACCACATGTCCCTCCGTATCCGCATCCAGTGACGCCCATAGGCTGAGGATGACACGGCTGATCACCGAAGTTAGGCGCTGTCGGGTTGGGCTAGCCCTTGGATGGATGACCATTTGGTCTGCCGAGCGCTGTTGGCAAGTGGGGTGCACTCACCCCTTGTGAAGCAAACTGAGGAGCTACTTGACTGAGAAGTAACGACTCCGGTCTCGTAAACTGACAGACAACCGGGAGAGTAGTGTGCTGACCACATGTCCCTCCGTATCCGCATCCAGTGACGCCCATAGGCTGAGGATGACACGGCTGATCACCGAAGTTAGGCGCTGTCGGGTTGGGCTAGCCCTTGGATGGATGACCATTTGGTCTGCCGAGCGCTGTTGGCAAGTGGGGTGCACTCAGCCCTTGTGAGGCAAACTGAGGAGCTACTTGACTGAGAAGTAACGACTCCGGTCTCGTAAACTGACAGACAACCGGGAGAGTAGTGTGCTGACCACATGTCCCTCCGTATCCGCATCCAGTGACGCCCATAGGCTGAGGATGACACGGCTGATCACCGAAGTTAGGCGCTGTCGGGTTGGGCTAGCCCTTGGATGGATGACCATCCGGTCTGCCGAGCGCTGTTGGCAAGTGGGGTGCACTCAGCCCTTGTGCGGCAAACTGAGGAGCTACTTGACTGAGAAGTAACGACTCCGGTCTCGTAAACTGACAGACAACCGGGAGAGTGGTGTGCTGACCACATGTCCCTCCGTATCCGCATCCAGTGACGCCCATAGGCTGAGGATGACACGGCTGATCACCGAAGTTAGGCGCTGTCGGGTTGGGCTAGCCCTTGGATGGGTGACCATTTGGTCTGCCGAGCGCTGTTGGCAAGTGGGGTGCACTCAGCCCTTGTGAGGCAAACTGAGGAGCTACTTGACTGAGAAGTAGCGACTCCGGTCTCGTAAACTGACAGACAACCGGGAGACTAGTGTGCTGACCACATGTCCCTCAGTATCCGCATCCAGTGACGCCCATAGGCTGAGGATGACACGGCTGATCACCGAAGTTAGGCGCTGTCGGGTTGGGCTAGCCCTTGGATGGATGACCATTTGGTCTGCCGAGCGCTGTTGGCAAGTGGGGTGCACTCAGCCCTTGTGAGGCAAACTGAGGAGCTACTTGACTGAGAAGTAACGACTCCAGTCTCGTAAACTGACAGACAACCGGGAGAGTGGTGTGCTGCCCACATGTCCCTCCGTATCCGCATCCAGTGACGCCTATAGGCTGAGGATGACACGGCTGGTCACCGAAGTTAGGCGCTGTCGGGTTGGGCTAGCCCTTGGATGGATGACCATTTGGTCTGCCGAGCGCTGTTGGCAAGTGGGGTGCACTCAGCCCTTGTGAGGCAAACTGAGGAGCTACTTGACTGAGAAGTAACGACTCCGGTCTCGTAAACTGACAGACAACCGGGAGAGTGGTGTGCTGCCCACATGTCCCTCCGTATCCGCATCCAGTGACGCCTATAGGCTGAGGATGACACGGCTGGTCACCGAAGTTAGGCGCTGTCGGGTTGGGATAGCCCTTGGATGGATGACCATTTGGTCTGCCGAGCGCTGTTGGCAAGTGGGGTGCACTCAGCCCTTGTGAGGCAAACTGAGGAGCTACTTGACTGAGAAGTAATGACTCCGTTCTCGTAAACTGACAGACAACCGGGAGAGTGGTGTGCTGCCCACATGTCCCTCCGTATCCGCATCCAGTGACGCCTATAGGCTGAGGATGACACGGCTGGTCACCGAAGTTAGGCGCTGTCGGGTTGGGCTAGCCCTTGGATGGATGACCATCCGGTCTGCCGAGCGCTGTTGGCAAGTGGGGTGCACTCAGCCCTTGTGCGGCAAACTGAGGAGCTACTTGACTGAGAAGTAACGACTCAGGTCTCGTAAACTGACAGACAACCGGGAGAGTGGTGTGCTGACCACATGTCCCTCCGTATCCGCATCCAGTGACGCCTATAGGCTGAGGATGACACGGCTGGTCACCGAAGTTAGGCGCTGTCGGGTTGGGCTAGCCCTTGGATGGATGACCATCCGGTCTGCCGAGCGCTGTTGGCAAGTGGGGTGCACTCAGCCCTTGTGCGGCAAACTGAGGAGCTACTTGACTGAGAAGTAACGACTCCGGTCTCGTAAACTGACAGACAACCGGGAGAGTGGTGTGCTGACCACATGTCCCTCCGTATCCGCATCCAGTGACGCCTATAGGCTGAGGATGACACGGCTGGTCACCGAAGTTAGGCGCTGTCGGGTTGGGCTAGCCCTTGGATGGATGACCATCCTGTCTGCCGAGCGCTGTTCGCAAGTGGGGTGCACTCAGCCCTTGTGCGGCAAACTGAGGAGCTACTTGACTGAGAAGTAACGACTCCGGTCTCGTAAACTGACAGACAACCGGGAGAGTGGTGTGCTGACCACATGTCCCTCCGTATCCGCATCCAGTGACGCCTATAGGCTGAGGATGACACGGCTGGTCACCGAAGTTAGGCGCTGTCGGGTTGGGCTAGCCCTTGGATGGATGACCATCCGGTCTGCCGAGCGCTGTTGGCAAGTGGGGTGCACTCAGCCCTTGTGCGGCAAACTGAGGAGCTACTTGACTGAGAAGTAACGACTCCGGTCTCGTAAACTGACAGACAACCGGGGAGTGGTGTGCTGACCACATGTCCCTCCGTATCCGCATCCAGTGACGCCCATAGACTGAGGATGACACGGCTGATCACCGAAGTTAGGCGCTGTCGGGTTGGGCTAGCCCTTGGATGGATGACCATTTGGTCTGCCGAGCGCTGTTGGCAAGTGGGGTGCACTCAGCCCTTGTGAGGCAAACTGAGGAGCTACTTGACTGAGAAGTAACGACTCCGGTCTCGTAAACTGACAGACAACCGGGAGAGTAATGTGCTGCCCACATGTCCCTCCGTATCCGCATCCAGTGACGCCTATAGGCTGAGGATGACACGGCTGGTCACCGAAGTTAGGCGCTGTCGGGTTGGGCTAGCCCTTGGATGGATGACCATCCGGTCTGCCGAGCGCTGTTGGCAAGTGGGGTGCACTCAGCCCTTGTGAGGCAAACTGAGGAGCTACTTGACTGAGAAGTAACGACTCCGGTCTCGTAAACTGACAGACAACCGGGAGAGTGGTGTGCTGACCACATGTCCCTCCGTATCCGCATCCAGTGACGCCTATAGGCTGAGGATGACACGGCTGGTCACCGAAGTTAGGCGCTGTCGGGTTGGGCTATCCCTTGGATGGATGACCATTTGGTCTGCCGAGCGCTGTTGGCAAGTGGGGTGCACTCAGCCCTTGTGAGGCAAACTGAGGAGCTACTTGACTGAGAAGTAACGACTCCGGTCTCGTAAACTGACAGACAACCGGGAGAGTGGTGTGCTGCCCACATGTCCCTCCGTATCCGCATCCAGTGACGCCTATAGGCTGAGGATGACACGGCTGGTCACCGAAGTTAGGCGCTGTCGGGTTGGGCTAGCCCTTGGATGGATGACCATCCGGTCTGCCGAGCGCTGTTGGCAAGTGGGGTGCACTCAGCCCTTGTGCGGCAAACTGAGGAGCTAATTGACTGAGAAGTAACGACTCCGGTCTCGTAAACTGACAGACAACCGGGAGAGTGGTGTGCTGACCACATGTCCCTCCGTATCCGCATCCAGTGACGCCTATAGGCTGAGGATGACACGGCTGGTCACCGAAGTTAGGCGCTGTCGGGTTGGGCTATCCCTTGGATGGATGACCATTTGGTCTGCCGAGCGCTGTTGGCAAGTGGGGTGCACTCAGCCCTTGTGAGGCAAACTGAGGAGCTACTTGACTGAGAAGTAACGACTCCGGTCTCGTAAACTGACAGACAACCGGGAGAGTGGTGTGCTGCCCACATGTCCCTCCGTATTCGCATCCAGTGACGCCTATAGGCTGAGGATGACACGGCTGATCACCGAAGTTAGGCGCTGTCGGGTTGGGCTAGCCCTTGGATGGATGACCATCCGGTCTGCCGAGCGCTGTTGGCAAGTGGGGTGCACTCAGCCCTTGTGCGGCAAACTGAGGAGCTACTTGACTGAGAAGTAACGACTCCGGTCTCGTAAACTGACAGACAACCGGGAGAGTGGTGTGCTGACCACATGTCCCTCCGTATCCGCATCCAGTGACGCCCATAGGCTGAGGATGACACGGCTGATCACCGAAGTTAGGCGCTGTCGGGTTGGGCTAGCCCTTGGATGGATGACCATTTGGTCTGCCGAGCGCTGTTGGCAAGTGGGGTGCACTCAGCCCTTGTGAGGCAAACTGAGGAGCTACTTGACTGAGAAGTAGCGACTCCGGTCTCGTAAACTGACAGACAACCGGGAGACGAGTGTGCTGACCACATGTCCCTCAGTATCCGCATCCAGTGACGCCCATAGGCTGAGGATGACACGGCTGATCACTGAAGTTAGGCGCTGTCGGGTTGGGCTAGCCCTTGGATGGATGACCATTTGGTCTGCCGAGCGCTGTTGGCAAGTGGGGTGCACTCAGCCCTTGTGAGGCAAACTGAGGAGCTACTTGACTGAGAAGTAGCGACTCCGGTCTCGTAAACTGACAGACAACCGGGAGAATGGTGTGCTGACCACATGTCCCTCCGTATCCGCACCCAGTGACGCCCATAGGCTGAGGATGACACGGCTGATCACCGAAGTTAGGCGCTGTCGGGTTGGGCTAGCCCTTGGATGGATGACCATCCGGTCCGCCGAGCGCTGTTGGCAAGTGGGGTGCACTCAGCCCTTGTGAGGCAAACTGAGGAGCTACTTGACTGAGAAGTAGCGACTCCGGTCTCGTAAACTGACAGACAACCGGGAGAGTAGTGTGCTGACCACATGTCCCTCAGTATCCACACCCAGTGACGCCCATAGGCTGAGGATGACACGGCTGATCACCGAAGTTAGGCCCTGTCGGGTTGGGCTAGCCCTTGGATGGATGACCATTTGGTCTGCCGAGCGCTGTTGGCAAGTGGGGTGCACTCAGCCCTTGTGAGGCAAACTGAGGAGCTACTTGACTGAGAAGTAACGACTCCGGTCTCGTAAACTGACAGACAACCGGGAGAGTAGTGTGCTGACCACATGTCCCTCCGTATCCGCATCCAGTGACGCCCATAGGCTGAGGATGACACGGCTGAATACCGAAGTTAGGCGCTGTCGGGTTGGGCTAGCCCTTGGATGGATGACCATTTGGTCTGCCGAGCGCTGTTGGCAAGTGGGGTGCACTCAGCCCTTGTGAGGCAAACTGAGGAGCTACTTGACTGAGAAGTAGCGACTCCGGTCTCGTAAACTGACAGACAACCGGGAGAGTGGTGTGCTGACCACATGTCCCTCCGTATCCGCACCCAGTGACGCCCATAGGCTGAGGATGACACGGCTGATCACCGAAGTTAGGCTCTGTCGGGTTGGGCTACCCTTGGATGGATGACCATCCGGTCTGCCGAGCGCTGTTGGCAAGTGGGGTGCACTCAGCCCTTGTGAGGCAAACTGAGGAGCTACTTGACTGAGAAGTAGCGACTCCGGTCTCGTAAACTGACAGACAACCGGGAGAGTAGTGTGCTGACCACACGTCCCTCCGTATCCGCATCCAGTGACGCCCATAGGCTGAGGATGACACGGCTGATCACCGAAGTTAGGCGCTGTCGGGTTGGGCTAGCCCTTGGATGGATGACCATTTGGTCTGCCGAGCGCTGTTGGCAAGTGGGGTGCACTCAGCCCTTGTGAGGCAAACTGAGGAGCTACTTGACTGAGAAGTAACGACTCCGGTCTCGTAAACTGACAGACAACCGGGAGAGTAGTGTGCTGACCACATGTCCCTCAGTATCCGCATCCAGTGACGCCCATAGGCTGAGGATGACACGGCTGATCACCGAAGTTAGGCGCTGTCGGGTTGGGCTAGCCCTTGGATGGATGACCATTTGGTCTGCCGAGCGCTGTTGGCAAGTGGGGTGCACTCAGCCCTTGTGAGGCAAACTGAGGAGCTACTTGACTGAGAAGTAACAACTCCGGTCTCGTAAACTGACAGACAACCGGGAGAGTAGTGTGCTGACCACATGTCCCTCCGTATCCGCATCCAGTGACGCCCATAGGCTGAGGATGACACGGCTGATCACCGAAGTTAGGCGCTGTCGGGTTGGGCTAGCCCTTGGATGGATGACCATTTGGTCTGCCGAGCGCTGTTGGCAAGTGGGGTGCACTCAGCCCTTGTGAGGCAAACTGAGGAGCTACTTGACTGAGAAGTAACGACTCCGGTCTCGTAAACTGACAGACAACCGGGAGAGTAGTGTGCTGACCACATGTCCCTCCGTATCCGCATCCAGTGACGCCCATAGGCTGAGGATGACACGGCTGATCACCGAAGTTAGGCGCTGTCGGGTTGGGCTAGCCCTTGGATGGATGACCATTTGGTCTGCAGAGCGCTGTTGGCAAGTGGGGTGCACTCAGCCCTTGTGAGGCAAACTGAGGAGCTACTTGACTGAGAAGTAACGACTCCGGTCTCGTAAACTGACAGACAACCGGGAGAGTAGTGTGCTGACCACATGTCCCTCCGTATCCGCATCCAGTGACGCCCATAGGCTGAGGATGACACGGCTGATCACCGAAGTTAGGCGCTGTCGGGTTGGGCTAGCCCTTGGATGGATGACCATTTGGTCTGCCGAACGCTGTTGGCAAGTGGGGTGCACTCAGCCCTTGTGAGGCAAACTGAGGAGCTACTTGACTGAGAAGTAACGACTCCGGTCTCGTAAACTGACAGACAACCGGGAGAGTAGTGTGCTGACCACATGTCCCTCCGTATCCGCATCCAGTGACGCCCATAGGCTGAGGATGACACGGCTGATCACCGAAGTTAGGCGCTGTCGGGTTGGGCTAGCCCTTGGATGGATGACCATTTGGTCTGCCGAGCGCTGTTGGCAAGTGGGGTGCACTCACCCCTTGTGAAGCAAACTGAGGAGCTACTTGACTGAGAAGTAACGACTCCGGTCTCGTAAACTGACAGACAACCGGGAGAGTGGTGTGCTGACCACATGTCCCTCCGTATCCGCATCCAGTGACGCCCATAGGCTGAGGATGACACGGCTGATCACCGAAGTTAGGCGCTGTCGGGTTGGGCTAGCCCTTGGATGGATGACCGATTGGTCTGCCGAGCGCTGTTGGCAAGTGGGGTGCACTCAGCCCTTGTGAGGCAAACTGAGGAGCTACTTGACTGAGAAGTAACGACTCCGGTCTCGTAAACTGACAGACAACCGGGAGAGTAGTGTGCTGACCACATGTCCCTCCGTATCCGCATCCAGTGACGCCCATAGGCTGAGGATGACACGGCTGATCACCAAAGTTAGGCGCTGTCGGGTTGTGCTAGCCCTTGGATGGATGACCATTTGGTCTGCCGAGCGCTGTTGGCAAGTGGGGTGCACTCAGCCCTTGTGAGGCAAACTGAGGAGCTACTTGACGGAGAAGTAACGACTCCGGTCTCGTAAACTGACAGACATCCGGGAGAGTAGTGTGCTGACCACATGTCCCTCCGTATCCGCATCCAGTGACGCCCATAGGCTGAGGATGACACGGCTGATCACCGAAGTTAGGCGCTGTCGGGTTGTGCTAGCCCTTGGATGGATGACCATTTGGTCTGCCGAGCGCTGTTGGCAAGTGGGGTGCACTCAGCCCTTGTGAGGCAAACTGAGGAGCTACTTGACTGAGAAGTAACGACTCCGGTCTCGTAAACTGACAGACAACCGGGAGAGTAGTGTGCTGACCACATGTCCCTCCGTATCCGCATCCAGTGACGCCCATAGGCTGAGGATGACACGGCTGATCACCGAAGTTAGGCGCTGTCGGGTTGGGCTAGCCCTTGGATGGATGACCATTTGGTCTGCCGAGCGCTGTTGGCAAGTGGGGTGCACTCAGCCCTTGTGAGGCAAACTGAGGAGCTACTTGACTGAGAAGTAACGACTCCGGTCTCGTAAACTGACAGACAACCGGGAGAGTGGTGTGCTGCCCACATGTCCCTCCGTATCCGCATCCAGTGACGCCTATAGGCTGAGGATGACACGGCTGGTCACCGAAGTTAGGCGCTGTCGGGTTGGGCTAGCCCTTGGATGGATGACCATTTGGTCTGCCGAGCGCTGTTGGCAAGTGGGGTGCACTCAGCCCTTGTGAGGCAAACTGAGGAGCTACTTGACTGAGAAGTAGCGACTCCGGTCTCGTAAACTGACAGACAACCGGGAGAGTGGTGTGCTGCCCACATGTCCCTCCGTATCCGCATCCAGTGACGCCCATAGGCTGAGGATGACACGGCTGATCACCGAAGTTAGGCGCTGTCGGGTTGGGCTAGCCCTTGGATGGATGACCATTTGGTCTGCCGAGCGCTGTTGGCAAGTGGGGTGCACTCAGCCCTTGTGAGGCAAACTGAGGAGCTACTTGACTGAGAAGTAATGACTCCGTTCTCTTAAACTGACAGACAACCGGGAGAGTGGTGTGCTGCCCACATGTCCCTCCGTATCCGCATCCAGTGACGCCTATAGGATGAGGATGACACGGCTGGTCACCGAAGTTAGGCGCTGTCGGGTTGGGCTAGGCCTTGGATGGATGACCATCCGGTCTGCCGAGCGCTGTTGGCAAGTGGGGTGCATTCAGCCCTTGTGCGGCAAACTGAGGAGCTACTTGACTGAGAAGTAACGACTCCGGTCTCATAAACTGACAGACAACCGGGAGAGTGGTGTGCTGACCACATGTCCCTCCGTATCCGCATCCAGTGACGCCTATAGGCTGAGGATGACACGGCTGGTCACCGAAGTTAGGCGCTGTCGGCTTGGGCTAGCCCTTGGATGGATGACCATTTGGTCTGCCGAGCGCTGTTGGCAAGTGGGGTGCACTCAGCCCTTGTGAGGCAAACTGAGGAGCTACTTGACTGAGAAGTAGCGACTCCGGTCTCGTAAACTGACAGACAACCGGGAGAGTGGTGTGCTGACCACATGTCCCTCCGTATCCGCATCCAGTGACGCCCATAGGCTGAGGATGACACGGCTGATCACCGAAGTTAGGCTCTGTCGGGTTGGGCTACCCTTGGATGGATGACCATCCGGTCTGCCGAGCGCTGTTGGCAAGTGGGGTGCACTCAGCCCTTGTGAGGCAAACTGAGGAGCTACTTGACTGAGAAGTAGCGACTCCGGTCTCGTAAACTGACAGACAACCGGGAGAGTAGTGTGCTGACCACACGTCCCTCCGTATCCGCATCCAGTGACGCCCATAGGCTGAGGATGACACGGCTGATCACCGAAGTTAGGCGCTGTCGGGTTGGGCTAGCCCTTGGATGGATGACCATTTGGTCTGCCGAGCGCTGTTGGCAAGTGGGGTGCACTCAGCCCTTGTGAGGCAATCTGAGGAGCTACTTGACTGAGAAGTAACGACTCCGGTCTCGTAAACTGACAGACAACCGGGAGAGTAGTGTGCTGACCACATGTCCCTCAGTATCCGCATCCAGTGACGCCCATAGGCTGAGCATGACACGGCTGATCACCGAAGTTAGGCGCTGTCGGGTTGGGCTAGCCCTTGGATGGATGACCATTTGGTCTGCCGAGCGCTGTTGGCAAGTGGGGTGCACTCAGCCCTTGTGAGGCAAACTGAGGAGCTACTTGACTGAGAAGTAACGACTCCGGTCTCGTAAACTGACAGACAACCGGGAGAGTAGTGTGCTGACCACATGTCCCTCCGTATCCGCATCCAGTGACGCCCATAGGCTGAGGATGACACGGCTGATCACCGAAGTTAGGCGCTGTCGGGTTGGGCTAGCCCTTGGATGGATGACCATTTGGTCTGCCGAGCGCTGTTGGCAAGTGGGGTGCACTCAGCCCTTGTGAGGCAAACTGAGGAGCTACTTGACTGAGAAGTAACGACTCCGGTCTCGTAAACTGACAGACAACCGGGAGAGTAGTGTGCTGACCACATGTCCCTCCGTATCCGCATCCAGTGACGCCCATAGGCTGAGGATGACACGGCTGATCACCGAAGTTAGGCGCTGTCGGGTTGGGCTAGCCCTTGGATGGATGACCATTTGGTCTGCCGAGCGCTGTTGGCAAGTGGGGTGCACTCAGCCCTTGTGAGGCAAACTGAGGAGCTACTTGACTGAGAAGTAACGACTCCGGTCTCGTAAACTGACAGACAACCGGGAGAGTAGTGTGCTGACCACATGTCCCTCCGTATCCGCATCCAGTGACGCCCATAGACTGAGGATGACACGGCTGATCACCGAAGTTAGGCGCTGTCGGGTTGGGCTAGCCCTTGGATGGATGACCATTTGGTCTGCCGAGCGCTGTTGGCAAGTGGGGTGCACTCAGCCCTTGTGAGGGAAACTGAGGAGCTACTTGACTGAGAAGTAACGACTCCGGTCTCGTAAACTGACAGACAACCGGGAGAGTAGTGTGCTGACCACATGTCCCTCCGTATCCGCATCCAGTGACGCCCATAGGCTGAGGATGACACGGCTGATCACCGAAGTTAGGCGCTGTCGGGTTGGGCTAGCCCTTGGATGGATGACCATTTGGTCTGCCGAGCGCTGTTGGCAAGTGGGGTGCACTCACCCCTTGTGAAGCAAACTGAGGAGCTACTTGACTGAGAAGTAACGACTCCGGTCTCGTAAACTGACAGACAACCGGGAGAGTAGTGTGCTGACCACATGTCCCTCCGTATCCGCATCCAGTGACGCCCATAGGCTGAGGATGACGCGGCTGATCACCGAAGTTAGGCGCTGTCGGGTTGGGCTAGCCCTTGGATGGATGACCATTTGGTCTGCCGAGCGCTGTTGGCAAGTGGGGTGCACTCAGCCCTTGTGAGGCAAACTGAGGAGCTACTTGACTGAGAAGTAACGACTCCGGTCTCGTAAACTGACAGACAACCGGGAGAGTAGTGTGCTGACCACATGTCCCTCCGTATCCGCATCCAGTGACGCCCATAGGCTGAGGATGACACGGCTGATCACCGAAGTTAGGCGCTGTCGGGTTGTGCTAGCCCTTGGATGGATGACCATTTGGTCTGCCGAGCGCTGTTGGCAAGTGGGGTGCACTCAGCCCTTGTGAGGCAAACTGAGGAGCTACTTGACTGAGAAGTAACGACTCCGGTCTCGTAAACTGACAGACATCCGGGAGAGTAGTGTGCTGACCACATGTCCCTCCGTATCCGCATCCAGTGACGCCCATAGGCTGAGAATGACACGGCTGATCACCGAAGTTTGGCGCTGTCGGGTTGGGCTAGCCCTTGGATGGATGACCATTTGGTCTGCCGAGCGCTGTTGGCAAGTGGGGTGCACTCAGCCCTTGTGAGGCAAACTGAGGAGCTACTTGACTGAGAAGTAACTACTCCGGTCTCGTAAACTGACAGACAACCGGGAGAGTGGTGTGCTGCCCACATGTCCCTCCGTATCCGCATCCAGTGACGCCTATAGGCTGAGGATGACACGGCTGGTCACCGAAGTTAGGCGCTGTCGGGTTGGGCTAGCCCTTGGATGGATGACCATTTGGTCTGCCGAGCGCTGTTGGCAAGTGGGGTGCACTCAGCCCTTGTGAGGCAAACTGAGGAGCTACTTGACTGAGAAGTAACGACTCCGGTCTCGTAAACAGACAGACAACCGGGAGAGTGGTGTGCTGCCCACATGTCCCTCCGTATCCGCATCCAGTGACGCCTATAGGCTGAGGATGACACGGCTGGTCACCGAAGTTAGGCGCTGTCGGGTTGGGCTAGCCCTTGGATGGATGACCATTTGGTCTGCCGAGCGCTGTTGGCAAGTGGGGTGCACTCAGCCCTTGTGAGGCAAACTGAGGAGCTACTTGACTGAGAAGTAATGACTCCGTTCTCGTAAACTGACAGACAACCGGGAGAGTGGTGTGCTGCCCACATGTCCCTCCGTATCCGCATCCAGTGACGCCTATAGGCTGAGGATGACACGGCTGGTCACCGAAGTTAGGCGCTGTCGGGTTGGGCTAGCCCTTGGATGGATCACCATCCGGTCTGCCGAGCGCTGTTGGCAAGTGGGGTGCACTCAGCCCTTGTGCGGCAAACTGAGGAGCTACTTGACTGAGAAGTAACGACTCCGGTCTCGTAAACTGACAGACAACCGGGAGAGTGGTGTGCTGACCACATGTCCCTCCGTATCCGCATCCAGTGACGCCTATAGGCTGAGGATGACACGGCTGGTCACCGAAGTTAGGCGCTGTCGGGTTGGCTAGCCCTTGGATGGATGACCATCCGGTCTGCCGAGCGCTGTTGGCAAGTGGGGTGCACTCAGCCCTTGTGCGGCAAACTGAGGAGCTACTTGACTGAGAAGTAACGACTCCGGTCTCGTAAACTGACAGACAACCGGGAGAGTGGTGTGCTGACCACATGTCCCTCCGTATCCGCATCCAGTGACGCCTATAGGCTGAGGATGACACGGCTGGTCACCGAAGTTAGGCGCTGTCGGGTTGGGCTAGGCCTTGGATGGATGACCATCCGGTCTGCCGAGCGCTGTTGGCAAGTGGGGTGCACTCAGCCCTTGTGCGGCAAACTGAGGAGCTACTTGACTGAGAAGTAACGACTCCGGTCTCGTAAACTGACAGACAACCGGGAGAGTGGTGTGCTGACCACATGTCCCTCCGTATCCGCATCCAGTGACGCCTATAGGCTGAGGATGACACGGCTGGTCACCGAAGTTAGGCGCTGTCGGGTTGGGCTAGCCCTTGGATGGATGACCATCCGGTCTGCCGAGCGCTGTTGGCAAGTGGGGTGCACTCAGCCCTTGTGCGGCAAACTGAGGAGCTACTTGACTGAGAAGTAACGACTCCGGTCTCGTAAACTGACAGACAACCGGGAGAGTGGTGTGCTGACCACATGTCCCTCCGTATCCGCATCCAGTGACGCCCATAGACTGAGGATGACACGGCTGATCACCGAAGTTAGGCGCTGTCGGGTTGGGCTAGCCCTTGGATGGATGACCATTTGGTCTGCCGAGCGCTGTTGGCAAGTGGGGTGCACTCAGCCCTTGTGAGGCAAACTGAGGAGCTACTTGACTGAGAAGTAACGACTCCGGTCTCGTAAACTGACAGACAACCGGGAGAGTGGTGTGCTGCCCACATGTCCCTCCGTATCCGCATCCAGTGACGCCTATAGGCTGAGGATGACACGGCTGGTCACCGAAGTTAGGCGCTGTCGGGTTGGGCTAGCCCTTGGATGGATGACCATTTGGTCTGCCGAGCGGTGTTGGCAAGTGGGGTGCACTCAGCCCTTGTGAGGCAAACTGAGGAGCTACTTGACTGAGAAGTAACGACTCCGGTCTCGTAAACTGACAGACAACCGGGAGAGTAGTGCGCTGACCACATGTCCCTCCGTATCCGCATCCAGTGACGCCCATAGGCTGAGGATGACACGGCTGATCACCGAAGTTAGGCGCTGTCGGGTTGGGCTAGCCCTTGGATGGATGACCATTTGGTCTGCCGAGCGCTGTTGGCAAGTGGGGTGCACTCAGCCCTTGTGAGGCAAACTGAGGAGCTACTTGACTGAGAAGTAGCGACTCCGGTCTCGTAAACTAACAGACAACCGGGAGAGTGGTGTGCTGACCACATGTCCCTCCGTATCCGCACCCAGTGACGCCCATAGGCTGAGGATGACACGGCTGATCACCGAAGTTAGGCTCTGTCGGGTTGGGCTACCCTTGGATGGATGACCATCCGGTCTGCCGAGCGCTGTTGGCAAGTGGGGTGCACTCAGCCCTTGTGAGGCAAACTGAGGAGCTACTTGACTGAGAAGTAGCGACTCCGGTCTCGTAAACTGACAGACAACCGGGAGAGTAGTGTGCTGACCACACGTCCCTCCGTATCCGCATCCAGTGACGCCCATAGGCTGAGGATGACACGGCTGATCACCGAAGTTTGGCGCTGTCGGGTTGGGCTAGCCCTTGGATGGATGACCATTTGGTCTGCCGAGCGCTGTTGGCAAGTGGGGTGCACTCAGCCCTTGTGAGGCAAACTGAGGAGCTACTTGACTGAGAAGTAACGACTCCGGTCTCGTAAACTGACAGACAACCGGGAGAGTAGTGTGCTGACCACATGTCCCTCAGTATCCGCATCCAGTGACGCCCATAGGCTGAGGATCACACGGCTGATCACCGAAGTTAGGCGCTGTCGGGTTGGGCTAGCCCTTGGATGGATGACCATTTGGTCTGCCGAGCGCTGTTGGCAAGTGGGGTGCACTCAGCCCTTGTGAGGCAAACTGAGGAGCTACTTGACTGAGAAGTAACGACTCCGGTCTCGTAAACTGACAGACAACCGGGAGAGTAGTGTGCTGACCACATGTCCCTCCGTATCCGCATCCAGTGACGCCCATAGGCTGAGGATGACACGGCTGATCACCGAAGTTAGGCGCTGTCGGGTTGGGCTAGCCCTTGGATGGATGACCATTTGGTCTGCCGAGCGCTGTTGGCAAGTGGGGTGCACTCACCCCTTGTGAGGCAAACTGAGGAGCTACTTGACTGAGAAGTAACGACTCCGGTCTCGTAAACTGACAGACAACCGGGAGAGTAGTGTGCTGACCACATGTCCCTCCGTATCCGCATCCAGTGACGCCCATAGGCTGAGGATGACACGGCTGATCACCGAAGTTAGGCGCTGTCGGGTTGGGCTAGCCCTTGGATGGATGACCATTTGGTCTGCCGAGCGCTGTTGGCAAGTGGGGTGCACTCAGCCCTTGTGAGGCAAACTGAGGAGCTACTTGACTGAGAAGTAACGACTCCGGTCTCGTAAACTGACAGACAACCGGGAGAGTAGTGTGCTGACCACATGTCCCTCCGTATCCGCATCCAGTGACGCCCATAGGCTGAGGATGACACGGCTGATCACCGAAGTTACGCGCTGTCGGGTTGGGCTAGCCCTTGGATGGATGACCATTTGGTCTGCCGAGCGCTGTTGGCAAGTGGGGTGCACTCAGCCCTTGTGAGGCAAACTGAGGAGCTACTTGACTGAGAAGTAACGACTCCGGTCTCGTAAACTGACAGACAACCGGGAGAGTAGTGTGCTGACCACATGTCCCTCCGTATCCGCATCCAGTGACGCCCATAGGCTGAGGATGACACGGCTGATCACCGAAGTTAGGCGCTGTCGGGTTGGGCTAGCCCTTGGATGGATGACCATTTGGTCTGCCGAGCGCTGTTGGCAAGTGGGGTGCACTCACCCCTTGTGAAGCAAACTGAGGAGCTACTTGACTGAGAAGTAACGACTCCGGTCTCGTAAACTGACAGACAACCGGGAGAGTAGTGTGCTGACCACATGTCCCTCCGTATCCGCATCCAGTGACGCCCATAGGCTGAGGATGACGCGGCTGATCACCGAAGTTAGGCGCTGTCGGGTTGGGCTAGCCCTTGGATGGATGACCATTTGGTCTGCCGAGCGCTGTTGGCAAGTGGGGTGCACTCAGCCCTTGTGAGGCAAACTGAGGAGCTACTTGACTGAGAAGTAACGACTCCGGTCTCGTAAACTGACAGACAACCGGGAGAGTAGTGTGCTGACCACATGTCCCTCCGTATCCGCATCCAGTGACGCCCATAGGCTGAGGATGACACGGCTGATCACCGAAGTTAGGCGCTGTCGGGTTGTGCTAGCCCTTGAATGGATGACCATTTGGTCTGCCGAGCGCTGTTGGCAAGTGGGGTGCACTCAGCCCTTGTGAGGCAAACTGAGGAGCTACTTGACTGAGAAGTAACGACTCCGGTCTCGTAAACTGACAGACATCCGGGAGAGTAGTGTGCTGACCACATGTCGCTCCGTATCCGCATCCAGTGACGCCCATAGGCTGAGGATGACACGGCTGATCACCGAAGTTTGGCGCTGTCGGGTTGGGCTAGCCCTTGGATGGATGACCATTTGGTCTGCCGAGCGCTGTTGGCAAGTGGGGTGCACTCAGCCCTTGTGAGGCAAACTGAGGAGCTACTTGACTGAGAAGTAACGACTCCGGTCTCGTAAACTGACAGACAACCGGGAGAGTGGTGTGCTGCCCACATGTCCCTCCGTATCCGCATCCAGTGACGCCTATAGGCTGAGGATGACACGGCTGGTCACCGAAGTTAGGCGCTGTCGGGTTGGGCTAGCCCTTGGATGGATGACCATTTGGTCTGCCGAGCGCTGTTGGCAAGTGGGGTGCACTCAGCCCTTGTGAGGCAAACTGAGGAGCTACTTGACTGAGAAGTAATGACTCCGTTCTCGTAAACTGACAGACAACCGGGAGAGTGGTGTGCTGCCCACATGTCCCTCCGTATCCGCATCCAGTGACGCCTATAGGCTGAGGATGGCACGGCTGGTCACCGAATTTAGGCGCTGTCGGGTTGGGCTAGCCCTTGGATGGATCACCATCCGGTCTGCCGAGCGCTGTTGGCAAGTGGGGTGCACTCAGCCCTTGTGCGGCAAACTGAGGAGCTACTTGACTGAGAAGTAACGACTCCGGTCTCGTAAACTGACAGACAACCGGGAGAGTGGTGTGCTGACCACATGTCCCTCCGTATCCGCATCCAGTGACGCCTATAGGCTGAGGATGACACGGCTGGTCACCGAAGTTAGGCGCTGTCGGGTTGGGCTAGCCCTTGGATGGATGACCATCCGGTCTGCCGAGCGCTGTTGGCAAGTGGGGTGCACTCAGCCCTTGTGCGGCAAACTGAGGAGCTACTTGACTGAGAAGTAACGACTCCGGTCTCGTAAACTGACAGACAACCGGGAGAGTGGTGTGCTGACCACATGTCCCTCCGTATCCGCATCCAGTGACGCCTATAGGCTGAGGATGACACGGCTGGTCACCGAAGTTAGGCGCTGTCGGGTTGGGCTAGCCCTTGGATGGATGACCATCCGGTCTGCCGAGCGCTGTTGGCAAGTGGGGTGCACTCAGCCCTTGTGCGGCAAACTGAGGAGCTACTTGACTGAGAAGTAACGACTCCGGTCTCGTAAACTGACAGACAACCGGGAGAGTGGTGTGCTGACCACATGTCCCTCCGTATCCGCATCCAGTGACGCCTATAGGCTGAGGATGACACGGCTGGTCACCGAAGTTAGGCGCTGTCGGGTTGGGCTAGCCCTTGGATGGATGACCATCCGGTCTGCCGAGCGCTGTTGGCAAGTGGGGTGCACTCAGCCCTTGTGCGGCAAACTGAGGAGCTACTTGACTGAGAAGTAACGACTCCGGTCTCGTAAACTGACAGACAACCGGGAGAGTGGTGTGCTGACCACATGTCCCTCCGTATCCGCATCCAGTGACGCCCATAGACTGAGGATGACACGGCTGATCACCGAAGTTAGGCGCTGTCGGGTTGGGCTAGCCCTTGGATGGATGACCATTTGGTCTGCCGAGCGCTGTTGGCAAGTGGGGTGCACTCAGCCCTTGTGAGGCAAACTGAGGAGCTACTTGACTGAGAAGTAACGACTCCGGTCTCGTAAACTGACAGACAACCGGGAGAGTGGTGTGCTGCCCACATGTCCCTCCGTATCCGCATCCAGTGACGCCTATAGGCTGAGGATGACACGGCTGGTCACCGAAGTTAGGCGCTGTCGGGTTGGGCTAGCCCTTGGATGGATGACCATTTGGTCTGCCGAGCGCTGTTGGCAAGTGGGGTGCACTCAGCCCTTGTGAGGCAAACTGAGGAGCTACTTGACTGAGAAGTAACGACTCCGGTCTCGTAAACTGACAGACAACCGGGAGAGTGGTGTGCTGCCCACATGTCCCTCCGTATCCGCATCCAGTGACGCCTATAGGCTGAGGATGACACGGCTGGTCACCGAAGTTAGGCGCTGTCGGGTTGGGCTAGCCCTTGGATGGATGACCATTTGGTCTGCCGAGCGCTGTTGGCAAGTGGGGTGCACTCAGCCCTTGTGAGGCAAACTGAGGAGCTACTTGACTGAGAAGTAACGACTCCGGTCTCGTATACTGACAGACAACCGGGAGAGTGGTGTGCTGCCCACATGTCCCTCCGTATCCGCATCCAGTGACGCCTATAGGCTGAGGATGACACGGCTGGTCACCGAAGTTAGGCGCTGTCGGGTTGGGCTAGCCCTTGGATGGATGACCATCCGGTCTGCCGAGCGCTGTTGGCAAGTGGGGTGCACTCAGCCCTTGTGCGGCAAACTGAGGAGCTACTTGACTGAGAAGTAACGACTCCGGTCTCGTAAACTGACAGACAACCGGGAGAGTGGTGTGCTGACCACATGTCCCTCCGTATCCGCATCCAGTGACGCCTATAGGCTGAGGATGACACGGCTGGTCACCGAAATTAGGCGCTGTCGGGTTGGGATAGCCCTTGGATGGATGACCATTTGGTCTGCCGAGCGCTGTTGGCAAGTGGGGTGCACTCAGCCCTTGTGCGGCAAACTGAGGAGCTACTTGACTGAGAAGTAACGACTCCGGTCTCGTAAACTGACAGACAACCGGGAGAGTGGTGTGCTGACCACATGTCCCTCCGTGTCCGCATCCAGTGACGCCCATAGGCTGAGGATGACACGGCTGATCACCGAAGTTAGGCGCTGTCGGGTTGGGCTAGCCCTTGGATGGATGACCATTTGGTCTGCCGAGCGCTGTTGGCAAGTGGGGTGCACTCAGCCCTTGTGAGGCAAACTGAGGAGCTACTTGACTGAGAAGTAACGACTCCGGTCTCGTAAACTGACAGACAACCGGGAGAGTAGTGTGCTGACCACATGTCCCTCCGTATCCGCATCCAGTGACGCCCATAGGCTGAGGATGACACGGCTGATCACCGAAGTTAGGCGCTGTCGGGTTGTGCTAGCCCTTGGATGGATGACCATTTGGTCTGCCGAGCGCTGTTGGCAAGTGGGGTGCACTCAGCCCTTGTGAGGCAAACTGAGGAGCTACTTGACTGAGAAGTAACGACTCCGGTCTCGTAAACTGACAGACATCCGGGAGAGTAGTGTGCTGACCACATGTCCCTCCGTATCCGCATCTAGTGACGCCCATAGGCTGAGGATGACACGGCTGATCACCGAACTTAGGCGCTGTCGGGTTGTGCTAGCCCTTGGATGGATGACCATTTGGTCTGCCGAGCGCTGTTGGCAAGTGGGGTGCACTCAGCCCTTGTGAGGCAAACTGAGGAGCTACTTGACTGAGAAGTAACGACTCCGGTCTCGTAAACTGACAGACAACCGGGAAAGTAGTGTGCTGACCACATGTCCCTCCGTATCCGCATCCAGTGGCGCCCATAGGCTGAGGATGACACGGCTGATCACCGAAGTTAGGCGCTGTCGGGTTGGGCTAGCCCTTGGATGGATGACCATTTGGTCTGCCGAGCGCTGTTGGCAAGTGGGGTGCACTCAGCCCTTGTGAGGCAAACTGAGGAGCTACTTGACTGAGAAGTAACGACTCCGGTCTCGTAAACTGACAGACAACCGGGAGAGTGGTGTGCTGCCCACATGTCCCTCCGTATCCGCATCCAGTGACGCCTATAGGCTGAGGATGACACGGCTGGTCACCGAAGTTAGGCGCTGTCGGGTTGGGCTAGCCCTTGGATGGATGACCATCCGGTCTGCCGAGCGCTGTTGGCAAGTGGGGTGCACTCAGCCCTTGTGCGGCAAACTGAGGAGCTACTTGACTGAGAAGTAACGACTCCGGTCTCGTAAACTGACAGACAACCGGGAGAGTGGTGTGCTGACCACATGTCCCTCCGTATCCGCATCCAGTGACGCCTATAGGCTGAGGATGACACGGCTGGTCACCGAAGTTAGGCGCTGTCGGGTTGTGCTAGCCCTTGGATGGATGACCATCCGGTCTGCCGAGCGCTGTTGGCAAGTGGGGTGCACTCAGCCCTTGTGCGGCAAACTGAGGAGCTACTTGACTGAGAAGTAACGACTCCGGTCTCGTAAACTGACAGACAACCGGGAGAGTGGTGTGCTGACCACATGTCCCTCCGTATCCACATCCAGTGACGCCTATAGGCTGAGGATGACACGGCTGGTCACCGAAGTTAGGCGCTGTCGGGTTGGGCTAGCCCTTGGATGGATGACCATCCGGTCTGCCGAGCGCTGTTGGCAAGTGGGGTGCACTCAGCCCTTGTGCGGCAAACTGAGGAGCTACTTGACTGAGAAGTAACGACTCCGGTCTCGTAAACTGACAGACAACCGGGAGAGTGGTGTGCTGACCACATGTCCCTCCGTATCCGCACCCAGTGACGCCCATAGTCTGAGGATGACTCGGCTGCTGGTCGGTACCGTCGGGCCTTCGTGGCCTGTTCGGACGGAGTTTAGTTTTTTAGTTCCTTACACTTGGATGCGGCAAACGAACATTATGCCACGACACAGACACAAATTTGAATACAGAAGAAAAAACTGGAGCGAGGTAGGTTTGAAGACGGCTCGCACGCTTTTCATTCCAACACCGTGACCACTTAACCACGAGGCCATTGCTTTGTCACGCTACTCAATATTGCACTTCTGGTCCTTACACCGCTCACTGTTTCTATTTTGCTTTTTTTTCAGGGCACCTTCTTCCTGTTTTCGTGCTTGATCTGTATTCAGTTTTTGACGGGCTCTCCACTGGGCCCTCTTACCATTAAATCTGAGGGGGATACGCTGGGGAGTTTCCCTTGTTAGGAAAATTATCATCTGATTGTTTCTTGAAGGCGTAGGGTGTGAAGTTAATGGCTCTGAGCACTATGGGACTTAACATCTGAGGTCATCAGTCCCCTAGAACTTAGAACTACTTAAACCTAATTAACCTAACGACATCACATACATCCATGCCCGAGGCAGGATTCGAACCTGCGACCGTAGCAGTCGCGCGGTTCCGGACTGAAGCGCCTAGAATCGCTCGGCCACCGGGACCGGCGTGAAATTAATCAAAAATCGGTTAATAACGAATTTGTTTCGTGTTCAGAAAGTTAAGAAGATCACTCAAAATTTTGTAATAAAACAGAATTTAGAAGTCTGATATTACAATAATTCACACCCATTAACCGTCTATTCCCAATCCTCGTCATGTATATGATTTTAGAAAATGTCTTAATTTTGAGAGTATCAAGCTCATTTAATTATCGGATTAGTCTAGTCCCTTGCGCAAGTAATAATTTAATATTTTTGCACTGCTCACGACGTTAACTTGGGGATCCACTCACAAGCCGTTGATGTTAGATACTTGCAGCCGAAAGATGTTCGCCGTTGCGCTACATTTATTTTTCTTCGTTAATTCTCGGGTCATTGTCGACAAGCTTGTGTACGACGAAACGAACGGCATACTGTTATTTGACCCGCTGAAGCAACTGAACTGGCAGAGTCTTGAAGATAGTCGTACACTACTCCGAGAAAGCCTACTTACAGAGTTTCCAGAACGAGCTTTAAGGGACGTATTTAAGAATTCCGCAGTGATCACGAAGACAATATTAGAGTAATCACAATACGCACAACCGCGTTAAAACAGTCATTTTTCCCACGCTGTTTACATGAATGGAACAGTAAGAAGCACTAATAGCTGGTACAAATGGGAAGTGCCCTCTGCCATGCACTTGATAGTCGTTTGCAGAGTATGGGTGTAGATGCAGAGACATCTTCGCAACGTGTCTGAGGTTTATGGATGCATCATGGATCTTAACAATAAAAACAAGTTCGAAACACGGATGCAATATCTTCTATATAGTAGGTCATATGTAAAAACGGCAACCATTGAATAAACATTATATCGCAATCACGATTCAGTCCAACGCTTGAGATTTCGTTCAACACGCGACCCAGTGACGTCTGTTGGTACTATTTAAGCGTCAAGTCTTTTAGATAAAAGCGTGGCGTCTATTCTTTCGGAGATGTCCGAAAGAACAGACACCAAGATTCTTATACGAGCGGTGCTGCGACTCGCGTTGGTACTGTTGCAGGTTTCCGTCCTCCGTTGGAGGCCAGAAAAATGTCCAAATGTGTGTGAAATCTTATGGGACTTAACTACTAAGGTCATCAGTCCCTAAGCTTACACACTACTTAACCTAAATTATCCTAAGGACAAACACACACACCCATGCCCGAGGGAGGACTCGAACCTCCGCCGGGACCAGCCGCACAGTCCATTACCGCAGCGCCCTAGACCGCTCGGCTAATCCCGCGCGGCTGGAGGCCAGACTGTATCGTTTAGTTGACATGGTTGCGGTTGTTTGTATTCTTCTTGTGTTGAATGGCGCCACTCGGTTTTGCAAGCTTTGCCTGTCCGCTAGTGGCAGCAGCGGCGTTATCGGTATGTAGTAACTGTGGCCCTATCTTTGGGGTGACGTCGTTGTTCTTCCGGGACGTGGGAGTGAGCAGTTCGGTTGGGGAGTCCGGAGGAGCCAAGAGGGCAGTGCCAGAATACGCCGGGAACCCTGGCGCCACGCATGCACTGCCGGATGGAAGGGCTGTGGTCGCGAGAGTGCACGACCTGGTCGTCAACCGGATCCAACAAGCTTCAAGTTGAGTGGATTTTAATCCTAGCCATGAAACCTCCACCATTGTGAGATTTCGCGATTCTCCAGTGACTTGGGTTCGTGTTGCTGCTTGCAGTGTTCAAAAATGGTTCAAATGGCCCTGAGCACTATCGGACTTAACATCTGAGGTCATCAGTCCCCTAGAACTTAGAACTACTTAAACCTAACTAACCTAAGGACACCACACACATCCATGCCCGAGGCAGGATTCGAACCTGCGACCGTAGCGGTCGCACGGTTCCAGACTGAAGCGCCTAGAACCTCTCGGCCACCCCGGCCGGCGCTTGCAGTGTCACCGAGACGAAGAGCAGCGAGTGGAGTGCTTGGAGAAGGCAGATCTAATTAGCTTTCCTCGATCTCTTGTTACTAACTGCTGCATTCTATGTGTTACTATTTGTTAAGTTCAACCAGCGGTATTTTTCCTGCCTGGTGGCCGCTAACGCCCCAGTGACCAGCCCTGGAGGTTAGTGTTGTAACGGCAGTATACGTTTCCTCACCTTGCCGCTGCTGTCCGGTATGGCGTGTAGTTTTGACAGTTTCCTTGATTTGTAGGTCGGTTGGTGTTTCTTCTACTCTGGTAATAGTGGTTCCTTTCTCCTTTCGGACGCTCTAAGCACAGCATTCTGAGGACGTAGTGCTAACCGCCGGTTCCAGCTTTGGCGTGGTGTTCCATAGTTACATTGGTTATCGGACGTTAGGTAGCTTCAGCAGATTATCATTAGTCATTCATTAGTCTGAGTTACCATCTTGTGAAGTGAATGCAACTCTTGGCTATCTTTCTCATCACTCGCGAAGGTGTTTTTGGCCTGACCTACTCAGATGTCGATTCCTGGAGCACTGTCTGTGACTTGCCCTTGTGTTTTACTGTTGTGTTGTTATTTTGTTGTTGTATTACCAAGTTACCATCATTTGTCTCACCTATTTGGTGATCAGTTGCTCATCCTTTAGAATTAACCTTGTTATTATATTTGCTGTTTTATTGTATGTTACTAAATTTTTTTAATATAATTGCCATTCTTGGCGTTACAGCAAGTTTAAACGGTTGTGCTACCAAGTTTACTATCATTTTGTCACACCTGTTTGGTGATCAGTTGCCTGTCTTTTAAATTAACTTTTGCTATTGCCTTGCTGCTTGACAGTATGTTTGTTAAATTTTTTTTTAGTAACTGCCTTTCTTGGCGTTAAAAGCCTTCAGCCGTGACTGTCGCTACTTGTCTTAAAATTCTAATGTGGCAATTGTATTTTAGCAGTTAACCTTTAAGACTTTGGTGATTTGTTTTCAATATTTTAATAACTGTAGTTTGTAAGTTGGCCGGCCGGTGTGGCCGAGCGGAAGCCGCGCGGGATTAGCCGAGCGGTCTCGGCCGCTGCAGTCATGGACTGTGCTGCTGGTCCCGGCGGAGGTTCGAGTCCTCCCTCGGGCATGGGTGTGTGTGTTTGCCCTTATGATAATTTAAGTTAAGTAGTGTGTAAGCTTAGGGACTGATGACCTTAACAGTTAAGTCCCATAAGATTTCACACACATTTGAACATTTTTAGGGGACTGGGTGTGGTGTTATTCCCCGTGAACGAGGTGGGATAGGTCTGTTTCACGTGCCGGATAGAGCTCGCGCCCTGTTTGTCAGCTCCCAGATGACGGTATGGACTCGCTGCCCAACGAGCCTCACTGGTCTCCTCCTGTCGGCATATACGCCGGTCTCACTGTCAGCCCCAGTAATGATCTCTGATGTTCCGGCCCAGTTCCATTATATACGATACTTCTTTCTTGAACTCAGTTATCTACGCATCACCTTATAAAGACAGCTTTTACTCAAGACAAAGGCAGTATACAGTGTCCTCCAATTAGGTCGTCCACCTAACCCAATCGAACACAAGTTCCCCCAGGTTGACTGGCGTCATGTATGGCGCGCGGTGTTTGCCTCTTACTTTGACACGAATGTTCAATCTGTCAGGTACCTAACTGTCAATGGTAAGCAAATCAACGAATCTCGCCTTCATCGTATCCACCTCACCCAATCACCTCTATGTTCCACGTGTGGAGTGCCAGACAATGACGAACATCGGTTTGTTTGCGGACCGGCGGCGGAGGTTTGGCAATTGATTCGTCGTATTGTGGCTTTTCTAACGCGGATCCGGATCGGATTACTCCCCTTTCAGTATTACTTCCGGAACGTGACTATATTCCTCAGACAAAGACCAATGCTGTGAATTGGATTGGCGGACATGCCATTCACTACCTATTTGGACAAACTGTAGACTCTGTACTTGATTTTTGGACATACCTCAATGACCGTCATTATGTCGTCGTCCGTCACCCAAAATACAGACAATTTTTCTCGAACTTTCTTGGGAGTGCTTTCCACGACCCGCCTCGCAGCTGGAATGTGTTAAGCCAAGAGAGAAGACTGTTTCCTGTTTGAACCAATGAACATTTCTGAACAATTGGACGAAACACATCAATTTCGAGAAGACGTGACTCAACATATTACCAGCGGGGCGCAGAAGGCCTCTGATCAATTACACAACAAAAATAAACAAAAAAAAATAGAAATGAAAATAAACTTTAGAAAAAGGAAGATTTTGTTTTTTTGTAAGGATAACCCTAACCGTGAATTTCTATATTTCCCCTGGTATACAGGGTGAGTCACCTAACATTACCGCTGGGTATATTCCGTAAACCACATCAAATACTGACGAATCGATTCCACAGGCCGAACGTGAGGAGAGGGGCTAGTGTAATTGGTTAATACCAACCATACAAAAATGCACGGAAGTATGTTTCTTAACACAAACCTACGTTTTTTTAAGTGGAACCCCGTTAGTTTTGTTAGCACATCCGAACATATAAACAAATACGTAATCAGTGCCGTTCGTTGCATTGTAAAATGTTAGTTACATCCGGAGATATTGTAACCTAAAGTTGACGCTTGAGTACCACTCCTCGCTCTTCAATCGTGTGTATCGGAGAGCACCGAATTACGTAGGGATCCAAAGGGAACGGTGATGGACCTTAGGTACAGAAGAGACTGGAACAGCACATTACGTCCACATGCTAACACCTTTTTATTGGTCTTTTTCACTGACGCACATGTACATTACCATGAGGGGTGAGGTACACGTACACACGTTGTTTCCGTTTTCAATTACGGAGTGGAATAGAGTGTGTCCCAACATGTCAGGCCAATAGATGTTCAATGTGGTGGCCATCATTTGCTGCACACAATTGCAATCTCTGGCGTAATGAATGTCGTACACGCCGCAGTACATCTGGTGTAATGTCGCCGCAGGCTGCCACAATACGTTGTTTCATATCGTCTAGGGTTGTAGGCACATCACGGTACACATTCTCCTTTAACGTACCCCACAGAAAGAAGTCCAGAGGTGTAAGATCAGGAGAACAGGCTGGCCAATTTATGCGTCCTCCACATCCTATGAAACGCCCATCGAGCATCCAGTCAAGGGTCAGCCTAGCGTTAATTGCGGAATGTGCAGGTGCACCATCATGCTGATACCACATACGTCGACGCGGTTCCAGTGGGACATTTTCGAACAACGTTGGCAGATCATTCTGTAGAAACGCGATGTATGTTGCAGCTGTTTGGGCCCCTGTAATGAAGTGAGGACCAATGAAGTGGTCGCCAATGATTCCGCACCATACATTTACAGTCCACGGTCGCTGTCGCTCTACCTGTCTGAGCCAGCGAGGATTGTCCGCGGACCAGTAATGCATGTTCCGTAGATTCACTGCCCCGTGGTTTGTGAAACCCGCTTCATCGGTAAACAGGTAGAACTGCAACGCATTCTCTGTTAATGCCCATTGACAGAATTGCACTCGATGATTAAAGTCATCACCATGTAATTGCTGATGTAGCGACACATGAAACGAGTGAAAGCGGTGACGATGCAGTATGCGCATGACACTACTTTGACTCAGTCCACCGGCTCTCGCAATGTCCCGTGTACTCATGTGTGGGTTCATGGCAACGGCAGCTAACACAGCAACTGCACCCGCTTCTCCTGTGACGGGCCTGTTACGGACCCGTTTGCGTGCTACGACCATACCTGTTGCATACAGTTGGCGGTAGATGTTTTGCAATGTGCGGCACGTTGGATGCTCTCTGTCTGGGTACCGTTCTGCATACACCCTGCAGGCTTCAGCTGCATTTCGTCGACACTCGCCATAGATGAGTATCATCTCCGCCTTTTCAGAGTTCAAATACACCATGGTCACAGTTCCTACAACACTAAACTATCACAAACGTCTGGTAACACGGTGTACTACAGTTGGTCTGCGTGCGGAGACGAATGCAGAATAACAATAGCAGCAAGCGCTACATGCGGACACTGCGACAGCTAGACCAAACCACAACAGTGCACTACAGCCACACTCGTAAACACGGTCGTCATCGTAAACATGTCCCTGCAGATGCTGCTCGCCGACCGTGGCCCGTGTTTGTTACAACACGCAACTGGTCCGCCCCGGTAGCTGAGTGGTCAGCGTGACAGACTGTCAATCCTCAGGGCCCGGGTTCGATTCCCGACTGGGTCGGAGATTTTCTCTGCTCAGGGACTGGGTGTTGTGTTGTCCTAATCATCATCATTTAATCCCCATCGACACGCAGGTCGCCGAAGTGGCGTCAAATCGAAAGACCTGCACCAGGCGAACGGTCTACCCTACGGGAGGCCCTAGCCACACGACATTTTCATTTCCGCAACACGCAACTGAACGTCGCAGGTTTCAAGCGTCAACTTTAGGTTAAAATATCTCCGGATGTAATTAACATTTTACAATGCAACAAACGGCACTGATTACGTATTTGTTTATATGTTCAGATGTGCTAACAAAACTAACGGGGTTCCATTTTAAAAAAAGGTTTGTGTTAAAAAACATACTTCCGTGCATTTTTGTATGGTTTGTATTAAACAATTACACTAGCCTCTCTCCTCTCGTTCGGTCTGTGGAATGTCAGTATTTGATGTGGTTTACGAAATATATCCAGCAGTAACGTTAGGTGACTCGCCCTATATAGGCAGCTCTCTGGGGTAGGTTTAGTCAGGAGCCAACATCTGAAGTGGGCCAGATTTTTTTGTTATAGGATGAAAAGTGGCGGTGGCACTTAGTTTCTTTTTTTTAGTTTCATTTTCCTAAGGGGCTTTAAAATAAGAGAGGGAAAAAAGTGGTAATCGTAAAAAAAAAAAAAGAAGCGGTTGTAGGCGCTTCAGTCTGGACCCGCGCGACCGCTACGGTCGCAGGTTCGAATCCTGCCTCGGGCATGGATGTATGTGATGTCCTTAGGTTAGTTAGGTTTAAATAGTTCTAAGTTCTAGGGGACTGATGACCTCAGATGTTACGTCCTATAGCGCTCAGAGCCATGTGAACCATTTTTGTAAGTTGCAAAATGTTAAACAATTCTTAATTTATTGCCATTAAGGCCTTCGGCCGTGAAACAATTCTTAAATTATTGCCATTATTTTAATTTGTTGTTTGTGGTGTCACTGCCAGACACCACACTTGCTAGGTGGTAGCCTTTAAATCGGCCGCGGTCCGTTAGTATACGTCGGACCCGCGTGTCGCCACTATCAGTGATTGCAGACCGAGAGCCACCACACGGCAGGTCTAGAGAGACTTCCTAGCACTCGCCCCAGTTGTACAGCCAACTTTGCTAGCGATGGTTCACTGACAAAATACGCTTTCATTTGCCGAGACGATAGTTAGCATAGCCTTCAGCTACGTCAATTGCTACGACCTAGCAAGGCGCCATTACCAGTTACTACTGATACTGAATCATGTACCGTCAAGAGCGATGTTCACCATTTATGGATTGAAGTTAAGTATTCCACAGCTACGTCCTTTTTTGCTAATCTAATTTTCTTGACCTGTTCCAGACCTCACGCCAGCCTGCGTGAGATAAAACGCGTGCCTTTCCGCTTCCTCTCAAAAACGGGTTGGCTCTCTTGCCAACCCACAACATTGTTGATTTTAAATAAATTGTGTGTGATTAAAAGAAAAGCCAACCAACAGTAACTGACTACGGCCCCGTCCACAATCGTAACCGAATCCTGCCTTCCTCGACCACCAGGTCTCAATATAATTGATTCGCCTAGATGGGCAACAAATCCACCTTCTGTGCGGATACACAGTTACGTCCGACCTCCTGCAGGAATCTCTGAATAGCGAGCATGGAGGACGCGGAGGGGGACTGCGGAAACTTGGCTCTGGTGGGAGCGTGGGTCGCTCGAGAGGCGTGTCGAGACAGCCCGTGCAGTTGCGATAAGCACGGTGTCCGGGTGGCGCAGTGTTTAACGCAACTGGCTCAGTAAGCAGGCGGTCCCTGTCCGGAGGACACATTTTCTTTCGTCCCTGCTGACTCCGTGTAAAGTCCCAGAGCAACTGACTTCAACAGCCCATTTCTTTCCTCCCCCCTCCACCTTCAATTTACGTACAGCGACGAGTCTTGTTACTGTAATTTATTCTCGCGATCGCAATTTGGGTCTGTTCAATATGATTTGTTTCGTTTATTAGGAGGTTCCTCGTCTCATCTGAATGTTTGTTTTCGAGCTGCTTAAAAGCTGGTAACATTTTACCCATTATTCTAAGGAGTGGACACTGATCCGAACTCTCGTTTGCCATCAGTTTGATAAACCGTTAGTGTGTGACAAAAAAATAAAGCAATTTACTAGGTTCAGATTCAAGTAAAATTATACTGGCTTCCGTTTAGGTAACTTTTTTTTAGCTTTTCTCTTAGCGTCACGCTAATTGTGAAAAAAATGTTTATATAATCATCCATACTGTGCGAGAAGTCTTATTTCAAATTTGTCCAAATATAGCAGTAGTCTGTGCTGTGGTAGAATTTAATACTATTTCGTCCTTTTTGTCACGAAACTGTCAGATTTTAACCTGAGCTAGAAATTGTTGTTGCATCTGGTTCGTAGTTTTTCATGTTATAGCTTGCACTCGAGTGTCGAATGTTCGAGCAGGCCCGATAACGTTTCGAGCTTTGCGCGACTCGAGAAATCGGCTTTGCAGTGAATCGGGAAATCTCGAGTCCATTCGATCGTGAGTTTCGTTTCCTCAACCGTACCCACCAGCAGTTACGCCATCGTCTGTAGAGACTGCAACACCGAAAGCACGAATCGCATAAAATACGAACCCCTCTTATTTCTTGCGCAATTCAAGATATAGTCACGAGGTTTTGTTGCGTTTTTAATCCTCCTAATTCTTGTATTAGACGAGACAGTTAAGCAAGTCTGGTATTTCTTAAATGGAAAGGTATGAGTTTTGATGACATTAAAAGCTTTTGCCAATACAACGCTCTGTGATACTGGTATTCAAACTATCCGTTAAAGAACCGTTGAAACTTGATAAAGCTGAAAAGCTAGGCGGCAGGGATCTTTTTTCTAGTGTGAATTCTCTCAAACGGACGTATCATGCCCAGCTCAGACGTTATATACAGCGAGAAGACAGGACTGTGCTACCAAGATAAAATGTACGAGTGTTTGCTCTTTACGCTGTTTCATACGACATAGGTACAGGGTCAGTTACAATAGTTGTAAACGGAACTACAATGTGCCAAAGAATCCGAACACCCCTATGTAATGCGGAAGTGCCTACTAGACGCCAAGAAAGGCGAAACAGCCAATATACTCGTAAAATGAGGCGGGAGGTGTCGTGCTGTCAGTAGAGACGCAGTAACAGCACAATGATTCGGTCAGGAGAACTCAAGGACGTCGAACGTGCAGTGGTCGTTGGATGTCACCTGAGTAACAGATCCACCAGGGACATTTCAGTCCTTCCAAAGCTGCGCAACCCGACTGTTGGTGATGTGATTGTGAAGTGGAAACGCGAACCTCATCTGCTGACGGACAGCAACCACCGAGCATTGCGCATGAAATCAGCCGAAGGAATCACTCTTGAGTTCCAAAGTGCTACTAGCAGCACATCTAGTAAAATGACTGTGCGTAGGGAACTACAAAGAATGGGATACATAGGTCGAGCAGTTCCTCATAAGCAACACGTTTCTGTAGTGAGTGCCAAGCAATGCTTGAGGTGGTGCAAAGAGCGACGCCACCCGTCAGTGGGTGGCTGGCAATGAGTGATTTGGAGTGATGAGTCACGATATACCACGGGGAAATCCGAAGAAAGGTTTGGGTTTGGCGAATGCTTACCTGCAGTCATGTGTGGTGTCAACAGTGAAGTATAGAGGAGTGGCGTTGCGGTATGGGAGTATTTTTCAGTACAGCAGAGGAACAGTTTCGAGACGATGATTATATCAGCTTGACTATACAACCTGTCATAGAGCAGCATCTGTAAAAGAATGGTTTGTGGACAGTCACAAGCCTGAAATGGGCCGCCCTACCCACAGCCCCACTCTGAGCCCAATGGAACATCTTTCGGATGAGTTAGAACGTCTCTTCGCTCTAAACCCCAGAGTCTAACATAACTCCTTTTCTGGTTTCGGCTCTTGAGGAAGAATGACTGCCATTCCTCCACAGACATTCAGACACCTCAATGAAATATTTCCCAGCAGAGTTCAAGACGTCGCAAAGGCGAAGGGTGAACACATCCCATATTAATGTCGACTAATATGTGCCCAGATACTTTTGATCAGATAATGTATGTAATACCTTCTAGCGTATCAGAAGAGGCTTAGCAAATCTGTTTCAAATTAATGTATGTACTCCTGTATAAGTGAACAGCTTTTCTGGAAACAAGTGTACAATTGAAAGGCTTCGTATAACGACGGAGCCTGGCTCGAGAGGCCGAGCGAGGTGGTGCAGTGGTTAGCACACCGGACTCGCATTCGGGAGGACGACGGTTCAATCCCGCGTTCGGTCATCCTGATTTAGGTTTTCCGTGATTTTCCTAAATCGCTCCGGGCAACTGCCGGGATGGTTCCTTTGAAAGGGCACGGCCGACTTCCTTTCCTGTACTTCCCTAATCCGATGAGACTGATGACCTCGCTGTCTGGTCTCCTCCCCCCAAAAACAACCTAACCAACCCCAACCTGGCTCGAGAGACTTCTCTTGGAGGCATTTACATCGCAGTACCGATTATGGCTGGCTCGCCCTTTACTTTTAGCACATTTCTCGATATTTTTAAACGTTTTAACGCCAGTGTTATCGAGAGTTATATCACTGTACTCGTCCTTACAAGAGCTTTCTAATGATATTAAAAAGAATACCTTCCATTTTAGAAAACTATAGGCCTACTTGCTCCAGTATTTTGGTTGATCTGAGAGCTGAGAGTATTAAACAAGTAACAAAATTAAGTGCCCCACTGCCTACTATCATCTACCAAAAATCTCTTTTCGATATTTTCAACGGTTGACGAAATTTCACTTCTGAGATGACCTCAGGCAGAAAAATCCAAAGTAGTAAACTCAGGTAACCTTGGAGGCCGAGGCACAGGTCTTGTTCTATCTATCCCTCTTTGGCCATAGTGGTGTGCTGGATGTGTTACATAAAAAGCCAAATGCGCCCGTACCCAATTAAGCATGCACCATATTCCCAACATTCTGCGACGGAAACGCTCTCCAGTAATCTCGAAAGGTCCCACTGCAGGAAACGAGAGTGAACACATCCATCTGGTTTTCATAGGAGAATATACAGCCCAACGTGACGATCATCTAGTACCACTAACCACACATTCGTTGAGAAATGTTGCTGATGTGGTGGGTGAATATGAGTAGTATGTGGATTTATGTCAGATGTGAACCCAATTAGTGGGGGCTTAATCGAAAACATAACGAAGATACTATTTCATATTGAAATTGGCAGAGGGTTTTTTGTTGGTTTTTTCTTTTATCATCTTACTAGCTAAGTATCAGTATGTCCTTATTCCAGTTCTATTAGTCCATCCTATCCTTCCTCCTCTAGCCCATCTCCTTTTCTCACCTCTCTGTCCACCTCCTCCACCCCTTTTTCTGTCCATCTCCTTCTCCACCTCTCCCTGCGAATCTCCTCCTTGCCTTTTTCACTATCCATTTTCACCTCCCCCTCTCTCTGTCCCTCTCTCCTCTCTTCCCTTTCTCTGTTCACTTCTCCCTCCCCCTCTCTCTCTGTCTCCTCCTCTCTCATGTGTCCATCTCCTCCTTCCTCCTCTCTGACTGTCCATCTCGTCCTCTCACTTCTCTCTCCAAGTTATCACCCCCACCGCAATAGGAGACTCCTCGTTCTTACCTTCACAGTATTTCTCTCCAGACAGTAGATAATATGTGTGCCAATTTTGGTTGAAATCGATCCAGGGGTTTACAAGGAGCTTTTTACCCGTGACTTTTCCGCATAGGATCATTTCACATATATTTCACACGTATTTAACACATTTCACAAGTATTTGGTTCACCTGTATCACTAGCGAATTTGCTCCGGATGATGTTGTTATTTTTGCTTACAGAGCATGTGTGTTCCTAGAGTGCACTGCGACTTGTTAGTCAGTTAGTGTGTGACAGTCCAAGTAGTAGGTCGTAAGTGTACAACAGGATTTACTTACGCAGAAAAAACCGACATGCTCATGGTGTATGGAGAGTGTATGAAGAAGCAGTTCATTCTTGTACGGTGTATGTACCAACATACCTGAAGAGACATCAACCATCTCGGCAGTTATTTATCAACCTCTTCAACCAGTTGCGTGAAAGTGGTAGTGTAACACATAGACAACGCAACAGACGGAAAAGAGTGACAACGGAATAGAGAGGAAATTACTGTCTTCGCCGGCGTTACAGCTGGTCCGCACATTAGCTCCCATGCAATCGCAGAGGAAGTGCCATGAACAGGCAAGTGCCCTATGCATTCTCCATCGACATAGGTTCCATCCCTATCACATCTTTCTCCATCAAGAGATGCATGGAAACGATTATGAGAATCATGTTATATTCTGTACATGTGTATCAATACATATTAATGGTTCAAATGGCTCTGAGCACTATGGGACTTAACTGCTGCGGTCATCAGTCCCCTAGAACTTAGAACTACTTAAACCTAACTAACCTAAGGACATCACATACATCCATTCCCGAGGCAGGATTCGAACCTGCGACCGTTGCGGTCGCGCGGTTCCAGACTGTAGCGCCTAGAACCGCTCGGCCACCCCGGCCGGCTCAATACATGTTACTCCAGATGTTTCATGTATCTTGTCTGGTGATGAAGCCACATATACCAGTCATGGCTAGGTACATTACCGAAAGATGCACTATTGGTCTGTTGACAAGCCACATTGGCTTCATCTGGTGGAACATCAGTGTGCATGGAGAGTAAACATGTGGTGTGGGATAGTGAAACTTACAGGCCCTAGCTTCATAGACAGGACACTGAATGCGCACAAGTATTGCAGACTTCTAACAGACCATCTTCCATGGACGCTAGAGGACTTTCCTCTGCAGGCTACAAGGAACCTGTGGTACCATATGATGACTGTCCAGCCAACAGCACACGAAGTACTACAGCATGTCTTCATGAATTGTTTCCAAATCTTTGGATTGGACACAGAGGCCTTGACTGGCCCATTCCCTAGATTAGACACCAGTAAACATTTTTCTGTGGGAAAGCTGAAAGGCGCTGTCTACAAGCACATACCAATTATACCCGATTATATGCAACGATACATTACTACAGCCTGCTTGGACATCTCCGCTGAAATGCTAGCATGTGGGCAGCGGTGGTTCCATACCAGACTGGAAGCACGTATTGCCGATGCCAGTGGTCATTTGTACACAACCTGTGATGGTCAATTGTGTCGTTACTGGTTAGGCTCCACATAACTAGTGTATGCACCTGTTGTTCTTTACCGTGTGCTACCACACATATTGTACAAGTGCCGGTGTAGAAACTTTTCAAAATACCAAATCTCGTAAACGACTCGCACTAGAATCTTGGAACAAACAACACTGACACTCTAATTTACCCTACGTTTATTCTGTTAATGTCAATAGGCCATGCTCCACTTAAGTGTGTGTGTGTGTTTGTGTGTGTGTGTGTGTGTGTGTGTGTGTGTGTGTGTGTGTGTACAATAAAATACAATTTACAAATATTATTACTATCTGTTGATTGGCTAACAATACGAGCCCCTGACTACCAATCCATTCAATTCCTGAATGGAAATAAAGGGAAAAAGGTCCTATCTATGGACATGTATCTGGAAATGGACAGTGTGTATGAAATGACAACAAATCGTCTTGGAATGCAGTACAGAGATGCATCGCATCCACGTCACCCTGTTGTTCGAAGTAATCTCAATGGGATGCAGTGAATGTGTTAATGAGTCGCATCATGCATTGCTGCACTCTTTTGGACATTCCAACATCTCTCTGAATAGAATCACAGGCGTCATGAACAAGCTGTTGAAGGGTCTGCACATCAGGAACTGGTTCAGCGTACATAGCGCTTTTCAGATGCCCCCAGAGCTAAGAATCCAGGGGGTTTAGTCTGTTGATCTACAAGGCCGCGCTACAGGGCCGCTACGTTCTATCCAACATCTGGGGAAAATGTTTTTGAAGTGTCGGTAAACTGTAATGAGGAAATGGGATGGTGCTTCATCATGCAGAAACCACATAACATGTCGTATTGCCAAAGCCACATTCGCAAATAGCCCAGGCAGAGTATTCTGCAGGAAGTCCAGGTACATTCCTCTGTCGAGGCGTTGTGGTATAACAACGGGTCCAAGTATGTGGTTGCCAAGGATCCCTACCCACACTCTGATGCTGAACCGAGGACTATCTGTGGCCCACAGACGATGATTATGCAGATTAATGATGCCAGTTTTGGTAAAGACTGCTTCGTCGGCAAAAAGGACAGCAGTCCCATATTGTGATGGCTTGGTGCAAGCACTATCGACAAAATCCTTCCCATAGAGAAAATTCTGCTGCTAATAATCCTTGTACTTGTTGCAGGTTGTAAGGATAGTTGCGGTTGTCATGCAATATACACATAATCTTACTTTGGCTTACACCATGTTAGCAGGCCACTTGCCTGGAGTTTGTACTAGGATTCGTTTCCATTCTCTGTAGAACTCGCTTCTCCAAATCAGGTGCACGCACAGTCCACTGCCTCAATGCGTGTTCATCTGTCTGAAAGGACCCTTGCTCACACAGACGCCCAAAAAGGGTTTGAAATATTGTGTGATGTGGCTGGTGTCTGTGAGGGTACTTGTAATGCTGTAGATGTGCCGCCTCCCGACTGTTTCATCCTGCTTGACTGTACACAAACACCATCTCGGCTTCTTCCCGAATGAATACCTGACCATTTTGCTGCTTACCGTAAGCTGCATTAGTCACACAGCCTACAGCACGAAAGGAATACACAGAACGTCGTCAGAGAAACTTTCATTTGTCAGTGTCAACTACTACGGCAATGATACATTTCTGAACACATATTCATCGGACTTTTTTCCACCATTTCCAGTTAGGAATCCGACCCTGCACTTTTTCAGTACATATATGTATATACAGGGAGTTTACGTAAGAGCGCGCAAAAATGTAAATGAACAATTTGAAGTAGGAAACCTGGACTTGCAGAAGCCAGCTTAAGGAGATATGGAAGTAAACTTGTCTACCGCTTTGTTTAGCATTACTGTTTTCCAGCTTATTTACAACTAACATGCGTACAAGTTTACGCGTATTGTGCTGTTTATTTACAAGTACATTATTTTTTCCTATAAGGCAGTGGCCGAGCGGTTCTAGACGCTACAATCTGGAACCGCGCGACCGCTACGGTCGCAGGTTCGAATCCTGCCTCGGGCATGAATGTCTGTGATGTCCTTAGATTAGTTAGGCTTAAGTAGTTCTAAGTTCTAGGGGACTGATGACCGCAGAAGTTAAGTCCCATAGTGCTCAGAGCCATTTGAACCCACAAGGCAACAACGAGGGCGAGCCTGGTCACTAGGAAGTCATGATGCAAGTTTTGTTTACCTTACTGTCCATAAGGTGGCTCTATTGTATCGTATTTACGTTTTCCTGTGACAAAACGTGCTATGAATCAATGACAGACCCATTCATTACTCAGTACTATTCAGAGACGTATAGTACAGTACGATAGAGCAACACCAGTACAGTTTCACAGAACTCACTGACATATACTTTGTGTATGGGGAAGTACGCTGCAGTGCTCTCAGTGCTGAAAGACTGTACAGGAACATTTCCTAACAGGCACCATCCGGCATGACGATTGTTTATTTCTCTCGATCGACGAATGCAGTAGAATGGTTCATTGGAAAGAAGAAACGAGGGACCTGACAACATGAGGATCACTTGCGCAATTGATGTTCAAGAGATGTTGGAACGTGTTGCAGTGGACCCCAATACAAGTACTCGTCGTATTGCACGTGAAGCCGGCCGCTGTCACCGAGCGGTTCTAGGCGCTTCAGTCCGGAACCGCGGTGCTGCTACGGTCGCAGGTTCGAATCCTGGCTCAGGCATGGATGAGTGAGATGTCCTTAGGTTAGTTAGATTTACGTAGTTCTAAGTCTAGAGGACTTATGACCACAGATGTTAAGTCTCATAGTGCTCAGAGCCATTTGAACCATTTCCACGTGAAACGGGCGCTGCACGTACTAGCGTGTGGCGAGTAGTCCATGAACAACAATTACACCTATATCACCCACAACGAGTTCATGCAATGCTTGTGACTGACATTGCACCAAGGGTCGCATTGTGTCAGTGGTTACTCCAACAACGGATTGATTAACCAGATTTCCTCCAAATCGTGTTGTTTACTGACGAGGCGTCATTTGACCATGATGGTATTTGAAACAGCAGAAATAGCCATGTGGGGAATGAGGAAAACGCTTATGCTGTAGTAGAGTCACACCATTAAGTATGTTTTGCTGTGAGTATCTGGCCTGACATTGTAGACGACAATCTCATATACAGTACTGTGATTTTATTCCTATTATCTCCTTAAGCTGGATTCTCCAACCCTAGCTTCCCTACCTTAAATTGTCCAGTAGAGTATCCCCTACGTCCTCTTAAATTTTTGCACGCTCTTACAGAAACAAACCATACATACCTGCAGTATCTTCGAATCGAGGCTGTTTGATAGTCTCTGCAGCATCACAGGCATTCCCATAATGGCGCTGCATATTTGCTATAGATGTTCAGACAGGCACTGCTGATGTTGTCAGAATTCAGACTGACTGAACTGATATCTCGCTGTAAAGCCTATTTTATTTGTAGTCAGATTAGCAGACACATATGTTATCTGTGCGGGATCTGGTCAATACGAAATAAGGGTTATTTCCCACCACATAGGAAACAGCTGGCTGAAGCCTGTGAATCTGTTATTGGGGCGCACTTCCGCTATGAGATTCTAATGACCTCTTGAATCCTGTGAAACTGTTTTCAGAACATCATTTCCATCAGTGTTTCATAACACAGCAGTGCCAACAGTGGGCAGTGGGTGCTGGTCTTATTATACTCCACTAATGAGACCAGATGTAGGTGCCACACTGGCAGGTTAATAGCAAAGCCAGTAATATATGGCTAATATAATAAGCAATAGTATATCCTTCTTATTATTATTATTCTTCTCCTCCTCCTCCTTCTTCTCCTCCTCCTGATTCTTCTTCTCGCTCTCCTCCACCTCCAACCATCGTATGTGAGAACAGTTTAATACTTTCTGTTACTGATTCAAACATTTCTGAATGAAACTCTTAGTTATAGCACGAAACAAGAACATGCTTACATAAGAATGTAGTTCTGTATCTATATCTGGCACAGTTGGTACATACATATTTATATGTAACGATGCATAATGTGAATCTTAAAGTTGAGCTACTTTTTCTTTCAATGGATGAAGTATTTGGTACGCCAACTCCAACAAACTGCTCCATATTTTCTCATAGAATCCGTAAACATACCATTGCCAGTGTAGACAATGTCTAGAATATGTTGGGTAACTAGCATACATTAAGTTTTTAAACATATTACGCTCTTGCAGATGAGTGGACTCTGACTCATTAAACTATTTAACTGTTCATGAGAAGATCCAAGTGGAAACTGTATGATCACCTAGTATCACCGAGGGAGAGTGAGCATTTCCAAGGAATATGACAGCAATTTGCACTGAGGTATCAAATCCACTTGCCCTGCCATAATATGATTTTGGTATCACTGTATAAAGGACTTTCGAAAGCAACCATTTGATAAAACCCATGATCCAAGATCACTTCTGTGCTAATGTGTTCGCTACCGCTGCTATATAAATTATAAGTTGTATTAAACAGCATTTTTTCACATCAGCAGCTGCTGTGGTGACTTCCCCACACCTGTAAATAAGAATTTCTTACAAAAATATGAGTTACACGTTTTTCTCCATTTCATGACTGCATTATTATTTATCATGATCACTGATACTTTCATGATAGCTGTCTTACGATGGGGAGTGGCGCTACTCATTTCGACATGTTTACCCTGTGAGTGTTCTTATATGACTGTGTGGACGATTTATTAACTTCTGTAAATAAATGTAACATTAGTAGCAGTGTATGCAACTTTTTTTAAAAAAAAAACCATGTATCATATTTGCTTTTATCAGGCGTAAAAGAGATGATATACTGGACTATAAAGCTACCACTCATGCAGATACAGTTAAAGAAGAAAAATGAACAAGGTTACGATACTTGGTGTTAAACCTGATAAATGCACAGTGATAGTACTGGTTGTTAACTTAAGTGTGGGCAGTGAATGCATACTGCTAGTTCTAAACACTGAAACATCTGCCTGTACTTTCAACAAATATATTGACTCACTTTTAAAGGAGAATGATTACTGCACTATATTGATGTATTCAAGAAATCTGCTTAGCCCATACACACTAAATATTGGAAATAATTATTCCCAAATGTCATCCCTCAATTACAGGACTATCGGTTCAATGGAAGTAAGAGGAATGTATTAATGCTTATTACTTGTTCGAGTGGCTTAAGTCTAAAAATAGATGTGACTGCTCTTAAACATTTATAATAAGCTTACAGAAAGTCATCGTAGTTTGAACATAATTGACTACTATTTGTTTCCTACACCATTTATACCAACATTATTTGATATTTGGCACATATTTTGCAGGGTACCTTAAGTGTTTAAGAGTAATGTACATATTTCTATGTGTGAACATCGCTATAACCAGTATGATCATGATCTGAACGTACATTGTCAAATAGATGCATCTCCGCATATTAAAATGCACTGTGAATGTTGTAAAAATGAACAAACTGAAAATTATTTGTCAATCCATTATTTTTTCTTAAAACAATAATAATATGTATAGTCATCGCAGCTTAGTGAGTTGGTTGGTTTATGTTAATGTAACAATTTCTGTTTAATGATCTAATACCATGCTCAGTGAGCCATGATGGCTACAGGTCTTTATTAACTTTCAATGCACATTTGAAAAACAGGATAAGGTGGCTAAATGAATCGTAACTGTTACTGCCGTGTAAAAAAGCAACTTGACTATTATCTCTCTCAGGTATGTGTTTGTGCAGACATTGGAAATAGTCAGTGTCTCTGATATGCTGGGCAGCCAGAAGTGTTTGCTGGTGGACTGATATTTCCTCAGCTACTTGCAGGAACTGACTCTCATCCATTAGGTACATGGGATGTTTCTTACTGCAGAGAAGCGCTAGCTGTGGCAGGTGAAGACTCCAAGTTGACACGGGCTGGAATCTTCCAGTCGAGACTGCCATGGCTAGCCAAAAATCTCTCCAGAGAGCTGTTATGGCATACACAAAGCAATAGCTGCAGCGACGTGGCTACACATCTTTACAAAACATCTGAGAGACAGGATGAAATGAGGGGAAAATTTAAAAAATGTAGGAAATATTATTTTTATTATGTATTCTTATGTGCATTGTCAATCATCACAAAATTACAGTCATGTTTTTTTGTAATATTTCGCAAAGAATTGTTTACTGTATCCCTTAAATTCATCATGTATTGCATTCAACCCTAACAAAAAAGCAACAAAATACGTAGATATGCCATCTGTAACTTCTGTTTCTATAGATTTTGTACTTATGGGGGCAACATTTCATACTTTGGTGCTACATGAACAAAGGAATTTATACACTGTTCTAACTCACTCACACATACGCTATACTCACGATACTCGGGTCCTTAGATTACAAACTCATGCAATACAGCTCTGACATACGAATGCCAACAACTAAGACTGTCTGTTGTTATCACTGATGTACTTTATAGGCTGTACAAGTTCACGACACCTGAATGTTCAAAGTAAATGCATGTATCTCCAGAAGCTAATTCCAGCATTGCTTCTCCATACATGTCGACTATGGAAACCTTCCTGTCAAACATACAGTCGTCAATAGGAGTATGAGATGAGTCATAATCGGTCATCATCTACTATCAGTGTACTCCACCATGTAACATAGATGGCCCCATTCATGCTACATATACTGCACTTTAACATTAACAACTTGAACGTTTTCAGTTTCAATTACTACATCAAAGGCACTACCAGATCGCAAGTCGCCATTCACATGTTCTGGTCTGCTGGCAGTCACATTGTAAATATTGGCAAAGAATAGTATTCTGGAACTACTTATTTGCAGTTCAACAGGCTGAGGAAATTCTGAAGGCTACTGCTACTGTTGTGTATACACTGCCTGTATTTCCTGTCCCATAATTCATGTATCTGCTGCAGTTGCTGTGGCACAGGATACTCAAATGGTGGGATGCTGCTGCTGTGGTGATGCAGACAACAGAAACTCGAACATCTGCATGTTCCAGTTTAACATTCAACTAGTGCCACATCAGATGTCATTGTGATGTTGGAAAAAAATCGTAAATACAAACACAGAGAATATATTAATAAATTAATGATAATTTGTGCAAAAAAACACATAGAATATTAATAAACGATTAATAATGAGAGGGATGGATGGACTAATACTTACTTTCGAATGTGAAAGACTTCTTTTTCATTTTTTTCTGGGTGAAGGCAGAGGCTGATCTCTGCAGACATTTTTTGATCCTTTCACTACAGCTTACAGATCTCGAATGATGAAACTCATATTTAGACCAGTAATAAAACGGAGGAGGGCAAGGGAGTTTAAGTATTTCTATTCGTCTAGACTAAATTAGATTAGATTTAGTTTTCGTTTCATAGAACAAAAAATGAGATGATTCTGATGGGCATGGAACAAGTCAGGAAATCTAAAATAAAAAACATAAAACATTTGAATATAGTACTCAATACCTGAATCGTTTGTCAGGAGATTGTCAAAAATGTGAATAAATTACAGTGCAGTGGAACTGCAAATATTAACGGAATTGATACACAGTCAGAACGAAACAAGTTATGCATTTTTAATAAATTTACCATACACAAAATACCTAATCTTGACTGTTGTGACCAAGAGTTGTTAAAACTGAAATCTAACAGACATTTTTATTTAAGCTTGTCTAATAGTCCATGCTAAGATATTTATCTGAAGAGTAGAAGGAGGTACCTATCAGAAAGTCTTTCAAACTCTGTTTAAACTATGCTTTATCTGAAAATAAGTTTTTAATGGTTTAAAATGTATGTTCCCGAATATTAGAGACATTTTTGGACCAAGGTAAGTGATTTTTATGGCTTCATGAAGATTTTTCTTACTCCTGCTAGTGATACACTGTATTGAGCTATTGGCTGGAAATAGAGAAATATAACTTGCAACAAATTTCATTAAGTAAACCATATGAAGAATGACTGCTTACTCCACAGGTATTTCCTAGCCACACCCATTGTTTCCTGTTAGTTAGGTAAGACTCGAGCCATTTTGTAGCACTGCCTAGTGACACCATAATATTCTTATTTGCTTAAGAGAATGCTGTGATTCACACAGTCGAAGGCCTTATTTGACAGGTCACAGAAAACACCAGGAGTCCCTGATTTGTTGTCTAATGAATTAATGACATTCTCACTTTATGAATAAATAGCCCTTAATGCATCCAAACTGTGACTTGGGCAATATATTATTTGCAGTCAGATGCTTGAATACAACGTTTCCAAATATTTTTGAAAAACCGTCAAAAGCAAAACTGGTCGATAGTTTGACGATATCTCTTTATCCCCTTTCTTGTAAACAGGCTTAACTTCAGCATATTTTAACCAGTCTAGAAATTTTCCGCTGATAAGAGATTGATTACACAAATAAGTTAAGATGAAACTCAACTCGTATGAGCACTGTTTGATTAACTTCATTGATGTGTTACATAACCACTACAATGCTTCGGATTTTATGATGGATGCTACTTCTTTGGGAGATATGAGCATCAAGTTAATTTCACTGACGTTATTTGTAAAGACTGGCCTCAGATACTTCATTGCACTGTTTACTGAACCTGATAACCCCAAACTGTCAGTAACAGAAACAAATCACTCGTTGAAGAGGTTTGCAACACTACATGCACTTGTCGCCAATGTCTCATTTATTTTTAGAGCTATCTGGTCTTCTCCCTGTCTCTGTCTCTGTCTTCACTGTATCCCACATAGTTTTTGTTTTGTTTCAGGTGTAACTATGTTTGTCTCATAATAAGCAGCTTATTTCTGGATTACTTGCTTCAATATATTGCAGTATTCTTTGTAATGCATTACAATGTTAACATCAGAGCTGTTCCTAGATAGTAGATGCACTCTCCTTTTGTCCCACATGATATCTTTATTTCTTGTGTAATCTGTGGTTTATTTATAGACTTCTGATTTGAGTTACCTTTAGTGGAAAACAAATTTCAAAAGTTTCATTAATGAATGATTTGTATTTTCCATTTGAGTCAGAAGTATTGTAAACATCTATCCAGTTCATGTATTTGAGTAGTCTCCTAAAATTCGAACTTTTTTACTGACTTAGTAACTACCTGTACACAGATTTAATTGAATTTTTAACCTGACGAGTTTCAACATTTAACACAAGATGCTGCATGTCATGATCAGGTTGCCCATTTACTATTGGTTTTTTGATATGACTTTTTCTCTCGATTTGTCTACAAAGATGTTATCAATAGCAGTCTCAGAGTATTTACATACCCTAGCTGCAAAGTTCACAGTAGGAATGAAACTGAATGACAGTGTTACTGGTTGCAATAACAGTTCACTGACCGAATTTTCCAATAAATCCACGTTAAAAGCCCCAGCGACCACTATTTCCTTGTTTTTTACTATGAGAGGGGGCAACAGAGCTTCTAGACTTTTTATGAAGAGGTTAAAGTTTCCTGAAGGTCCTCTGTATACACTTACTGTTACTAAGGACTTATTATGAAATACTATTTCTGTTTCTCAAGCTTCTAACTGTTGCTGTGAGCAAAATATATTAATATCAATATTAGTTTAAATCAAACCAGTTGCTGACAAATGTGGCAACTCCTCCATTCTCCACGTTTTCTCTACAGAAATGAAAAGCTAACTTTAAACCTGTAACATTTAACATATCTATACCAGTGGTCACATTGCCTCTATCAGTAGGTGGAACTATACTAGGCATGGACTTCACCTTGACAGGAAAGGGAAGTGGAAACTGTCTGGGCTAATAGCAAATAGCTTAAGGGGGAACACTATCACAAGTGGTAAAGTACTAGTAGTTGCAAGTGACAGAATACGACTACACCAATATGAGACCCCATAACTGATCCAAGCAGCCATTCCATCTCTACATTAACTCTACAAACAGAAGAGTTTAAATAAGGTCGGCCATGGCGCCTCAAAACAGATAAAAGCCCAACACCTAGGGTCCCATCTATGCTGTTCCCCACCCCACCCACTGTTACCATCGTGTCTTCCTTTGTAAAGTATTTGCAAAGATATGGTACATGCTCTATCACCTGACCGAGACTTCCACTTTTAGAGCAAGAAGAGGGGGAGGGGTTGGGTGGGAGGGGAAGAGTGACCTTGATTTTGGAGCTGGAGCCCATAGAGTGGATGAGTAAACTAGAATTTGGTACCTGAATCGGTTCTGTCGATATGTGATCTTCATTTTTATGCCACACAGTTGCCTGAGAGGTGTGGGTGAAAGGTAATCTTGACAGGTATCCTGACCTTGAATGTACCACACACAATTGCCCCAAAAGCGAGGGTGGGGTATCATGTTTACCATGACCTTGAATCTGACATTCGAGCCCTCACTGTTCTGCTTCGTTATTGTTCACAATATATCGTTTAAAAGTACTACAGTACTATACTACAGGTACCCATCTGTACATAAGAAAACATTACTGCAATTACTGTTCTGCTAACTTGATCTTCATAGATGAGTAGCTTTTCCTCCTTCTCTTTGTTGGTGTACGTTGTGCACACATATGCCTTTCAAATGAAGACAGTTGAAATGCATATTGGTTCAAATGGCTCTGAGCACTATGGGACTTAACATCTGAGGTCATCAGTCCCCTAGAACGTAGAACTACTTAAACCTAACTAACCCAAGGACATGACACACATCCATGCCCGAGGCAGGATTCGAACCTGCGACCGTAGCAGTCATGCGGTTCCGGACTGAAGTGCCTAGAACCGCACGGCCACCGAGGCCGGAGAATTCATATTGGTCAGTATGTATTTTTCTCGTGTTTCTATTTATTTACTGTCAACTGCAGGACGTGGACCGACTATTTTACGCTGGGCACCAGCTCTGTGTGCCAATTTCATGTTAAATTTAGTAATGTCATGTTTACGAGAATGACACGCTGTAACATTTTTTGAACAGATCTTGACGAGAGGAAGGGAATTACTACATAACAAGTAAGGGGCGCTATTTAAAAAAGGTATAACGAATAAATATATAAGTCAGTCATGCTGGTTAATTTGAGATTACTCATTCCCAAGGCCAGTTTAAGGGTCATAAGGCACAAGTGGCCATTTGGGGTAATGAGCTGTAAGGGGTGCCTTGTGCAAAATTTGCACACAGTGTCCCTCATACCAGTACACAGTGTTCATCATATACATGCTCACGAGATTTAGATTTATCGGTAATAGGCTCACCAAGAGCCCAAAACAGCAACTTTTGTATGAGGAGGAAAGGGCAGGCCACCAAATGATCTACATCTACATTTATACTCCGCAAGCCACCCAACGGTGTGTGGCGGAGATCACTTCACGTGCCACTGTCATTACCCCCCTTTCCTGTACCGCTCGCGTATGGTTCGCGGGAAGAACGAATGCTGGAAATCCTCCGTGCGCGCTCAAATCTCTCTAATTTTACATTCGTGATCTCCTCGGGAGAAACACACCCTCTCGAAACCTGGTCAGCAAGCTACACCACGATGCAGAGCGCCTCTCTTGAAGAGTCTGGTAAACATCTCCGTAACTCTATCACGCTTACCAAATAACCCTGTGACGAAACGCGCCGCTCTTCTTTGGGTCTTCTCTATCTCCTCTGTCAATCCGACCTGGTACGGATCCCACACTGATGAGCAATACTCAAGTATAGGCCGAACGAGTGTTTTGTAAGCCATCTCCTTTGTTGATGGACTACATTTTCTAAGGACTCTCCTAATGAATCTCAACCTGGCACCCACCTTACCAACAATTAATTTTATATGATCATTCCAATTCAAATCGTTCCGTACGCATACTTCAGATATTTTACAGAAGTAACTGCTACCAGTGTTTGTTCCGCTGTCATATAATCGTACAATCAAGGATCCTTCTTTCTATGTATTCGCAATACATTACATTTGTCTATGTTAAGGGTCAGTTGCCACTCCCTGTACCAAGTGCCTATCCTCTGCAGATCTTCCTGCGTTTCGCTGCAATTTTCTAATGCTACAACTTCTCTATATACTACAGCATCATCCGCGAAAAGCCCCATGGAACTTCCGACACTATCTACTAGGTCATTTATATATATTGTGAAAAGCAATGGTCCCAAAACACCTCCTGTGGTACGCCAGAGGTTACTTTAACGTCTGTAGACGTCTCTCCATGGAGAACGACATGCTGTGTTCTGTTTGCTAAAAACTTTTCAATCCAGCCACACAGCTGGTCTGATATTCCGTAGGCTCTTACTTTGTTTATCAGGCGACAGTGCGGAACTGTATCGAACGCCTTCCGGAAGTCAAGAAAAATAGCATCTACCTGGGAGACTGTATCTAATATTTTGTGGGTCTCATGAACAAATAAAGCGAGTTGGGTCTCACACGACCGCTGTTTCCGGAATCCATGTTGATTCTGGGTTTGTAGAAATGACATGATACGCGTGCAACAAACATGTTCTAAAATTCTACAACAGATCGATGTCAGAGATATAGGCCTATAGTTTTGCGCATCTGCTCGACGACCCTTCTTGAAAACTGGGACTACCTGTGCTCTTTTCCAATCATTTGGAACCTTCCGTTCCTCTAGAGACTTGCGGCACACGGCTGTTAGAAGGGGGGCAAGTTCTTTCGCGTACTTTGTGTAGAATAGAATTGGTATCCCGTCAGGTCCAGTGGACTTTCCTCTGTTGAGTGATTTCAGTTGCTTTTCTATTCCTTGGATACTTATTTCGATGTCAGCCATTTTTTTCGTTCGTGCGAGGATTTAGAGAAGGAACTGCAGTGCGGTCTTCCTCTGTGAAACAGCTTTGGAAAAAGGTGTTTAGTATTTCAGCTTTACGCGTGTCATCCTCTGTTTCAATGCCATCATCATCCCAGAGTGTCTGGATATGCTGTTTCGATCCACTTACTGATTTAACGTAAGACCAGAAGTTCCTAGGATTTTCTGTCAAGTCGGTACATAGAATTTTACTTTCGAATTCACAGAACGCTTCACGCATAGCCCTCCCTACGCTAATTTCGACACCGTTTAGCTTCTGTTTGTCTGTGAGGTTTTGGCTGCGTTTAAACTTGCAGTGAAGCTATCTTTGCTTTCGCAGTATTTTCCTAACTTAGTTGTTGAACCACGGTGCGTTTTTCCCGTCCCTCACAGCTTTACTCGGCACGTACCTGTCTAAAACGCATTTTACGATTGCCTTGAACTTTTTCCATAAACACTCAACATTGTCAGTGTCAGAAAAGAAATTTTCGTTTTGATCTGTTAGGTAGTCTGAAATCTGCCTCCTATTACTCTTGCTAAACAGATAAACCTTCCTCCCTTTTTTTATATTCCTATTTACTTCCATATTCAGGGATGCTGCAACGGCCTTATGATCACTGATTCCCTGTTCTGCGCTTACAGAGTCGAAAAGTTCGGGTCTGTTTGTTATAAGTAGGTCCAAGATGATATCTCCACGAGTCGGTTCTCTGTTTGATTGCTCGAGGTAATTTTCGGATAGCGCACTCAGTATAATGTCACTCGATGCTCTGTCCCTACCACCCGTCCTAAACATCTGAGTGTCCCAGTCTATATCTGGTAAATTGAAATCTCCACCTAAGAATATAACATGCTGAGGAAATTTATATGAAATGTATTCCAGATTTTCTCTCAGTTGTTCTGCCACTAATGGCGCTTTTGTCGAAAAAGGAGTGGTGGCGACGCCAAATGATATGTATTGTGTGTGGAAAAATTTTCTCCAATCAGCCCTACTGATTCCTAAGTTCTTTTTTTTCAGAACCATGTACACCATCGTCTTTGATTTTGGTTGAGATTGCGTATTTGCTATGTTCTCTTCTTTTCCAGAAACATATGCCCTGTCTTCTCTGATTGCTAAGAAGTGCGCTGGTAATACACTTCTCAACTGGGGTTGCATCTGGAAGCTGTGCAGATATAGTGACTCAAATCGCAGTTGCGTGCACGTTGCAGAAGGCAAACCCTTTTGATAAAGCTAAGGGTAAAACTTCTCTAATGCTTAGGATTATTTTTTGCTAGCATAAGATTGCTAATTACAAATGTTTTCTTTTTTTCCACAACCACGCACAACGCCTTTTTTATTGCCAAGTTTTCTCCACGACACACAACTGATATGTACCGCAAGAGTTTGCAATTTGGTTTTTGGGTGGTGCTCGAAGTAGTTTCATTCTAGAGTGGACAACGCTCTACTGTGAGTTGGATATAACTTCGGCAAAGTGGATTAATGGAAAATCACGACCATCATAGTATTCTCTAAAAACACAGCTGTCAACGATGGGACAGATGTATGCAGACGTTCACACTTAGCAGATGAAAAACTAGTTTTACACGAAACTTTGTTGGACGTGAGCAATGAGCTGGAAAATATCAAGTGTCAGCTGTCGCATTTAAGGATCAGCACAGTATCTAGCACAGAATTACCTCCACCTTGATACCCCAACTTGAAGCACATTTGCAAGAGATAGATACACCACAGAGTATGCTGAGTAATTTTACTGGCTCTTCTGGGAAGGATAAAGAATTTATTTACCTGAACAAGGGACTAAGAACTTGTTGGGATTGTGTGCTTTGGACACAAGGGGCAAAGAGAATGTAAAACAGATACGCAGGCATGCGGATCGAAACGTTCCCATAGGTACTGACCAGCTAGAATCGTCGCTAGCCATCATGATCAAAATAACTCCTTGCGATCTTCCTTCTCGACCCAACAGCGGACTTCGAGAGGTAACTCGGGAGTAAATACAAGTCAGTGACAGTGACGTTAGTGAATCACCACTTTCTCCCATAGTTATCAGTGCTCTGTCTCGAGCTTCCCATCTTCCTTCAATACGTGGCGTTAGGAACAATACTGTCAACAGAGTCAATACTTCGTCAGGATCCCCTGTCTTTCGTAAATCTCGATGTCTGGCGTCAGCTATCTCTAAAGAAGCTATTGAAGATTTGTTAATTCTGGTATTGTGTAACCACTGGACAATGGCCTTAAACACTGACAAATGTCAGCTAGGCAGACAGGAAATTATATTTTTTGGGCTGCTCAGTGACACGGAACGACAATTGTCCAACTCAGGAATGTACAGCCCGCATCAAACAGGTGCTACGACCAACAACATTTCATGAACTACGGACATTCCTAAGAACGATAAATTTTTATTGGCATCATATCCTGCAAGCAACAAAGACGCTAGCACCACTGACTAAAGCCTTAGCTAGCGGCAAACAGCCCCTGCAATGGATCTCAGAGATGCAACGTGCATTTGACACAATCAGAGATTGCCTCAATAGCATTGTTTTTTGAGGCAACCGTTCGTTACCTTCAGCACACTTTTTAATAATGGTAGACTCTACTGAAACTGCAATCAGTGCATTCTTACAACAAAGGATAGACGTCCAACAACAGCCATTTCGATTTTTTCCTCAGAAACTCATGGAGTCACAACAGATGTGATCAGCCTAAGATCGGGAGTTTTTGGGTCTGTATGAAGCTGTTTAACATTTACATGAGTACAAAATGGCTCTGAGCACTATGGGACTTAACTGCTGTGGTCATCAGTCCCCTAGAACTTAGAACTACTTAAACCTAAGGACATCACACACAGCCAAGCCCGAGGCAGGATTCGAACCTGCGACCGGAGCAGTCGCGCGGTTCCGGACTGCGCGCCTAGAACCGCGAGACCACCGCGGCCGGCTACATGAGTACACTGAAGGATGCCCGCTAACAGTCTACACTGACCATTAGCTAGTGGTATTTGCAATATGAAACCTCAGTAATGACTGCACTCTTCGCCTTTAATCTCCTCTGGGCTACACTGGGTAATTCATGACGGATATTTGCCATATTAACAGTGCCAGCAACGTTCTTGCCGACTTTCAGTCTCGAATTAACATATTAACTCCCACGATAGATTTTGGTGTAACAGCAGAGGCACAAAACAATGACCAACAGATAGCAGCACTCTTGAAGGGCAACACTACTTGCGTGACTGTTGAGCGAGTACCAATTCCTGGTTGATTTGGCTGGTTTGGGATATAAAGGGACGAAACTAAAGGGTCATCAGTCCTTTTTTCCTGACCCAAACAAGGCTCAAGGTAAAACAACAACCAAATTTAACTTGGGCAGGTAAAAGGGGGTACGATACTTCTCAACGCAGGGTGCCTCCTGTGGTTCATCACAATTTCTGCAGAATAATTTTGTTAATTTACATAACCTGCCATACCCTGCCATCCGACCAACAATCAAGTTGGTCACGGAATGGTTCATGTGTCGCAACGTGAAATCTGACTGCTGGTATTGGACACATACATCTAAATTTGTACTCGACAAACCACCTTGAGGTGCATGGCAGAGGGCACATCCCATTGTATCGTTTATTAGGGTTTCTTACTGTTCCTTTCACGTATGGAGCGCTGGAGGAATGATTGTGTTAACGCCTCTGTGCAAGCAGTAATTATTCTAATTTTATCCTCTCGAGCCCTATGTGAGCGATACCTAGAAGGTTGCAGTATATTCCTAGAGTTATCATTTAAATCCGGTTATTATCGGGACAGTTTACATATATCTCCAAGAGTCTTCCAATTCCGTTCCTTCAGTATCTGTGTGACATTCCCCCACAGATTAAACAAACCTGTGACCATTCGTCCTGCCCTTCTCTGTATACGTTCAGTATCCCCTTTTAGCCCTATCTGATACAGCTCCCACACACATGAGCAATATTCTAGAACCAGTCGCCCCAGCGATTTGTAAGTAATCTCCTTTGTAGATTTATTGCACTTCCCCAGTATCCTACCAATAAACTTACGTCTACCATCTGCTTCACCTACAACTGAACCTATCTGATCATTCCATCTCATATCCCTATAATGTGTTACATCCAGGTATTTGTGTGAGTTGGCCGAATCCAACAGCGACTCATTGATATTATAGTCATAGTGTGCTACGTTTTTTCGTTTTGTGAAGCGAAAAATTTTACATTTCTGAACATTTAAAGCCAGTTTCCAATCTCTGCATCACTTTGAAATCTAATCAACATCCGACTGAATATTTATGCAACCTCTTTCAAAAAGTAATTCATAATAAATAACTGCATCATCTGCAAAAAGCCTTATTTTACTATTAATATTGTCTGCAAGGTCATTAATGTACAACATGAACAGCAAAGACCCCAACACATTTCCCTGGGGCACACCCGAAGTTACTTCTACATCTGATGATGTTTCTCCATCCAAGAAAACACGCTACGTCCTCCCTACCAAAAAGACCTCAATCCAGTCACAAATTTCGCTTAATACCCCATACAAGCGTAGATACTGAGTCAAATGCTTTCCCGAAATTAAGAAGTACAGCATCTACCTGAGTGCCTTGATCCAAAGCTTTCAGTATGTCAAGCGAGAAAGGTGTGAGATTTCACATTATCGGTGTTTTCGAAATGCATGCTTGTTGGCATTGGGGAAGTACAAAATCTGACAGAGATTCCACCAGACCTGGGAGATTTGTTCACTTTTAACTATTTCAGCTGTTTCTCGGCACCATTTAAACAAATTCTTATTTCATTCACTTTTTAGTGGTACAAGGATTAAATTCGGGCCATTCTCCTGGGTTTTCCTTTGTAAAGGAACATTTGAAAACGTGATTAAGCATTTCAGCTTTTGCTCTGCTACCCTCAGTTTCGATTCCTGTCTCATTCAATTAGATTTAACTTTAGTACTGCTAACAGTCTTTAATACTACCAGTATTTCTCTGAGTTCTGTGAAAGATCTTTTGCCAATACTCTGCTACGATAGTCATTGAAGGCGTCATGCATTTCTCTCTTAACAACTAAATGCGTTTCTTTCAGCATCTCTCATTCTATTGCTCTACACTTTGTTTTACACCTATTTCTTTACAAGTTTCTTTACAGTGACTGTACACCATGGAGGTTCCCTCCCATTATGAACTGTTCTGCTGTGTACATATCTACCCAGTGTATGGCCAACCACGCATCAACTATGCATCAGCTGCCAGCACAGAAAAGTTGGTTGTCAAACACTTCCACAGCGTCGCAAATATTTAATACCTAAAGGAAGATTGCAACACATGCACCTACATCTAGTGTGACCATGGCCAGAATCAAATTGTTACCATTACATACGGCCAGAATCAAATGCTTTCCATTACATATTATCACCCACAGATCGAGTGACATACTGAGTAGAAGCTGTCCCACTCGCGGATATGACCATTGAAACAACTTCTCTAGTCATCCTTCAAATGTGCATTGTAGATTTTGGCTGCTATACTTCACAAACCGCGGACATAGGTGGACAATTTGATCGCATCTATCTGCTGAGCTATGCAAATTGTGTGGCGCCCCACGGTTTCAGGCTGCAGCATGCCATACTCAAAGTACTGTCCTTGTCGACCAATGGCACCACTCTTTAGGCTGCTTTCATTTGCCATTCCGCACAGCAGACGGAAGTGATGCCATGGGCGTTGCTTGGCATACAAACAGCTTACAAAGAGAATTTTCAGCCATCATTGGTAGAAATTTTGTATGTCAAATGTCTGTTTCTTCCTGCCTTGTCTCTTTCTCCCTCCCCAGGCCGCCAGCAAGTTACAGGCATTGGTAACAGATGCCAAACAACATACTGCACACAGCGAACAAACGTTAAACATATCACTGAATGGCAAACCATCCATGGTTTCCATCACGTTGTTGAAACTGGCATGGTTATTTCAAGATCCAGAGACTGATGAAGGACTTCTTCTTCGATGAGATGATCTCCTAACAACAATCAGCACAGTACCCAGTGGGTTTCACCACAGTTCTTCTCCCATGGAGATATTGGAAAACACATCGCAATCATCACTTCGGACTTCAGAATTATGCAAACCATACTTTCTGCTCTCACTACAGCTGGGTTCTACAGGCCACGCGCTACCAGGCTGAATATTTATCGGCATAAGGATACCACTGCTGAAGGGCAATACAGCAATGTTCCGACCATATACCACAGCTTGCATCTGCACGGCTGTTCACAGTATGACGAACAAGTAGCATCACTTGCACGTTACCTATCTGTGGCACTCTGCCCTGGAGGGGGAGCTCTGTGGGGACAATGCTCCACAAAAGATAGATTGTAATTTTCGATCATATAGAAATGAAAAGTGTGTGTGTGTTTCTTATTGTTGCCCAGCTGTTTCTCTTGTTAGCATCTCTTTGAATATGGCTAGGGTTAACATGTTTCTCTTGCTGCCTCGTATTTATGTTAATAAAGCGGTATAATTTCATTCGACCATTAGTGAATGTTATTGTGCGTACCCGTTCAACAAAGATTTCAAGGGGTTAACCCCAGTAGAGAAAGCAGTCAGATACATGGGAGCATTGGCAATGCCTCATACTGCAGTGAAGAGTACCTTCACAGAAACTTTTTAATTTAATGTTTTTGAACGTTTCGTATTTAGAATTAGTAAATGAAAGGAAACACCATATGGATCACTATATCTTTTATTAATGATTACCTCTTTCATTATCGACAGCAGCCATCTTCAGAACTTGCAATACCAGATCTGAAGATGATCTGCTTGCCAGATTGTAAGCGGTAACCATTAGCAAAATAAACAATGATCCACACAGCGTTTTTTTCATTCAGTATAACGACTGTGATCACAGTTTGTGAGACATAGTATCAATTATGAAATTAGAACTAGCACTGTAATACAGTGATGTAAAGTTATTTCGCTGTAATGCAATACATTGACTTCTTTCCACATCTTACATACCACTCTCCATGTGATCCATGGAATAGTGATATTAACACAAGCAAACTACTTCTATGCACTGCATACAATAGTTAGCTGTATGGTACAGCAGTGCCTATAGTCCTTTCCGCCATGACAGAAAATTTCTTAAAAGTTTATCCGATAGATATCAGTTGCTATACTTTATGACCTCTAGAATTAGGTAAAAATATTAAAATTCTCATGGTGATAGTTTGTTCAACAAGTCGCTAGTATGATCGTGCTATTGTCTTCATAGTGTGTTTGGACACCTTACGTAAGTTAAATTAAACATTCTCACTCTAAAATGATGCAGGAATTGCCGTAAACTAACGAAATGTAGGAAAACATATTTTATTTATCTCGGCGACGCTTAGTTTCGTCTTCTCATTGAAGTTTGAAATGATTTGTTGCGCTCTGGTGGTCAGAATACTGATCAAAACAACTGACAAATGGAAGTCGCAAACTCACAGAATCGTTGCACTCCAAAGTTACACAAGAAAGTGATGTAGCTGAAACACGACAACTGTGTAACCGAATTCGTTCGATCGTGCCAGCCGGGATGGAAAGGGATAACCAAATTAATAAACGAAAGTATTATGACAGCATCTTTGAAACATACAAATACTATGGGGAAATTGTAATGTTGAAGATACAAAACTAATTCTTACACTGATATAAAATATACTTACTGCACTTGAATTTCCTTATTGTCATAAAAGGTACATTGAAACTGATATATTTGCCTGTAAACAATTTTGTTGCCACACTTCATAATCCACTTTTCTTTTATTATACATTATACAATTTACAATCAGATTTACTGGTAAAAATAATTATTATATTGTTATTTATAGCCCATCTAAATGGTATAAAACTCAGAAGTTAACAATGTAAAGTTAAATTATATTCACATACTTCATCACAAGCATGGATCCTTTGTGTTACATGTTTTCATGCAGCATGCACATTCAGATGTAGTATCTACAGCTTATTCATAACATCCTGAACTAGATCCCACGGTTAGTGAGGAGTGTAGGAATCGAGCCCTACCTACTGACTCCATAACACAGAATAAGAGGTAAACATAGATGTACATTCACATGACACAAGAAGTAGGGATTAATTGTAAATTGTGTTTCACGGACGTTCTCGAAAATTGGCAGAAGACAAAGCAAGATATAAAATAGGGCCTAAACAATCTAAGCCTGCACTTTGATTTTGAACATAACATACATGGCAAAGTAATACTGTCTTGTTCAGGAACATTCTAGTGCTAAGGAATATGCTGAATCATATACACTCAGGCGACAATAGTCATGGAATATTTACTAATATCGTGTCAGACCTCCAGGCATACTGCAGCAGCTTCACATGGTTTCGACTCAACAAATCGCTGAATGTCCCGTGCAGAACTATTGAGCTGTCCATAATTCCAAAAGTATTGCCTGTTCAGGATTTTGTGCACAAACTGACCTCTCGTTCGTGTCCCATACATATTCGATGGGATTCATCTTGGGCGATGATGGGTGGCCAAATCATTCGCTCAAATTGTCCAGAATATTATTCAAACAATAGCGAATAATTGTGGCCTGGTGACAAGGCACACTGTCATCCACCACTCCAGCTTTGTTTGGGAACATGAAGACTATGAATGGCTGCAAATGGTCTCCAAACAGCTGAATATAATCATTTCCAGTCATTTATTGGCTCCTATGGACCAGAGTACCCAGTCCATTTCATGTAAACACAGTCCACACAATTATGGAGCTACCAACAGGTTGCACAGTGCCTTGTTCACAACTTTAGTCCATGGCTTTGTAGGGTCTGAACCACACTCAAACCCTACGATTAGCTCTTACCAACTGAAATCGGATTTCATGTCACCAGTATACGGTTTTCTAGTCCTGTAGGGTCCAATCGACATGGTCACATGCCTAGGAAAGGCGCTGCAGGCGATGCCGTGCTATTAGCACGCAGCGTTGCTTGTCTGTTAGCACCGACAAACGCCACTGATCTCGGTCGTTAAGTGATATCTGTCAACCACTGCATTGTCCATTGTGAGAGGTAATGCCTGGAATTTGATGTTCTCGCCACATTCTTGACACTGTGGGTCTCGGAATATTGAGTTCCCTAACGATTTCCGAAATAGAACGTCCTATGTGTCCAGTTCCAATTACCATTAAGCATTCAAAGTCTGTTAATTCGCGTCAAGCGGCCATAATCACGTTGGACACCTTTTGATATGAGTCACCCAAGTACAAATGACAGTGCCACCAATGCACTGACCTTTTTTAACTTATGTATTCCAAAAGTACCAATTATGCTTATCACTGGACGCTAATGACCACTGTAGTTGTGCGCCCGAAAACCACAAAAAAATATGCTTATCACTGTCCCATGGTCGTCACTTCAGTATATAGTATATAATATGTTCCTGTTGTTTGCTCTGATGATTATCATTTGAAAAGTACACAATAGCTAAGTGACTTATTGAAAGCACTTATGCTGAACTAAAGGTATATTTTTTCAATTGTCCTATAAAGTGCTCACATATTTGCATGTTACATAAATCAACAGTGATGGTAAAGAAAAATAATAATTGTATTGCTGTTTATAGCTGATTTAACTCATGTAACACTGAGGAGTGAACAATTTAAAGTTAAATTACATTCACAATAAAGTTAAATTACATTCAGAAACTCATCTACATATGTCATAAAACAACGTAAGCATGGGGACATTGTGATATACAAGTTTCATGTAGCATGCGCATTGAGATACAGTACCTACAGCTCGTTCACAACGTCCTGAACTTAAAAATTTGACTGTTATCGGAGTGCAGAGGAATCGAGTGCTGTGCAGTGATCCTGTTTTGTTAGGTCGCCAACGTCGGTAATGGCCAGGCACAAAACAGTTGTGGCCGAAAGTTGACCAACTTCTACCAGCTTCAGCCGATCCAGATATAGGGAGCTCTCATGTAGGCCATTGTGGACAAATAGACACAAATTCTCCTTTAGATCTTCGTTTTATAAGGTCGATAAATAGGATACTGAATTGTTTCTATAGGAGCTGGATTAATCAGATTAATGAAAGTGAGTGTATTAATATTTTGTCCTCTTTCTCTTTGGTTGAATATTCTGCTAAGCTTTCACTCCTCCTTTTGAATGACCATCAGTGATGTTAGCGACAGTAGTGAGATAAGGGCCATTCTACACCAATTTTAATTTATTCAAGAGAGCACATTCTCGCCCACTCCTGCTCCCTGTGGCAACGTCACACTGTTGACGTCATGAGTTGTTTCCCCTTCTCCTCCCTCCCCTCCCACTCCACTCCCTTCCACCCATGCCCCATTCCCCTCCCCCAGATCTTCCAGAAAAGAATTAGTGGGAAAAATTGCACAGCCTGTGCTGAGGTATTGAAATTAATGTCAATTACATTGCAGAGGATGAATTATTTATTTATAAAATTCAATTTGCATGTTCTTTACTAAGTCAGTTAATGGGAGACTAGGCTATGGAACTCTCTTTTGGTGGGAAAAGCTTATCATTCTCTGTTGTTTATTAACTTTGTAAGGTGTAAATATTGAAAATACTTCGAAAAAAAAATTATTAAGCTGTGAGTACTGGGCGTGAGTCGTGCTTCGGTAGCTCAGATGGTGGAGCACTTGCCCGCGAAAGGCAAAGGTCCCAAGTTCGAGTCTCGGTCGGGTGCATAGTTTTAATCTGCCAGGAAGTTTCATGTTAATAAATTAGTCGTTCAGTATCCCTCCTCTCAACACCAGCTCCCTACAACATTGCAACATCATACAGTATTTTATATGAAAGCAGTGGGTAGTAACAGACTAGAAAACCCGATTTCAAGATGAAAAACTGCATACACTAGCTCGGAACGACCGCTAGTGCACCTAGCGATCATCGCGCAAACAACTGCGTCACATAAGCGCATCACACAACCGCATGTGCTCGTAATCTAGCGACGACTGGCGGAACTGTGGATAGTTGTGTGTTTCATAAATCTATGTCTTCGCACTTAAAGCCTCTCGTCTGTCGCGCCCTGCACTCTTTGGAGATGTCACAGCCACCGCATTGGACTCCACAATGGTCAGACGTCCCCACAGGATTCAACACACTTGTGTGATTGAATTCATCACATCCAGTCCCAAGTCTCAGACAATATTTCTGAGATTAGTGGTCAGCAATTGTAGCATTTTCTACGATTTCTTACTACTCAAAGCTAGCACTGTATTTTAAGCAGCTCCGCACATAGGATCACACATCCATAATAGAATTGCTCTTGCAACTGTGGGTAATGCTAAAAAGTTTTCTCTCACACAAACAGCACCTACAGCTGAGAGAGAGGTTATACCTGTCCCATCTTGTCGAAACCAAACAGCTCATCTCCCCTGAAAGATATTTTCCTTCATAAACAAAATTTCTGCTCAGAATACTGTCCAGTACAAGCGTTCCTACTGGTTCCTGCCAAGGTGAGTCTCCATACATCTAAGTAGATAGAACTCCAACATGCTAACGAAATCGACACATGCGCCCTTAACATCCCCTATCAAAAGCATCAAAGCACCTAGTAGAAGATATTAAAGTGAGTTATAACATACACATTTCTAACTTATGTCATCCTGGTTTTGAAATGTACATCTCCAAAACATCAATTTTTAATGAATCAACAGTAACCTTCAGTGAAACCGAATTTTCCAGTCACTATTATATAGTTATTTGCGCAACTGTGTCATATACACAACAGATGCTTATGTGTAAAAGTAATTTGTTCTGTATGCCGAAATCGTGTCGCCACAGATCGCCAGTTGTCTTTTTTCCATTCTTCTGTGTATTAATCTTGTCAGCTGACTACCCTAGGTTTCTTCAGAATGGTTTGGTTGATATTATCCTGAAAGCCTAATGGTATGCCACCAGTCTCACAGATCCTATATACCATCTTGAATAGTTGTTTGTTCGCCTTTTCCTCCTAATGATTTTAGAAATTCCAATGGAATGTTATCTGTCCATTCTGCTTTATTTGTATCTCAAGTGTTCAAGAGATCCTTTGAATTCTAATACAGCATCCTCTTATCGACTCCAGTGTCTTCTTCTATCAGCTGTCGCCAGTCTAGAATAACAAACGCAAACCTGCAGGAGACAAGTAAATTATATTTTCGAACAGCCACTACTAATCTCCTTTCGTAAATAAAGAACTCTGTTAATCATTTTCACAGACAAAGTTCGTCTTGCGATATTTTGGACACAGCTCTGTACTCTTCTTGATGTTAATAAACATGGAAGCAATTTCAACAGCAGTCTCCAATAATAATATGGCCATCTCCCCAGACGTAGGAGTGTTCTGCTGTTAATGTTAAATCTCTGTCTCTCTCTCGCAAACAACACCTACATAAGACAAAGTACTACCTGCAAAGAATTCCTTCCGTCTGCTGCATCCAGCAATAATACAGCTATTGTTTGTTGTCGGTCTTTCCCCAGAAATCAGAGCATTCATTTATTAACGATTCCAAACTCACAAAAGCCATCCTATCCTACTCAGAAGAACTAGGCACTTAAATGCCACTTTGGCAAATATGAGTATGTTGAACAATATCCTCCCCATGCTCCCAAACGCAAACCAAAATGATCTGACATGTGCTTTCGAGGTATGTCGTAAAAGCTGACTCACTGAACAATAGCACAATACCTGAAACTTCCTGACAGATTAAAACTGTGTGCCAGACCAAGACTCGAACTCGGGACCTTTGCCTTTCGCGGGCAAGTGCTCTACACAGTGCTACACACAGTTTTAATCTGCCAGGAAGTTTCATATCAGCGCACACTCCAATGCAGAGTGAAAATCTCATTCTGGAAACATCCCCCAGGCTGTGGCTAAGCCATGCCTCCGCAATATCCTTACTTTCAGGAGTGCTAGTTCTGCAGGGTTCGCAGGAGAGCTTCTGTAAAGTTTGGAAGGTAGGAGACGAGATACTAGCAGAAGTAAAGCTGTGAGGATGGGGCGTGAGTCATGCTTGGTTAGCTGAGCTGGTAGAGCACTTGCCCACGAAAGGCAAAGGTCCCGAGTTCGAGTCTCGGTCCGGTACACAGTTTTAATCTGCCAGGAAGTTTCATATCAGCGCACACTCCACTGCAGAGTGAATATCTCATTCTAGCACAATACCTGTCTGCTGACCACATCAACCCAAACGTGTATGAGACTGTAGACATGCAGTCCTGTAGAAGTGTTTCTGTTGCTTCCCACCAAATTAGTGGTTGGAATGGTACATATTAGCAATTAGCAAAGTGAGCACTGAGCATACCAGCATTTTCAGTTTCATCTCTGTTCGGATGTGACAATGCAATACTGTAACACTTCCATTCCTCCGATTACGAGGCAAATGAGAGACATATGAGCATTTCCTTTGCAAAATATTCTTGCTTAAACTTTACAGCACCCATGATAGAGACAGGTAGCTGAACGATTCATAACTCACATAAGCCATCAAAGCCAAATAACGCAACTTCATGCTTAAATCGATGAAAATTATAATGAACATAGCGAAATTCAAGTCATACCACCACATTTTCTTATACATAAATGTTTTGTTCCTAGCAGGACATCTATGAGTTCATTCGATATCTCATTGTTCTGCTCTATAGAATCAATCATATTAGTATCTTCTGTTACAATAACATTTTTTTACCAATGTATTTGTGCATCTATTTGTTGTAGGATAGAACAGGACTGGATCAGAATTCAGCTCAGATAAGTGCAATTATTAAGGGCTGGTAATACCACTGGTTTACAGTGTGTAAGAATCATCCAAGTACAGCGAAAAAAATGCATCCACAACAAGAATACCACACATTAGTGGTTACTTTACAGAACCAACAGTTGAGACAGATAAACGATTCACATCTTGTGTAAGGCATCCAATTCGAATCTCCCAAATTCGTTCTTAAAACTATGAAAATTTTACCGAAAAAAGTGAATTTCACTTCATACCGTCACAATTTTGTCTGATTTGTAAATAAATGTTCCATTTGAGATGAAACTATCCATTGAAAACCATTTAAAGTATGTAAGTCCCCTAATTGGTAGGGAGATTTAGAATTAACATAATTAGGTGAAATCTGGAAAAAATGATCGAGTACATTGGTCAAAGTCATTTCTTTGAAACTGAGATGGATCTGTGTTAAAACAGTAACTAAATTAAAGTCTGTTGTATTTAAACGAAAAACCAACTGAGAGAATCAGAATTGATTAGAAAATTAAAATGCAGTGAGTGAAAATGTTATAAGTGGCGTGTAAACATAGGTAGTTCTCATGGAAAACAACGAGATGGTGATCAGCAGCACTACAATATGAAGAATGTAATGATAATTGTTAAAACAAGGTAAATTGAAGTAGCCAAAAAGGCATAGAAGAAGATAAGTACTGTAAGTACAAGAAAATTATTTGTTAATTGTTTGAAAATTTTTTACCTAGCTTTGTTAATATGGAAGACAACAACGAAGTTGATGTAAACAATCAGAATGGTGCAAATGTTGGTGGGGCGGAAATAAATGATAATGACACAAGTATTTGATCATCAATCCATGATGAAAGTAATGTAGTTAATCGAAACAATGGAATTCAAAAATAAAAATGGTTCAAATGGCTCTAAGCACTATGGGAGTTAACATCTGAGGTCATCAGTCCCCTAGAACTTAGAACTACTTAAACCTAACTAACCTAAGGACTGCCCGAGGCAGGATTCGAACCTGCAACCATAGCAGTCACGTGATTCCAAACTGAAGCGCCTAGAACCACTCGGCCTCTCCAGCCAGTATGCTGGAAATTGAGATCAGTGACCACTATAATGTAAGGTTCACTTTTTCGTGGGTTCATATCAAGTATATCTGTTTTGGATAGATTAGTTCAAGTAATGGAGGAACAGAAAAAGTCGATTGATGAACATAAAACCTTTCTCAATCAAAAACATGTCTCTATTGGAAAGAAATGAGATGGACATGGGAACCAAATACGTGAAATAAAAGATAGCTTAGAAAAATGTTAGGTTCAAGTAGACAAAAATACCAGAAATGTGTCTGTTATAGAGGGGGAAATTTCTACTTGAAAACAAGAACAATAGAATTTTGAAGAAAACTGAGATTCTGTAGAAAGAAAAGATGATAGTTTCGAAAAATTTGCAACTTCAGGATTTCAGCAAGATAAGCCCTTAGATGAGGTGGTTCATATTCATGCTTTGAAAAGACGTTTGCCACAAAGAGTACAGTGGAGTTTGGTCAATGGGCCTGACGACACTATTGAGGAATTTTTGAGACATATTGACAAATTATACTTAGCCTGGGAAAGAAATGAAAGGTATAATGACAGACAAGATGACAGTAGGAATAGATATAACATAGCTTTCAATGATCATTTTGAACATAGGGATACGCAGGGAGATTTTAGAAATGGAAATTATATAGGAGATTTTAGAAATCAAAATTATAGGAGAGAGTACCAAGGGAACAGTAGATTCAGAAATTATGACTGAAGAAATGGGGAAAGAATGATAGGCAGAGACCAGAGAACGATGTTTGAACCAAGAAATAGACAGTGGGGACAAAGTCAAGGAAATAATGGTAACAATAGTGATAACTAAAGGAATGGTCCGAAAAACTAAGGCCTGCCTCTTTCAGATGCTGGTGGAGTGAGGCAAATGGCGTGGTGATTTCAGAAAGGGAAGGGGTAGAAATAGGGCATACAAAAACTATGTATCCAGAAGACAACCTGATGTGAAAAGAATGAATTTTGATAGGGAGAATTTTTTATCTGAGAACAAAGATGAACAAAAAAGGAAAAGAAAATCTGAATTTAAAATAGAAGAAAACATTTTGACAAATTTCTTTGATAGTAGTAATGTAATAGTAGTTACTGACAGTGATGAGAACATATCTGATGAGTATAGTTTAGTGAAAAATATTGAGTGATTGTGAAATGAGTGAAAGAACTGATGCTGGTGTTGTATATATGGAATCTGATCATGTACTTAGAAATGAAAGTGAACATGACACTGTTATTCCAGATAAAATTTCAGTATGCAATAAACAGGAAAAAGATGATGATGTGGTAGAACAGAAGGACCTTAGTCTTGAAGTTGTTGGTGTATCTGAAGAAGTGTATGAAGAGGGAAATGAATTTAACGTTGAGGATAATATTAAGTTTGATGATAATGTTTCTGATGACAATGATGATGAGGTTGATGACACTATATTGCTCACAGAATTGGATTAATCGAATATGCAGAAGTTAAGGTTGATGACTGTACGGGGAATGACTCTGGAAACTCTGATGTAGGCTTGAGTGATGACTTTGAAACAAGTAGAAAAGTACATGATAGTTTAATTTTGCCAGCAGGTGTTAGTGTTATTGTGTCTGAATGTGTTAATAAAACTGAGAGAGAAAATTTGATCAGTGATAAAACAATGAAAAGAGTTAGTGGTTATGATAACAAATGTAACCATAGTGACCAAAGGTTTAAAATCATAAATGAAATTTGTCAAAATGTGTATTTAAGGAAGGTAAGTTGTTCTGAAAATCTAAAACAGTCACCTAATAGAAAAATAATCTGTGGATGTGTAGAAGCAGTAGAAGAAAGAAGTGATTGTGACAAAGAGGTGAATTTCCTGGATATAGAGGTCTGTTATTTGAAAATGAAGTCAATGAAATTGGTAAAGAACTTGGAAGTCCATATATTGCAGTACAGATTTCTGATTGGGTAGTAAACTGTCTTCTGGACACAGGTAGCCCAATTACAGGATTATCAAAGAAGCTAAGAGATAGGATTAAAAATAATGAGAATTTCACAGAATTTCCAGTAACAGGAGTAAGAGCAAAATGTGCAACAGGAAAAAGTAGTAAATTGATTACTAGACAAGTCTTACTAGAATTTTGATTAGTGATGTGAAATTGGTACAAGGATGTCTAGTGATTGATGATTTGAATGAAACCATGATATTGGATATGAACTGAATAGTTAAGGCAAAAGTAAATTTTATCTGGGCTGACATGAAAATAACATTTGTTGAAACAAAGGGTGGAATTCATGGGGAAGCTAGTATTGTAATGGAAGATCATGGGCAGAGTAATTTGATTAGCGGGTACAAGAGACTAATGGTGATGGTTATTGTGAGAAAGGAGAAAAATTGTATATTAATGATAACATTGGTGACTCCTACAGTGAACTGGTAGCTAAAAAAGTTTCTGAAACTGAAAGCCTTAATGTAGAGAACAGAAGATAACCTACGGATTTTTTGTGGGATTATAATGACATATTTGATGCGAAAACCTGCGAGAGTAAAAGGGTATCAATGCAAAGTGAAATTAAAAGTGCATGATCCATTCTTCATTAAACCATATGCTATTCCCATTTGCAAAAGGAAAGAAGTGGAAAGAGAGCTTCAGAAAATGGAAAGGTGGAAAATAATAGAAAGTTGTTGTTCATACAAAAATCCAATAGTAGTGGTTTCAAAACGAAATGGGAGTATCCGATTAGTTCTTGATTCAAGACATCTAAATAGATACTTAGAGAGAGAAACTGACCATCCTGAAAGCATAGATGAACTGCTTAACAAGTTTGAAAGTGTGAGGTTTATGACTAGCCTTGACTTAACTTCTGGGTTTCATCAGATTGAACTGCAGAGAGATTCTAGAAAGTACAATGCATTTTTTTAATGAAAAGAGTTTTCAGTACTGTGCTGTACCATTTGGTTTAAATGTATCTGTAGCAGAATTCATTAGGGGAGTAGACTTTGTATTGGGTAAAGAACTCTTGGAAAAATTAATCATATATATGTGTATGACATTTTAGTATGAAGCAGAACCTGGGAAGAGCATATACAAATTTTAAAGGAAATTGGAGAGAAAATGAGACAGGGGGTATGACACTAAAATTAGAAAAATGTAAATTTCCAATGAGACGATTAAAATTTCTTGGCCATTGCGTAAATGAAAAAGGGATTTTGCCTGATGGAGAAATGATTGAGGCCATCACAAAATACCCAAAACCTAGGAATAAAAAAGATTTGAAGTGATATTTTGGATTAGTGAACTTTTATCGAAAATATGTGAAAACAGATGCACTTAATGCACCATGTTTAAATAACTTGTTAAGAAAAAATGCAATGTGGGATTGGTCTGATGAATGTCAATTAGCTTTTGAGGAAATTAAGAAAGAGATGATAGAAAGTGAAATCCTTTATAGGCCTGATTTATCATTACCATTTTGCTTGATAACTGACAGTTGTGGTTATGGTTTGGGGATAAATTTGTTCCAAGAAAAGGAAATCAATGGAGAAATAGAACATCATTCTACAGCGTATGCCAGCAGAACCTTACAAAAACATGAGAGAAATTATATGATAACAGAAAAGGGACTTTTAGCAATAGTATGGGGATTCAGAAAATTTAAAAATTATTTATTTGGGCATGAAGTCAAAGTTTATACAGATCATAATGGATTAACTTACATACAGGAATGTAAATTGTATCATGGGAGAATTACCAAGTGGTCAATGTTTGAACACCAGTTTACATATATACAGTTCGTTTCATAAAAGGAAAGGAAAATGTAATTGCTGATGCTCTATCAAGAATGCCAGTGGGAAATGTAAATGATATTGAAACTGGTAGTCAAGGAAAGAATTTCAAAATTATATACTTTAAAGATGTGAAAGAAGAAAAAGAAATTAGAAAAATCTGTGATCCGTTGAGAACATACAAAATGGTGATGATCATTGGAAGCTTCTTAAAAGTTATATAGGGAAGAAAGGTCATGAGAAGGTACAAATGTACTACCAAGTCTTGAAAGGTATTCTGTTTTATAGACACAACCCAGACAGTGATGTGTAGGAAGTTTGCTGGCCAGACTCTCATGTCAATACTTTGATAAAATATATATATGAAAGTTTCAGAAACTGTGGTGCATTGAAATGTATTCAAAAACTCTAAGAATGTATGTATTTTCATAACATGGCTCGGAGGGTTAGAACTTTACTTACCAGTTGTGATCGATGTCAAAGAACAAAAGTTAGTAACAAAACCAACAAGGGTCTTTTACAAAATGTGATACCTCATAAACAGTTGGATTTAGTGGAAATAAATTTGTATGGCCAACCTCCAAGAGCTAAAGGAGGGTTTCAGTATATTTTTGTTATTGTAGATATATTTTCAAAATATGTAAAATTTTATCCTTTAAAGAAAGCAACCATCAAGAAAATAGCAACCAAATTTGTGAAAGACTATTTTGTTAAAGTAAGTATACCAAAAGCAATTTTATCAGACAATGGGAGTCAGTTTACTTTTAAGTTTTGGAAGGGATTTGTAGAAGAATATAATACCAGACATATCCTAATTTCATCTTATTCACCAAAATGTAACCTGACTGAGCATTATATGATTGATATTGGAACATTATGTCGAACTTACTGTCAAAAGGATCACACTCGCTGGTTAAATTATATCAATGATTTTGAAAATCGCAGGATACTCTCCTTATGACATCATGTTTGATCAAAAGCCACCTTACGTAATTAAAGAACTTATAGAGTTTCCAGCATGTAAAAGCATAACAGCAGCTGAAAGAGGGGAAGTAGTTAGAATAACCATGAATGGCTATTAAGCAAAAAGAAAGAGATGGCAGACAAACACATAAAAAACACAGAATTAAAAGTTGGAGATCTAGTTTTGACAAAAAGCTACACCAAGTCTAAAGCTCTAAATAATGAAATCAAAAAATTCTTTGATATTTATGTAGGACAATTTGAAATTGTTGAAAACCCACATCCAAATGCATACAGTCTTGTATATCCAAAGTCCAAAAGGTTATTTGGACTTACGAATGCAACACAGCTAAAATTGTACAGGCAACTTTAATTACCCATTTAGCATCATGATATTTGTTCTTTGATATTTGACACACCATTGGAAATTTATTTGTTATACATCTTACATTACACAGTCAAGATAATACTGTATACTTTAAGAAACTCTATAGTGAGTACTTTAACCCAGTGAAAGTGAAGTAACTAATAAAAGGAAATTTGTTTTCATTTCTGTAATCACTGAATATTTGAACATTATTTTTTAATTCCTATATCCATCATGAATTACGAATTACACAGTGATTTGACGAGTTGAAATAGTTTGATTACATTTTGTGCACTATATAGTCAAGGCAAAATCTGGGGGTGAAAAATCCTCTCAGAAATACTTTTTTCAGTAATTTTGTGGTGAAATTTAACAGGTAGGTGATCTACGGTACTTTCATAGATACACCATGTCGCATATGGTGCCTTGCCCCAGCTAGTGACTTCGTATTTTTTTCTGGAATCAGTCCTCTTCTACTATCCTATCTAGTTAGTAAGAGCAATTAGGCTTCTTCTACTATCCTAGGGTATACAGTGTGCAACATGTAAGACACAAGACTATATTTGGGCCAGTTAAGTGTTAGCCATTTGTCTTATTAAGATTCATCATGTTGTAGTTTACCACTGTGTACCACTAAAATATAACAGAGTAATAAAGATTTTTGTGGCAATAGGTGGTACGATTTTATGCTGATTTTTTAAGCTATGAAATGTAAGACAGGAGAACATATGTGATCCGAGGACAAGAATTCTGTAACTTGATTTGTATCTCTCAGACCTGCCTCCTGAACGAAAATACTGGCCAGAAAAGATACATATTCATAAGTGAGCATTTTTTGCACTATTAATTGATCTGAAACTTATTGTGACTTGATATGATATTTGTGTACCTTATTTCTGTATTTTCATGTTTATGTATTTATTATGTTTGATCTGAACCAGATATCAGAGGAACTTCTTGCAAGTCAACTGGTTATATCTTGCATTTGATACGTGTATTGACCTATACAAAGTTAAATATTTCATTTACTCTGTCTAGCAGAATGCTATTGTTTACCCTTCATCGATGAATCAATAGCGGGTGTTGGGATTAATTTTTGGGGACTTGGAAGGTGAGGCTGTGGCAAGTCCATACTGTAGGGAATGTCAAACACACTTCTCCCTCCATCTCCATAGTGAAGTACTGGAACTTGGGGGTCCTGGGTAGGGGGGTTTCCAGTGTTTGGGGTCTGTCTTCTTCAGCTCCAACACTCCAATTCTTCAATTTCATTTCTTTCTTCTCACCTGAGTACCAAGCTATCCTTTCCTCTGTCCATATGCATATATCTCTATTGCTGAGACCATTTGCTGTGTCAGTTTTTGTCTTTGTGACTGCATTTCTGCATTACTAAATAACCGTACTTAAATATGTATTGTGTGTAGATGTATAATCATAGTTTCAAAGATATCACATGCATATGTCTCTGTTGCTGAGAACACTGTCACTTGCTGGGTCAGTTTTTGTTTTTGTGACTGCATTTCTGCATTACTAAATAACAGCATTTAAACATGTATTATGTATAATGATAGTTTCAAAGATGTCACATGCATATGTCTCTATTGCTGAGACCATTCTCATTTGCTGTGTCAGTTTTTGTTTTTGTGACTAGAGCCTAATGTATAGGAGGATCTGGGAAACAAGTCAGTATTTCTGCATTATTAAATAACCATAGTTTCATAGATGTCACATGCATAAATAATTTTTGATATAATTGATATATTACTCACTTATGTTTCATTTTGTTGTGTGTTGGAACCCAAAATGGTGAAGAACCAAATTTCAAGAAATTTCTTGTATCGTAAAGTGTAATACCATAATATAAAAATGTTGAAACAGTCTGTGTACTGTGACTTAATAAATATTTGTACATGTAGTCCAAGTGGACTCTGTGGTGAATCGTCTTTTAGTCTGCCACAGAATTGCAATGTGTGGAAATGTGATTATTCAGTAATATATGTGAATATTAGTGTAAAACAGTTTTACTTCATGTAGTTAATAAGAATATATTTTCGTGAGATATTTTCAAAGAACAAGTTAAAATTGCAAAATGAGATTTAAGACTGAAATGTTTAAATTTGATCTGTTGGAATTTTGCTGAATTGAACAACTCTATTCAAAACATTCAATTGCACAATATATGATGGACATAAAGAGTGGAATATGAACCACATTCCAGGTTTTGCAATGAAGAACTTCCAATGTCAGAGAACCACGTTGAACTACAGTTCAGCGCTCCTCATTCCACCATTACACATGGAGGAGACTGAACACTTCGGTATATTATGGCCTAATGCTGTGCATTACTAAGAAGAACTTTGTACATCTGCCTACAATAGGAGGTTGCCAAGTAGAATCTAATATGGATTTTGAGTAATGTAGTATCCAATACTAACACTTGTTCTACAATGCATCGACAGTATTGAGAAAGAGTTATATACACCAGTGTCTCCATTGCACTCAGGAGGACCTGGAGGCTCTAATGACTGACGCAATTATTCAGAAACAAGACCAATTCAGCTGACTTCCATTATATATTTTTTCTGATTGAAATAGATCTACCTTCTTCTGATGCTGAAATACAAGCTACAGACAATCATGCGAATTAACTTGTTCTTTCTTTGTGCTGTTAATCAATATTTTGTATGATCCAGTTGAAATTGACACAAAGTAATTTATGACAATCTTACACATTTAATTGAAAACATAGTTTAAAGTTCATTGTGATGTATGTATACACTTCATTTTGGAGATTAAGCAGAAATCTTATCTCATATCATATGTAAATTGTCAATCCAACCAACTCATTGTAAAACGAGTACCGTTATGAGGATCTACCAGAAAAGGTTTTTTACAGCTTTTAGTTGCACAAATACTTCTGGTGGCTGTTGAGACGTAACAATCCATTGAAAACCATTTAAAGTATATAAGTCCTGTAACTGGTAGGAACATTTAGAATTAATGTAATTAGGTGAAATCTGGAAAAAATGATCAAGTACATTGATCAAAGTCATTTCTTTGAAACAGAAATGGATTTGTGTTAAAACAATAACTAAATTAAAGTCTGTTACATTTAAACAAAAAACCAACTGAGAGAATCAGAATTGATTAGAAAATTAAAATGTAATTAGTCAAAATGTTATAAGTGACGTGTAAACATAGGTAGTTCTTTAGGTATTTTGTCAATAATAAATAAAAGACCTGTATTGCCACACTCAGTAGGTGACTTGGAAACATATACATTAGTAGGAACATTTTCCGATTCATGTATCTTTTGCATTTTATAAATATAGTAAAAGTTTTGTTGTAGTTTCACATTTATAAAATATTAAATGGTTAAAGTTCAGTGCAACTGTTGAAGTATGTCATTAATTTTATAACAACGGATTTAATTGTAATTTTATTAAAAAAAACCCTTTATAACAGTACTGAGGAGTGTTCGGATTCATATATAAAAGGGCAGCAATGTTGGCATTAGGGAAAAGTATTTTATTAGATTCCATGTAAGAAGCATGTAATGACTTAAGGAAAATGTAAGTCAGTGTTGTAAGCATGTCAGTACAATTATGAAATATCTTAGAATAAAAGTTCTGAAACTTAATGTTTGTATTTAGTAATCATAGCTTACAACCCATGTTGTAGTAGACAACATGAGCCCGAGGCAGCAGCAGATAAATGGATGAGTACACCCTACAAAATCATAATCACTGTTAAACAATAAATTTCACGCGTTTCTAGCAGGATGTCTACGAGTTCGTTCGATATCTGTTTGTCATTCACTCTAAAATCGATCGTGCTAACGTCTTCCTTTACAGAACATGTCATTACTGATGTGTATTTGTACGTTTACATGTGTTTGTTGTAGGACAGTACAGAACAGGATCAAAATTTAGCACAAATAAGTGCAGATTTTGTTACTGGAGTAGTGTGAAAGAATCGCCAATTCAGACGTAATTACCTCATAAACATTCCATATTTTGCTCGTGTTCTAAGATCTCGGAACTCGACACTGAATTCTGCTGTATTGGTCGATCTCATTTCCGCATCGTGATTCTAATACAAGAGTTAAACAAGCTCTTGATAGGTTGCAAGTGAAAGAATACTGTCTGTATAAAGGGCAAGAGACGTTCCACAAAACTGAAAAGCCGCCTAGCGCTAGCGGCGTGCACCTTTGGTTGTGTGAATCACAACGTTCCATACCCGTTTATGACGAGCTGTGCAATTTTTGAATCAGAAGATCATTTCTTGAGCTTTCTTGTGATTCACACGTAAAATCCTGATGGTGATTTTACGGCATGCAACAGTCCTATGCATAAGGTATGTTCACGGCAACTGAGGATGTTTGTAGTCGAAAGATGAGGGCAGTGAGACTTCTATTACCATGCTCACACGCTTCCATATAACATCTAAACCAATTCTGACGAATCTCTGTAACAACATACCTCCACAGGACGTATTTTACCAATCACTATAGTGGATGTAAGGAGAACGAAATTCTGTGACCCTTTGCAGATACTACAGAATCGGTTCTTCGTAACATGAATTGATTTCTCGATTTTTTATCGAAGTTGTGAAATTTAAAAAGTTTCTCTATCTGTCTGCACCACAGCTAAGGCGACCACATTTCTAGCATCTTAGCGGAAGCTTTCCTTTCGATTTTATGAAGTCCATGTGTTATATCAACAGTGATGACCGCAGTAGAGGACCTTACACATCCACCAGGAGATATATGTATCTCGGAAAAAAAATACCTAGAGTACTGTTCTCTAGTTCTGTTACCCCTACGGAAGTGCAAGAAAGGATACACGCTCTGTATTTGAACAGTACATACAAGCTGTGGAAAAATTCTGTGGAACTGGGTGAGTGACGATAATACCGAAGCGACACCAGAGTTTCGCTTAATGGTGTGTGTACATAATATGTTGTGGGCTGACATGATTGGTGGACAACGACAACACAGTGTTGAGGTGTTGAATCGATGTTACTATTCACCAGTACAAATCATTTAACCCCAAATTTGTTAATGTCAGGATAACAGTCGAGAAAGACCTTAGAGTTGTAGTGGAACATGAGTAGGAGATGTGCTGCATGTGATGCCGATCAGCTAGTCATTCTTATAACATTTGAACAGTACATACAAGCTGTGGAAAAGCTGGAAGAAGCTCAAAGCACAGACTATTAGAAGAGTCACACATCTTGTACTTAAGCGGGCATTGTGCCTTTCGTATTCAATCCCGATGCAATATCTGTGTTTGATGGTCAATGTGAAGGTCCAAGGGATACAGAAAACCTGCAGTGGTGCATCGGAATCTAATACTGGTCTCCCAGGAGAAGCTCAAAGCACAGACTAGTTCACTCCAACAGGGTTTACGTGCAATAACTGTAAAGTTCAACGCCTGCAGAAACAATTATTTGCGAAATACTGTCACATGTACTTAAATAACACTGACAATCGTTTGGAACCTATGTTAAGGGCACCTGATTCCACTGTATTGCATGATTACTGTTTTTTTTTTCCTTCCTAAGCAAACAGTATTTCGAAATCTGGATGGAGTTTGTACACATATATATGGCCTAGAAGACTGTAGTTTTAACGGAAAATTTTCTAATGGTGTGATGGAGTACCACACATAGTATCACTGTACTTAAACAGCACTGTCTTACGTTTGGAGGCTATGTTACAGTATTTTGCAAAGAATTGTTTCTGTATGCTTAGAATTCTACATTTATTGCATACAAAACCTGCTGGAGTCAACTTTTGTTGATCTTAGAATGATTGGCTGACCGAAATAACAAAAAGGACATCTCCATCTCCACTTCCACTACAACTTTGAGGTCATTGTCGGCTGCTATGCCGACATTAGCATATATACACCGGATTGTGGTTAAATGATATGTACTGGTGAATAGTAACATCGATTCAAGAGCTCAGCACTACACAGTTGCTGTCCACCAATCATGTAAGCCAATATCATGTCACGTGGCTGACCCATGCACCCACTATTAAGCGAGACTGTACTGTCGCCCCGATATTATCATCACTCACCTGGTGCAGAAGAATTTTTCCACAGCTTTTATGTTCTGCACAATTAAAGAGCGTTTGTCCTTTTGCATGCTTCTGTAGGGATAACAGAAGCAGGGACAGCAGTATTCTAGGTGCACAGAAAGGGGTGAATTATACTGCCACTAAAGTCTTTAGTCACTTACCAAATAGTATCAAAAGTCTAACAGATAACCACCAAGTATTTAAGAAGAAATTAAAAGAATTTCTGAATGACAATTCCTTCTACTCCATAGAGGAATTTTTAGATATAAATTAAGAAAAAAAAATTAAAAAATAATAAAGAAAAAACAAAAAAATTAAAAAGTTGTTATATTAACTTAATTATGTTGTTAAATTAACTTAATTATGTCATGTATTGGAAAATTTGACTCGTTCCACATCATTACGAAATATCGTATTCATGATCCATGGAACTAGTATTAATCTAATCTAATCTCTAATCTAATCTGTTGTGCAAGATACATATACCTCCTCCTGCATATGTAAAGTCTTCTACAATACTCACAACAGTTCATCTAAGACATGGATTTCACGAAATGGAATGGAAGTGCTCGTTCTCGCATGCTCACATCCTAGCAGAGAGATGAAACAGAAAATGCAGGTATGCTGAGTATTATGTGTGATGTATCACCCCGCCCACTAATTTGGTGGGAAGCAATAGAAACACTTTTAAAGGGCTATATTCTGAGGGAAACTCAAATCTGCAGGCTCATACGTGCTTGGGATAATGTGGTCAGCTGATATGTATTTTGGTATTGTACCCTGGGTCAGCCTTTCCGACATATCTCGAAAACACATCTCAGATTATCTTGGTTTGCGTGTGGGAGAATGGGAAAGATCTTGTTCAACATTTTGGTATTTATCCCAGTGACATTTAAGTACCCCATCCTTCTGAGAAGGACAGGATAGCTTTTGTGAGTCTAGAATAACTAACAGCTGAATGCTCTGATTTCTGGGGAAAAACCAACAAGAAATAATAGCTGTGTTATTATTGGACGCTGCTGTTGAAAGGCTTCCCTGTTTATTGACAACAGGAAGGATAGAGAGCTGTGTCCAAAATATAGCAGGAACAACATTGTTTGTGAAAATGAGTAATGAAGTTTTTTATTTATGAATGGAGAGGCGTGATGGTTGCATACCACATGCAAGTCTTCGAAAATATAAAGTTGCTTGCCCCCTGCAAGTTTGCATCTGAATTCCAGACAGGCAGCAGCTGAGAGAAGAAGAAACTGGAGTCCATAAGAGAATCCTGTATTAGTCAGAATTTAAATGATCTTTTGAAGACCTGTGATACAAATAAAGCAGTAAGGATAGATAACATTTCATTGGAATTTCTAAAATCATTAGGGGAAAAGGCCACCAAACAGCTATTCATGTTGGAGTATAGAATCTTTGTGACTGGCGGTGTACCATCAGGCTTTCAAAGTAATATCAACCACACCATTCTGAAGACAGCTAGGGGAGACAGGTGTGAAAACTATCGCACAGTTAGGTTAACATCTCAGGCAAATACACACTGCTGACAAGATTAATATACAGAAGAAAGGAGAAAGAAAATTGACGATCTGTGGCGACATGATTTCGATATGTAGGACAAGTTACATTTACACATAAGCATCTGTCAGGAACATGACACAGTTGTGCAAGTAACTATATAACAGTAATTGAAAAATTCAATTTCACTGAAGGTTGCTGATGATTCATTAAAAATTACAGCTTTGGATATAGACATTTCAAAACCAGGATGACATAAGTTAGGAACATATATATTGTGTCTCTTATTAATACCCACTAATAGGTTTCTGGATACTTTTGATAGGTGAGTGTTAAGGGTGCCTGTGTCGATTTCGTCAACATATTGGAGTTCTATCTACTCAGATGTGAATATGTACCCATGTACAGTCCAGTAACTGGATGGGAACCAGTAGGTATGCTTCTACAGGTTGGTATTCTGAGCAGGAATTTTGTTTATGAAGGAAAATAATTTTCAGGGAAGATGAAATGCGTGATTTCGACAAATTAGGAAAGGTATTACCACTGTCTCTGCTTCAGGTGCTGTTTGCGAGAAAGCTTTCAGCATAACCCACAGTTCTCAGAGAACTCACTTGTGGTTGTGTGATTTTATGTGGGGAGTCGCTTAAAATACAGTGCTCGCTTCAAAGCGTAAGAAATAGTACAAAATTACAATTGACTGATCACTGGTCTCAGAAACCTTTTCTGCGACCTGGGATTGAATGTGATGAATTAAATGACACAGTTGCGTTGGATCCTATGGGGACGTCTGACCAGCGTGGGGTCCGATGAGGCGGCAGTGACATGTCACTGGATGGCAGGCCACGACAGACGAGAGGCCTCGCAACGAGGATACACAATCACGAAATAAATTACTATTAGCAATTCCACCTGTCGTCGCTAGATCACGCATGCTTGCGGCCGCGTGATGCTTCCGCGTGATGCTTTCGCGCGATGCGATAGTTCACACGATGACCGCTAGGTGCATTACAGTCCTTTCCGAGGTAGCATTTGTCTAGAAATCCGGTTTTCGAGTCTGATACTGCCCACTACTTTCATAAAAAAATACCGTATATTATGTTTTTCCCACGTTTCTGCTAGCTAGAATGCGACTTGTGTCTCGTAAAGTATTTTCATTCCCCAGTGCTGTTTCTACATCACTCCTGTACACAGAGAACAGGAAAATACTTGATCCGTCTCATCCTTTGTTACAGCAGTGTTGCCTGGATACCTGACTCACCTAAATTCTGAAAAGCCCTCCAAATCCTTGAACGCCATGTGCTCCATCTCACTTTCCGTATCCGTCTCCCGTCCCCCATGAGGATTTTCTATGACTTCATTCCTTTCCCAAATCTCCTCCTTTTCCTTGAACAGATCTGTATGCTCTACATCAACCTCCTCCTCAATCACCATCACCTCCTGGTGTTTCCTTTCTTCTCCACTCTCCACCTGCTGCTGTGCTGCTACCAATGTGTCCCACCCTCTCTTCATCTCCAAATCCTCCACCTCATCTCCCAAAGAAACTTCCAGCATCTCCCCATCCTGGATGACGTGCTTCACCCAAATATTTATTCCTCCTTCCAAGTCTATCCTCCTCTTCCTCTCCCCTCCTCCGCAGGGCTCCCTCTCCTTCCCCTCCTCCTCCGCTGTGTCCATCCTCCTACCCCCTTCTCCATCTCACTTCCCCTTTCCCAGTCCTGGCGCTCCATCCTGGACAGCTTCCTCACAACCTTACCCATCTCCTGCCCCCTGGTGTCCTACCACCTCCCCCCTCCGCCCCTTCCCGCCCCTCCTCCTCTGCTGACCGCCTTCACTATTTCCTCTCTCACTCCTCTCTGATCTCCCCTCCCTTTTCAGGTCCTTCCAATTGTAATCCAGTTACTCTGTTTCGTGTATAGGTGCTCTCCATGTATGTTACATAAGTGCAGTGTGTTTTTAGTGTCGTCACCTCGTGTGGTTTCCATACTTTGAACACAGTCTTTAAGTGTGCTCTGCATGTCACTAGTGTTTATGTGCTAAGTCATAGTCGAGTGCCATTTTGATAAATGTGCATTGTCAAACTACCCCTTCTCTGTACATTTTCAGTTGTTTCCCTTCTCATGTGTAAATGTCATCTTTTATACCAACATTTTATGTATGTTCTCTTGTGATATTTTATACAGTATCTTGGCTGAAGAGCTGCGAATTGTACTGCTGCCAGTCCACCCCTGGGTAAGGGTACGAAATAACAATGAAGAAAAAAAAGTAGCCACTCTGGGCCAGTGGGTCGCTGTCCTAATATTATTACTTATCCTTATGTCTCTCCTAGCAGCTATTCACTTGTAGATCGGCAGGAGGCTACTCGCCTGCACTAATGAGATAGTCTACTGTCCCGTTGTCGCCTGTCGTTATGTCCTTCCCAGCAGATATTCACTTGTAAACCAGCAGGAGGCTACTCCACTGCTCTTCAGTGACAGGAAACTGCCTTATTATCATGCGTCCTTTCACAGTGCTTCCATTGGTTCCTGTCAATTTCCAGAGTGGGTGCCTTCTGGTGGCAGAATTGTAAAGTAAGCCAGTCAACCTCCACATGTCAAGGTGAACACACACAGAACATGTTCCACCAATGTTTAGCAGCGTAATTACGGTGGTGAGTGCTTTACGTTTACGTTGACGCCAATTTTGTGCCAGTATTGCATGCACAATCGAAAAAAAGCAATCTATTTCCATAGTTAATCATTTTTTTCCGAAGTATTTTGCAACACTTACACCTTCCAAAATTAATTAAACAGCAGAGAATGATTAGTTTTCCCAGCCAAATAAAGAGACCTGTCTCCCATAAACTAATTAAATGAAGAATTTGCAAACTGAGTTGTGTATATAAACAATATATTCTCTGCAATGTAATTAATGTTGATATCAATTTAATTTCATGAAATCCTTACAGTCCAACACATCAGCACAGTTTGAACGATTTTCCCCTCCAATTTTTTTCCAGGAGGTGAAGAAAAAATGCAAGATATCATGTGAGCAACAGTGGTATGTATACACCACGGACATTGGTGCAGGGAGGGCCCACCACCTTGAATAACCTGGAAGTGGGTTAGAATACCCCTCATACCACTATCAATATCAGTTCTACAAGTACATTCCTCCAAGTCTTCTTTACCCATTTTTCGTAACCAGTACACTCAGTTTACAAAACTCATGCATATGTAATGTCATTTTGACCTCACATGCAATATCGAAGACAACAGGAACTACTACCGAATTTTATTAGTGTTTGTGTGGGTGCCTGTGGGTCACAATTTGGAATTTGTAGTCAATAGTTTTCGTATAAGTTGTGCATCATGAAAGTATGCCATTTCAAGAGAAATGCATATAGAAAATTTATAATAATTATTCGTATAATTTGATACAATTAAACATCACATAATGATATATTGGCAGTTAAAGCTTTCATGAGATCAATGCTACAACATGAAGTTTTTGCATTTATGAAAGACTATGGAAATTGCTTATTAATTAAACAGATGTGTGTTCTGTAATATTTCAGTTTTATATATATATATATATATATATATATATATATATATATATATATATATATATATATATATTCAGTAATTTTAAAATTGAGCATCAAACACAAAAGCGAGTAAATATTCAAACTCCATTGCTCATCTGGAAATACAAATTGCCACTAAGAATAAAAAGTAAGAAAAAGACTGACACGTTTACGAAAGATTTTAGAGGTAACTTAGTCTCACCTATCTATAAAGTAAGATGTAAACGAAAATTTATGATCTATGTCAATTAGGACACTTCTTTGCCAAACGAGAATGTCTTCAATTAAAGTACATCTTGACCCACCAACATGACCTTCTTTGTTATTTTGTTACAACAAATTGTACCAATACCAACAGGTTTTTGTGTGATCTTCAGTGTGCCTCTGTTTTGAAACAGCATTTATTCATCCCAGAGGAGCTGCCTCTTTAATCTGTCTGCTGGAATGGCTGTTCACTCTTTTGGTTACAGAACAACTACTATAACAAGTTTTCAAAGTTTCTAAAAATAACCTTACATTATTGAGACACCTCAATGAAATATAATAATAATGATAATAATAATTTTACTATTGTTAGGCCATTACAGCAATAGACAACATCACACACATAATGTAATGCAGTTGATAATTTAAAAGCATTAATGGGCTGATTATTAACACTAGTGTTATGTTGCAGTTGATATACACAATGTGATCAAAATTATCCAGACACCCCCAAAAACATAGTTGTTGATATTAGGTGCATTGTACTGCCACCTACTGCCAGATACTCCATATCAGCGAACTCAGTAGTCATTAGACATCGTAGGAGAGCAGAATGGGGCGCTCCATGTTACTCACAGACTTCAAACATGGTCAGATGATTAGGTGTTACTTGAGTCATTCGTCTGCACACGAGATTTCCACACTCCCAAACATCCCTAGGTCCACTATTTCTTATGTGATAGTGGCGTGGAAAAGTGAAGGGAAACATACAGCACACAAGTGTACAGGCCAACCTCGTCTGTTGGGTAAAAGAGACCGCCAACAGTTGAAGAGGGTCGTAAAGTGTAAGAGGCAGACATCTATCCAGACCATCACACAGGAATTCCAAACTATATCAGGATCTACTGCAAGTACTATGAGAGTTAGGTGGGAGATGAGAAAACGGATTTCATGGTCGAGCAGCTGCTCATAAGCCACACATCACGCCAGTAAATGCCAAACGACGCCTTGCTTGGTGTAAGAAGCGTAAACATTGGACGATTGAAAAGTCTAAAAACGTTGTGAGGAGTGACAAATCATGGTACACAATGTGGCGATCCGATAGTAGGGTGTGGGTATGGCGAATGCCTGGTCAATGTCATCTGCCAGCGTGTGTAGTGCCGATAGTAAAATTTGGAGGCGGTGATGTTATGGTGTGGTCACACTTTCCATGGCGGCGGCTTGCACCCCTTGTGTCACTATCACAGCACAGGCCTGCATTGATGTTTTAAGCACCTTCTTGCTTCCCAGTGTTGAAAAGCAATTCAGCGATGGCGATTGCATATTTCAACAACATCGAGCACCTGTCCATAATGCACGGCCTGTGGCAGAGTGGTTACACGACAATAACATCTCTATAATGGACTGGCCTGCACAGAATCCTGACCTGAATCCTGTAGAACACTTTTAGGATGTTTTGGAACGCCGACTTCGTGCCAGGCCTCACCGACCGACACTGATACCTCTCCTCAATGCAGCACTCTGTGAAGAAAGGGGTGCCATTCTCCAAGAAACCTTCCACCATCTGATTGAATGTATGCCTGCGAGAGTGGAAGCTGTCATCAAGGCTAAGGGTGGGCCAACACCATATTGAATTCCAGCATTACTGATGGAGAGCATCATGAACTTGTAAGTCATTTTCAGCCAGGTGTCCAGATACTTTTGATCACATAGTATACATCTTTATTTCATACAATGGGTTGGCAATTAAACAGTCACGCAGTGTTTGTTTGAATACTTGTTCTGATAAATCTTGTACAGTTTGTGGGAGCTTAGTAAATAATTTGTGCCCCATGCGTTCATAGCTGTTAAATGATTTTGTCACTTTGTGGTGTGGAGTATACATTGAGCTATAGCATTTTTGCTTCTGGTAACTTCTTTATACAAACTAAAACATAATATATATGTAAGTTTATTACTGTCAAGATTTTTTGTTCACTGAAGAAAGGTTTACAATCTGCCTCATAAGAAGAATCAGTAGTTACCCCAACAGCCTTCTTCTGCTGTATTAAGACATCATGTACACAACAAGAGTTTCCCCACAAATAACACCATATTGGTATATGCATGATACCAATATGTTCCAAACTGCCGCATGCAAAAATGGGATTTTTCATGGAGTCATATATTGAGTTCTATTGGTCACAGAGATAAGGGTGTAACACCACCAGCCCTTATCTAATTGGCAATCGCCAATAATGTTAACCTTCTGTGAAGTGTTTTAACCTGAGCATGACTGTACCTAATGACAAAAAAATCGGACAATAATTTCGTAGCCATGAAGTAAGTGAAACAGTAACAGCAGTTAAACAAACGGGTTTTTAAGTTACATTCAACTAATAAGAAAATAAACTGTAATTATATTTCCAAGCGGTCGCCAGCCTAAATAGGCAATTCAGTATCAACATATATAGTGAAGCATAAACAACTTCACCTAAGAAAACGAACTTCACTTGATACTCTTAACTAATCTCTTCCAACACAGTTAACAACTTGCCCTAGTAAACAACACAACAGCTAACCCTTATGCAAAACATAGAATGGCCAACAAATGCAGTGGCACACACTGTCTCACAATAACAGTTGCTGTTGGTAAAAAAGTACTATACAATATAAGGAACAAATGCAGAAGGACATATGAACCTGCTAACAAAGTCTGGATGGTAATAGAATGAACTAGTATTATTTTAACTATCACAAAAAATATCATGATTTAAAACTGCACTGATTACTATGAGCTTCAGAAATTTGCACATGAAGTTACTCTAATATTTAAAAAAAGTTTTGGTATTGAATAAATGATTACTACACTTGGTCAAAAAGAGCCTTTACTTTCATTATCATATAAGTTAAGTATCTTATGGGGTCCCTTAAACTGGTATGTTTTGAAGAACAATTATCAACTGTAAATAATAACACACAAAATTAAGAAAATAGCAATACCTTTAGTAACAACTTTAAGTATAATGAATAATGTAAAATTAGTTCAACAGGTAACAAGGAGCCCTAACGACTAGTCTCTCATTGCACTTCAAGTCAAACTGGCTTTGTAAATGACTATCCAACTTGAATACTTTAAAACAACATATACAAAAAACAATTACAAGTTTACAAACTTGTTCAAAGTGAAGTAATACTGCTGTCTTTTTATAACTTTTACTTATAGACAGCTATAAGTACTTTATATTTTTTCTCATTGGTTATTTTAATGGTAGCTTTTTATTTAATATAAAGCTTTCTTTATGAACACACTTTAGGAAATTTTAAGATGAAAAATTATGTGAAGTAAAGCATTTACTACTGTACAGAAAACTAACAAACTTCATACACTACAAAGTTCATAAAAACTGCAAAATGTTTTCCTCCAAAAATTGTTAGTTTAATAAAAACAGGACAATCGGAATTAATTCACTTGGAAAGGACCCAGTCTAGGAATGTGGCTGGGGATAATTAGATAATAATCATTAGAAACTCGACAAAAAGTTATTATACAATTCGTAGCACCTGGTCCATTGGGTGTTAATGACAAGAAACAATCAATGCCTTCTATGCACGATAGCAATGGAGATACCATCGAAGACAGTGCTGCCAAAGCAGAGTTACGAAACACAGGCTTCCGAAATGCCTTCACAAAAGAAGATGAAGTAAATATTCCAGAATTCTAGTCGAGAACAGCTGCCAACATGAGTAACGTGGAAGTAAATGTCCTTGGAGTAGGGAAGCAACTTAAATCAACCAATTAGGTTCCTTTTGGAGTATGCTGATGCATTAGCTCATTACTTAACAATCATATACAACCATTCGCTCGACGAAAGACCCGTACCCAAAGACTGGAAAGTTGTACCGGTCACACAAACATTCAAGAAAGGTAGTAGGAGTAATCCACTAAATTACAGGTCCATATCGTTAACGTCGATATGCAGCAGGATCTTAGAACATACATTGTGTTTGAACATATTGAATTGCCTCGAAGAAAACAGTCTATTGACACACAGTCAACATCAGTTTAGAAAACATCGTTCCTGTGAAACACAGCTAGTTCTTTATCCACATGAAGTGCTGAGTGCTATTGACAAGGGATTTCAGATCGATTCCGTATTTCTGGATTTCCAGAAGGCATTTGACACTGTACCACACAAGCGGCTCGTAGTGAAATTGCGTGCTTATGGAATATCATCTCAGTTACGTGACTGGATCTGTGATTTCCTGTCAGAGTGGTCACAGTTCGTTGTAATTGACGAAAAGTCATCGAGTAAAACAGAAGTGATTTCTGGCGTTCCCCAAGGTATTGTTAGAGGCCCTTTACTGTTCCTTATCTTTATAAACGATTTGGGAGACAATCTGAGCAGCCGTCTTTGGTTGTTTGCGGATGACGTTGTAGTTTATTGGCTAATAAAGTCATCAGAAGATCAGAGCAAACTGCAAAACGATTTAGAAGAAATATCGGAATGGTGCGAAAAGTGGCAGTTGACCTTAAATAACGAAAAGTGTTAGGTCATCCACATGAGTGCTAAAAGGAACGCATTAAACTTCGGTTACACGGAAAATCAGTCTGATATAAAAGCCGTAAATTCAACTAAATACCTAGGTATTACAATTACGAACAATTTAAATTGGAAGGAACACACAGAAAATGTTGTGGGGATGGCTAACCAAAGACTGCATTTTATTTTCAGGACACTAAGGAGACTGCCTACACTATGCTTGTCCATCCACTTTTAGAATACTGTTGCACAATGTGGGATCCTTACCAGATAGGACTGACTGAGTACATCGAAAAAGTTCAAAGAAAGGCAACACGTTTTCTATTATCTCGAAATATGGGAGAGAGTGTCACAGAAATGATACAGAATTTGGGATGGACATCATTAAAAGAAAGGCGTTTTTCGTTCCGACGGAATCTTCTCACGAAATTCCAATCATCAACTTTCTCCTCCAAATGCGAAAATATTTTGTTGACACCGACTTACATAGGGAGGAACGATCACCAAGATAAAATAAGGGAAATCAGAGCTCGTATGGAAAGATATAGGTGTCCATTCTTCCCGCGCTATACGAGATTGGAATAATAGAGAATTGTGAAGGTGGTTCGATGAACCCACTGCCAGCCACTTAAATGTGACTTGCAGAGTATCATTGTAAATGTAGATGTAGATGTATATATTTAGATAATAATTCTGCTGAAGGTGATGGCACTTGTAGCAAATTACAGTGGTTATAAACTTGACAGTAAAGCAACCATGGTTCTTGATGTTAGCCACATCCTGATATAACTCTTCTTGGCATCATAAATTTAACCAAACTGGTCCAATGACAATTCCATGGTCGATGGGCCAATTTACGTTTTATCATAGGCTAATTTACATGCTCATGAGCGCTTCTCACCTTAATTTATACATCTAAATTAACCACTATATCTGACCACCGCTGTCACTGACCACTCAGTATCACAGTCAGAACTCGAATATCTCTCGTCACAGAGGAATTGAGCACCTTGCACGCCAAGTTCACCTCTTCCAGTCCCACCAAACTACTTTCACAGAGGTAGGGTTTTACGACTGGTTTTACATTTGGCTCCCCTGCTTATGGGTCAATAAAATATACAGAGTTTTTATAAATTATTACAGTATAATTTCTTAAAACATAGTGGATTCCTTAACACGCCAAAATAATCAACATAATTATTACATATTTACACAACCAAAGATCTAGACTATGCAGATACACTAGTGTATAATGTCAGCAGAGAACTTATACTGAATATACATACATGTATATATTATTGGTGTTACAAGGGGTCAAGTGTTTTGGATAGCCCTTGGTGTAGAGACAATTTGTAGACCTGTGGGAAGAACAGGCATACTGTAGCTATCTTCAGTATGGGGTCAAAATTTAACAATACACACTTCCTCCAACCCAAGTAAACTGAGCAAATCGGTTGGTTGTTTTGCATTAGGTGGGTCTAGGGTGGACCTAAGATGCCTTTAAAAAGGCACCATTTGTTTATCGACAGTTTCTGAGTAAACCCCCAAAAATTATAATTTTGTAGTGCCAAAGGACCAATTGTGAGGATGGCCACTTCTATAATTTTGATCCATGACAAATCGTCAAAATTTTTACTGTATGTTCTTAAGATGATAATCTTAGAGAACTTATAATTTTTTTCGTTACAATTATCTGTTAATGAGATTTAGAAGTTCAAAGTTACCATACAAATGCAGAAAGTTGCAGAAACCGGCTTTTAGACTTTCTGTGTGGGCCTCAATTATCTGAATAACTAGCTAAAGAAAATGGCTCAAATTTTAACTGTGCACTCTTCAGACATTTATCTAAGACTGCCATTTTCCCGTTTTCGAAAATCTGTATCTGTTATCCAGATACACTTGAAAACCCACTATTTTTGGCTACCAGACGTACAGATTGTGGGGGTGGCCACTTCTTTACTTTCCATTCATAGTAAATCGTCGAAATTTTTACCATATGTTTCTAAGATGATGTTCTCAATGAATCTTGAACAGAGGTTCAGAGTTACTGTACTTATGCACATGAAGTATGTACATAATATCCAGTCTAAGGCTTGAATGCAGTTTTAAATAATGTAGTGAATACATAGCAAGGGTTCTGTGGCCGTCCCAATGGTTCAGACGTCAGAAAACTGTATTTTAGTTGTCTTTTTCATCAATAAAACTTGATGACACATGGTCTCTGTTCGAGAATAATAGATACTTCATGTCTATATAGCCTGCTGTCTTGGACTGGAAATTACTAGATGGCACCATCGGGCGGCAAAGGCACTTTACAAAAAACTATTTTGTCACACGAAATTCTATGTGCTTGCAAATCAAACACCTCATTTTTTGGTATACTGTTGGTGTAGCTTAAAAATGTTGTGCTTTTATATGAAAAGTAGTGCACAGTGATCTTGCATTGGATGGGAGACAGTTTTGTGTTAACCAAATGTTATATTTACTTGCTTGTTGTTTATATGTGTCAAGGTATGTAAATATGTTTAAATATATAAATAAACTGCCATAACTCTGCTGACCTACATAATTCCTTTTATATAAGCAGCACCCACTGCTGTAACAAGGAAAAGAACGGTATTAGCTGAAAATGCTCCAGTCAGAACCCAAAATAGACGAATATGCTCGTCTTTAAAAGACTCTGACAGAAGAGTGGGGAACCAGCAGCCTCAGTCCTCATACTACCTTCCTCACCAATAATTTTGGCGATTGAATATTTCTCACTTTTTGTGCCAAAATAGAGTAGCAAAGAAACTGTTGCGGTGGAAGATAGAGCAGACATTGCCAATGAGAGAGAAAGAGAGATGAGACTGTGATGGTGGGAGAAAGTGGCAGTGAAAGAGAAAGAAAGATGTATAAAGACAACAGTCAGAGAAAGTCAGTGATGATCAGTGAGAGAGAGTGGTAGTAAACGGGAAGAGAGTTGGTTGGAAATAGTAGCAGTGGGTGCAAAAGAGAGAGAGGAGACAGTGAAAATGAGAAGGTGAGATGAGCGGAGACCTTATATAGGCTTGAGGGGTCTGGACACCAGGTGCCCCCCTCCCACCAGGCGATCTTTAACACATAAAAAAATACCGACCTTGCTTCATCCCCTATACTCACATGTTAAAGTATCCTGGTCAGTGGGTCAAAACCACAAGTAAACCATACCCAAGGACATTAGTGGAAACGCAACAATGGTGGTTGAAGAGAAAAATTGGAAGCTGTAAGCAGAACAAAGGAGACAGTGACCATGGGAGAGAAAAAGAATGGGACAAAGACAACAGCAGTGAGACAGAGAGACAGTGAAAATAGCAGAGAAGGAGACAAATGGTAAATAAGGGTGAGAGAAAAGGATGAAGACAATGAGAGTGGGAGAGATAGACAGGAGAAAATGCCAATAGGAGAAAAAGAAGACATGTATAGATAGTGGTAGTGAGAGAAAAATGTTAGGTATGAGGGCTTCACTACACAGAGAGCCTGGAGAAAGAGATTTAGAATGTTGTGTGTTAAAAGAGTGAAAGGACCTGAATGGAAAGGAGACTATAGTGGTTGAAGAGAAAGAGAGGAGGTTGTAAGCAGAACAAAAGAGACATGTTTGCATGTCAAAATTGTTGGTGAGGAAGACAGAATGAGAATTGAGGCAGCTGGTTCCCCACTTTCCTGTCAGTGTCTTTTAAAGAGAAACTTTATTCATCATTGTTTATGCTCTGGCTGGAGCATTTTTCAAATGGTGATATTATGCTTTGAAAAAACGAAAAATATGCTCTTCTAATGTTTATTTCAAGCACACGATCCATAAGCCACCTAAACAGGTAGATTGCTTGTGACAACTTACCACTGATACATAGTACATGTTGACCCCGAGATAGTTTATCATTTAAATATACTATCAAAAACTTAACATACTTTGTGTCAGATGACAGAATCTTGTCTTTTAGTCTAAAAAACCAGTTGCTGTGTTTTGTTTTCATTCAACAAGAATCTATTTCTTTTTAAACCAGTAAAATACTTCAGCAATTGTCTTTGCAACACAAGTTTTGAGACTACTAAAGTCATTAGTACTGAGAAGAAAAGTAGTATTATCTGCATATTGCAGTGCACTGCTTTTAATAAATGATAACAGGTCACTAATCATTCCTATGAATAAGAAAGGGCCCAGTTCAGATTCCTGTGGAATATCTACCTTACTTTACTCTATACAGACCATTTCTTTACAGACATAAACAATTTGCATATGGTTCTGTGGATAAGATTTTAATAGTTTAAGGCTGCCATCTCTGAGCCACAGAAGTGCATTTTTTTCTAGACATTGTGTATGCCCTACACAGCAAAAGACTTTTGCTTGCATCACAGAAAGTGACTTGAGTGAAGCCTTTGTTCTTCTCAAACACTTGAAGTAGGTATTTGACTACAGACTCTACCGTATCAATATTAGACAATTTTTCCATAAAGCCAAATTGTGCTCCTGTAATTATTCCATATTTTCAAAGTAAAGTACCAAGCTGTTGGTAAATAAGACCTTCAAATTCTTTAGAAAAAGCTGGGACTATGTAATTTGGCCCATAACTTGAAGGCGACTCTATATCTCCCTTTTTATGTATTGTAACTATCCTTGACACCTTAAGCTCATCAAGAAATTATTCCTCAGATACACACTTGTTTATACAATACATCACAGGGTACAAAATAAATCGATTGCTTTCTTTAGCATGTTGCAAGATGTGTCATATATATCAATATTATCTGATGATTTCAACTGTTTTATTATTCTTAGAACGAAACTAGGTGAGACTCTGGGGAATGTAAACGCACTTGTATTTGTTAATGATTTTTTTAAAGTAACTACGGAATAGCGTTTTCTACTTCTTCGATTGATTCAATAAAATATCATTGAACTTTTGGGGACAGATATTAATTTTTTGTTACTCGCACTTTTGGCGGCGCCATTTATCAGTTTCCAAGCAGCTTTGCCCTTACTGTCGGAATCCTAATACTGCTGCTATTGTCTGCCTTTTTGGATTCCACGATGACTTTTATATTCATTCGTATATGCAACGTAGGCTAATCTGGCATGATCAGTCTTCAAACAGCAACGTAACTTGATGTTTCAGATTTGTCAGTTATTTAGTGTCCATGGGTTGGAAAAACAGTTAATAAAGCCTTTTCATTGAGTCTCGGAATTAGTTCTAGCATACACTTTAATCTCTCCCTCATCTGCAGCCCAGTCCACATGAATACAGAATTTTACGCGTTAATAAAGTACATATGTTAAAGTATCCTGCAGTAAAGAAATAGCGTAACCTTCAGTTCTCTCTAATTGAGGCGAATGTTATTGTTTTGAAAGTCGTTTTCGTCTCACGTGTGAACCAAACGGTCACGAAAGTCGACAGACAGCTCTTTGCGCCTTCAATACAGCAGGTGACGTTAAAATGATGTCACATTGTCACGTAAGCGTGCAGCTGCAGATCAAAGCAATAAAGCATGAAGTTGAGGATAAAGCTGTTTTGCAACAACCTGTTTCAGCGCCTCTCTCTTTATCTGTTTACCCCCACCACCTGAATTTTTATAGACAGACTGTAGGTGTGACGTTATACAAGGAAGGAGGAAAACAGAATTAAGAGTAAATGTGTGAAGATCGTTAGAGCGTCATATGTCTTATCGCCGACACGAAAAGCTGTCTGCTTGTCTTTATAATGCGTTTTGCGTGTTCCTCGCTGTTCGCAGCAATGTTTTTGTCATGCACATGAGCCGGGCGAATTCATTGCCTTCGTAGTGTCAAACTGTCAGACATCTGATTGGCAAAACACCGGATGTAAAATACAGGAAACTCAGAATTGATGGCGCCTGAAAATTGTTTCTGCTCTACTTGTTGAGAAAGAGATGTGAAGAGATTCATGTCAAATTATTCATTCATTTTAAGATAATTAATTGCACTACACAGATATGGGAGTTCCAGATCCAGAAACTAAGTTACATAAACTAGATGCAACGATTCGTTTGAAACTCATTGAGAAATTGTTGATTGATGACAACTGGAAGAGACTAGCGGATCTGATGCGAGTTCTTGGGTAAAGTATTAGATATTTTGAATGAAACTTTTGCATGATACTGACGTGCTGTGTTTTTAGCGAATTGTGAAATAACACATTTCATTTCTTGGCCTGTAAAAATAATTTTGGTTTTCTTGTATCGCGTGAGAATGCGTCTGTGGAAAATTCACTAACGATTTCGCACCAATTACTAACTGTAAGCAACGTGTACATTTAGCGGCGTAGAAACAATGTGCAACAGGACATGTCACATGCAGTGTTGTTCAGTTCATTCTTTGCTCGTGCATTGTAGCTGATAATTATTGTGTGAGAGTATTAGGTTCACTATCAAATTTTATCTGCAGACAAAGGCAGATGTAACACTTACGTTCGGACTGCATTTACCATATTACATTAGAGTACCTACATGAAGGCTGCAGGTGTATTAATTTATAACAGGATTACACTTCACTACAACATTAATGATTGTTACATATTTTGTGTGTGCAGTGTAACACACTCAATCTGTAGACTGTACTCTATAAGAGTTACAGTTTTATGCGATTTTTAAAATGCTGGATTGCTTTTATCCACTTAATTGAGTTACGTTGCTAGTCCCCCCCACCTCTAACTGAATGCTGTGAACATTTATACTGATCTTTTTAAAAGTAATATCATTTGCCTTTGGCTACTTGTGTGTTTTTTGTCTTCAGCTGCCACTCAGTTCATTTTTCAAAAATTATGTGCTGAAGGGCTTTGTTTTGGAAGGGGATTGGAGAGGGCACGAAATTGAGTATTTGGTGGGATAATACCTAAATTGAGAGGAATGATAATACTGGAATCCTTTTCCACACAGCACTTCATTTGTTTATAGACCTCTCATGAAACACTACCAAAAAAATATTATGGAGTAATAAGTGAGGCAGTTATGCCAAATTGACTTTAGTTGAAAATGTTGGTGAAAGGTTGTCTTTTTATAGCACTTGTGCAGGACTGTAGTATAGTCAGTATAAGAAGATTCCTGGCAGCTAACAGTACTCTTCCCAGCTTTCAGCAGTGTAGCATTAACGGCTGCAGATGAGAACAGTAGTTGTTCGTATAGCTGTGAGAACATGAGTTGCTTCCATAGAGATGTTTGCGAAACAACATGACCTGATCGGTTGATTTGGGCGCCCGAAGCTGCCATGCCCAGCCCACTGCAAGTGTCGGGCATCTTCTTTCGCCAACTAGAGTACAGCTGCTTGTGTCATGCATTGCCCTTTTGGAAATATTGTAGTTTTTCCTGCATGTAGGTAAATTGTAACTAGATTTTCCCTTTGTAACAACTGTGCTAACTCGGGCACTTGTTATACTGTAAGAAAGGATCATCATCATCATTCGCTGAAATGAAACTTTAATGACTTCTGGTCTGGCTTTGTGCGATCTGATTCAAACTTAATAAAGTCTCATAAATTTTACAGAGATATGTTAACTAGAAAGGCTTAAAACTGATATATGTTTTGTTGTTAAACCAGCAGTGAGCCTGTGGAAGTCATCACAGATATGCTTAAATCAACGAGATCGGAGATAATACTTCTGCCTAACATTTTGATATAGTGCCAGGTGAGGAGAGACAGTGGTGAGACACTGGACTTGTATTAGGGTGGTTAGCAGCTCAAACCCCTGTAATTTAGGTTTTGCATTGATTTCCCTAAAACAGTTAAGATGAAGTGAGAATGGTTCCTTTCTAAAAAGCACAGCCGAATTCCATCCTAATCAGAACTTGTGCCCTCTTTAATGGATTCTTTTTTGATTGGACCTTAAAACTTTTTTTTTTTTACCATGTTACAGCTTCAGTAGCAAGAAAGAAAAGTAAGTAATAAATTAATGTAAGAGAAAGGATGAAATAAGTATAATTTCTCTGTAAAAAAAGAACTTAAATTTTTGTAAAAAATGTTTTTCTATGATCTCAAAACTTCCATTCTCAATCCATTACACTTTAGTGTCTAAAGAGAAATACATAAACAGAAGGATTTTGTCTGATTGCAGCAGGTAGGTTTGATAGTGTTTTAAAATCTCTTTGAACTAGTCCAGTTATTTTATAGAATGTATATTCATTTTTGGTACTATGGAATCAAATTAAAGAGAGAGAGAGAGGTAGGTAGTAGTATTAGTCACCTGACAATATGATCGGAAATCACCCTTCATCCTTGGAGTGAAAGGTAATCATTAGGACACCCATCATTTTGGTACATGTTTAATGTAATATTTAATTTGGAACTGGTAACATTTCTTATACCAATTGTATTTATTTTCTGAAGTTCTCCAAATCGGGTAGCCCTCATTGAGAAGTTACTACTCGTTCCACATTATAAAATTACATTCTGCTGCATTTTATCGTCAACATATGTACAATGGGGGAGGGTTGTAAATCATATATTTTACTAATTAAAATAATGTACATGAGTCTTCCACTATCTGTGACTTTCGGTTCAAGTCAATATAGATTCACTAGTAACTCTATTTTGTAGGGTCATTATCAAATATTTACTTCAGAATTAGCCAACATAAATCCATATAGCATAGGCCTACTGTTAGCCATTATACTCATCATATCTGGTGAAGTGATGTTTTGGAAAGAAATTTTGT